>NC_090710.1:33317500-33628333 GCF_040954835.1 Lepisosteus oculatus | reverse complement strand
AATTCTCAGTCAAAAGGCAAATTAAACAGGTTTTGAAGCTTGCCATGCTCATTTAAGTAAATGCTAAAAAGCAAAACAAGCCCTTTGCAATATATATATATGCTGTAGAACATATTTGTTACTACACAGTGATCTCATAAATGTATTTTAATAATGGAAATGTCTTAATACAAGTAAAACATTTTAGAAAATTTCAAGTAGTTTCCAAGGTTTGTTCTTTGGTTTGAAATCCAATTCTATAAGGCTGTTATCTTTTATTTTCTTTAACAGTGTCTCATGGATTTCCAAGCCCTTTTTTAAACACTATCATAAGAGTGATGCTTGCTTTGGTCAAAACACAAAAGAATCTTTGGTTTTCAACTTGTGTTAGCTTGAAGTCTTTTTGTTCTTCTTCCAAGAACTCTTAAACAAGGGGGACGCAAGAATCAATTAACACAAAAACATTCTTCGGGTTTGCACCTCTGTCATGTTTGGGGAAAAAAAATGAATAAAAAATCTGAAAAGTTCCAGTTTTCCCCCAAAGCTTAATGTGAAAATGGTTGATCAGACACAGCTCAGGCTTGTCACTCAATGCGGGTGACCTGCATCGTGGCCTAGCTCTGGTGGCGCTTCATGTGCAGAGCCAGATGATCAGACCGGGAGAAGCTCCGGCTGCACACGGCGCACTGGAAGGGCTTGGCGCCGGTGTGCTTCCTGAAGTGACGGGTCAGCTCGTCCGACCGCGCAAACCGCCAGTCGCAGCCCTCCCAGGTGCATTTGTAGGGCTTCTCGCCTGGAAAGGAAACAAAGCGATTCACAGGGTGGCCTGGGTTCGTTAAACAGCAGGAAAAGCCTACCCCTGCCTTTGCCTTCAAAACCATGGGCCAGAGTGGCACACTGACAGAGCTGAGCAGAATGCAAGATGCAGGCCTAAGTGTGTGACTCCCCAGCATTGTGACATTCATCGGCAAAAAGAGCGAATTTCACTCAGCTTGAAGCAGTAAAAACAAGCAAAAGTAATAAAGAGCTGCTCTCACAGCAAGGTGTTTCTCTGAACAGCTAGACTTTCATTAGGATGGCGCGGTAGTCAAGAAAACACTTGTACTCATTTAGTGAATATGTATGTTGACAAATGCCCTTCAAAACACAGATACACTCTTGTTCAAACAAAGCCATGAAAAAAGTGAGGAATTCCACTTCCATAAATGCTTTTATGTGCTACACGAGAAACTTCTGGCAAGGCAGCAATTGTCCTTATAATGTTTCCCATTTCTGACTGTTTGTATCTATGGTTTCATAATAAACACTCAGCAAGGATGTTATCAATTGAATTTGCACGCTGCTTCAATATAGCTTAAGGTTTACAAAGTGTTGATAATGTGTGTTATGCTTTAGAATCAATTTTTCTGAAATATGACAGATGGCAAAATTATTTTGGGAGATTTAATGGTACAGTTTAAGCATGTATCATGTAGTGGCTTGGTACTTGGTGATTACATATTATCCAGCTTTACCAGTTTTTTTTCCTCTAAACCCTTTTGGGTATGTGCGTAACTACTGAGTTCAGAAAGTTCCATTTTAGCAGATATTACTCCTTGCAGTATACATCTATGTATACATGCATCTATCTCACAATTCTCAATTCTCAAACTTTTCTCACATAATATTAGTACGTTAAAGCATTGCTTTATTTATTCAATTTTCCCCTTTACATAACTGCAGAACTTATAGTACATATAAGAAACAGTTATGAAAATGCACAAAACTTGATTTAAACCATTTTAGCGAGAGTGAACAAACTTCCTAACAATTCAATGGTGTTTCTAATGTGGAACATTAAAATCATGAGACTGCTAGCACACATCAAGTCACAGTTTTTACTTTAAATAGATATTTTTTTCAGTTTTTTGGATAAGAATTCTAATCTCCAAAATCATACTAACACAAGTTAACCACTGACCTCACGCAAGAAGAATCAAAATAGAGTAAGCAAATTAGTCTAATTTTTTTTATTAGTCTTATTTCTCTCTTGTACAGTTTGTTTCATTCATTCATTTGCTGACATATTACCAGCAGAAATTTACCTCACCTTCCATCCGTGTAAATGTTTGCAACCAAAATTAGTAGGTTTAGGGGTCAGAAAGGATAGTACTAAATCTTTTATAGTTTGCGTTCAATGAATCTACCTAACACCTATATTAATATATATATATATCCTTTAAGCAGTTTTTACAGTGCCACTTTAAAGTAGCATTTTAGTTTCTAGATGAAGCAATATTTGACAACTACTTGCATATCCAGAGACACAAATTAATTCTGTCTATATATGCCAAAGAGAAAGAAGCGGATTGCATTAAACTATTAAACATACTTTACATCAATTAAATGGTTACAGTATACCAGGTTTTAAAAAATAGATTTGCTTTTTTTTCCTGCTGGACAGCTTCTGTCTCTATTAAAACAATAGTACCAATTAATATTGACATTTAGTTTAACTGCATTTTATAACAATCTTTAAACCTCCGTACAACTTTTCTAACATACCATACACCTTCCACAAATACAATGTGAGACAATTGGAGGACAGACAGAGGAAAACCCCCAAGAGCAGCTTAAGGTGGACCTGAAGCCTGGGTAAACACAGACCAACAAAGGGGATGTGCATTAACTTGTTTAGACTACTAATGGTAGACAAACTGTGCCTAAAGCACTTTTCACCTTAAAAGACAGACAAGATTGTCTTCATCACAGGCGATTATATAGCTATTGTTTAGACCCTTTCAGATTAGAAAAAAGCCCCTCTTCTTCAAACAATTGGGGATTTCTTAAGATAATGAATGCTGAGAGAAATACTGCAGGGCCTCCCAGTAAGTTCTGAAATGGAAGTAAATGAATAAATACAGAATCTAACTTTGTTTTAAACCCCATTGTGTTGAGGGGTTTTCTGTAATCGTGTTGATATGTGTTGCGCCATTACAAAAGCCTTATACTGAGAAAGAGCAAAGCATCTAGGTTCACCATTACCTGCCCCACCCCAAGACAAAATAAATCAAGCAAATTAAACAACAGTTATTCGCCAGCAGTTAAGTAAAATGAACTTTATCCCCATAGATAAATACTGCAATGACATCAGTTTAGATTTATAGAGGCTGAAAGAAACGAAAGTGATAACTTCCTTATTTACCTTAAACTAAGTTCTGCAGTAACAGTAGGTTTGCCATAATCACCATATTGAAATTCACCAAGCTCTAATGCTCATACACAAATGTGAAATACAGTTCTTGCACAATTGCCTTGTTTTTATTTGCACAAAATAATTATTGTTTAAAAATAACACTATAAAATACCTATAAAACTCAAATCTCAATTCACAATAGTCAAATAATTTAGAATGCCAACTACTGATAATCTCCCTCTTATCTGGTTATTGGATGTATTGAAAGCTCATTGGCTTATCAAGTCTGCACATAAAAAGAACAGGTTAACAAAATAAACCAGGGTGTCAGCATTAACTTTAACTTCACAACCTTTTAACTAAATATTTTGATTGCCTTTTTTGGCAGTTTAACGAAAGGATTTACGTGAAAAAGAAATCAGACAAGTAGGGATAAGCCCCGCGATAAAGGTACAGTTTTCTCACGGAAAACAGCAAAACTGACATTCAAATCCAGAGATTATCAACAGGCCCATTTCAGCCTGATGATAGCAGCAGTATGAAGGCAGTTCAAACATTTGCTTTGCATTCAGGATGGACTTAAAGCAGTTTTCCCCTTTTTAAGAACAAAAAGAGAAAATGCAATGACTAATATAACCGAAATCTATCAATGAACAGCATCAACAGATTATACTGTTTATACTTACTATACTTAAAACCACCAATGTTTTGTGAAAGGGGTGCAAATTTAGTTCTTAAAGAAGGCATAAAATTTAATTACTTTACATCTTGGCATAGCTCAGAACAAAAAAGCAGTATTTCATTGAATACCAGTTTATAACACAAAACAAAGGTAACAGAAATATAGTTGTGCCTGAAATGCCTGAAGGTTTGCTTCTCTTTTTTTATCGGAAAATACCTTCCATTTTTTCCACTTTCTGGAAAAATTAAGAGTGCAAATCAAATGAAAAAATGTAATTTTTCCATTTTATCTGAAGGATAATAAAATTATGTGGGATAGTTTTATCTTCAGGCATCACAAAATGAATATACAATGATGCCAACAAGGAAAGTCTGCCACCTGGAAAATTGCCATGGAACAGTTTGAGAATAAATGGCCCTTCTCTTTTAAAAGAAAGTTTTAAGATATGATGCCTGGATAATTAAAATGCTTACCAGTGTGAGTCCTCAAGTGTGCTTTCAGGTGAGAAGATTTGGTGTAGACCTTCTTGCACCCTAAATTAGAGATGAAATGGAATAGAATTCAAAACAAGCAGTAAAAAACAGTCATTCATAACCAATAACTATTTTGAAAACAGTTTGGCTTATTTAAAATTGCATCTGTGATACCTTCTTAATAAATACATAATTATAGATTTTTTTGGAGAAAAATAAAGCTTTAACAAACATCAACAAAGGAAAAAATAACAGTATTTAATCATAGTGCTGTTCATAGTAGGCTACATAATACCCGAAACTGATGTACTCTTTTAAGTGGCAAGCACTTTATTCTAGCTTTTGAAATAAACTATTCTGTGCAAATGGCCTTTTAATGTCTGTATCCTTCAATCATTTTTATTTGCTAGGACCTTTTGAGGTAACAGTATTCAATAATTTGACAGCAATTTCCTTGCATTTGTTGGGAGTTGGTAAAAGGCAATGTGCTTCAACTAAATAATTCAGAGCGAAGACAAGGTAAAACAAAACATAAATCTCCATTATGAACAATAACAAAAAACTCTTAAATACATTTGGCTCTTCCCTGCTGGATCTACTCATTAACGGAGGAATAGTGCTTTTTTACCTGGGAAGTCACAGTGATGTATCCGTCTTTTCTCTAGGTCAGGGTTTGTCCTGCGGGCGTACCGGACCGGTACAGAATGCTGAGGGCCCTGCAAGGCAGGAGCCAGAGTTGGACTGTGGACGCCCAGTTTGGAAGCGATGCTGGCAGCGTAAGAAGGGGGAGGTGACAGGTTCTGTAGCAGTTCTGTCTGCCTGTCAGGGCTTCCTGGCTCCGAGCTTGGAGGAGAGGGGGGGAGATAGGTAGGCTTCTGCTGCTGCTGCTGAACAAACTGGGGTGGCAGGGAATAGGGACCAGTGCGCACGTTACAGAACGGCTTGGCAGCAGACTGTTGGGTGCCCAAAGGAAGGTTGTTGTTATTGGGCATTGCAGATGCCATAGGAATGTTGCTATGAGGGTTAGCACAGGCCTGGCTCCCAGCAATGGGCCCTTCCAGTTCTGGGGAATTTAAGAGCTGAAACAGGGGACCCTCCTGAGGGATATCAAGGGAAGGCATTTCTTGTTTGATGAAGATACTGTTGATGTCTGCCCCTGCAGCAGAGCTGAAGACACTGGTAAACTCAGGGAGGGTCTGTGCTGCGCTGGTGCTTGGGCTGTTCGGGTGCACGAAGCAGTGCATGGGCTCAGTCTTGATCTGCGGCACCGCTGGCCTCTGGGGTCTGCACAAGCCAGTCCGAAGGTATGTGAAGTCTGGAAGAAAGACGTTCATGTTGATGCTGTATGGTGACCCTTCATCTTCGCAAAAGAACTGGTCCACCACAGAAACACTATCTCTACGAAACTTCTTTTCTTCTGGTGTTAGCAGGGGTGGTGGAGGCTGTGGCGTCAGGTACTTGTCCATCTCTGATCTTGTCTGAGAATTAAAAACCAAGAAAATCACCAAGAAGAAATTAGTGTATTTCTCAGGCAGAGAGAAATGACTCTGACAAACGATTGCAATGCTTTTCTTAATTTCACCAACTATTGAAGAAATTTAATATCTCAAAAGATAAAAATGTGTAGATTTTTAAATTCACCTAGACTGGTGTAAAAATGTTTTAAATCTGAACATAATAAGTCCAGCTGACACACTATGGAAACACCCGGTATATTCAAATTATATTCATCATAATCAATCTTCTGTGTGCCTTAAGAGTCAATTTCTAGGAACCAATTTATGATGTAGATATATCTTTAGCCTACTACTGAAGATTTAACTGCTACCACTTAAATTTTCCCTTTGGACCTTTTTAATAAACAAAATTAATATAATAAATGTAAAATAAGGTATATAAGATTGCTACTGATACATTTCATGAAGCATGAGCGTCTTAAAAATAGTGAGTGCTTCTATTTTAAACTCTGACCAAGAGTAAGCTTTGGAAGATTTGGGTTTGTTTTTTTGTCAAAACAGTATAAGTACTTCTGATCATTTTTTTTCTATACATTAATATTATGACCTTCAAATCTGCAGGGGGAACATATTACACATGACGTTTTTAAGGAAGCCAAAACAAAACACACACCAAATGTGTAACTGATTTCTGTAAATCATTTTGTCTCCTCTCTCACAGCCAATTCTGATTATTATTACATTTCAATACAAAACTGTAACAGATTTCAGTGTTTCCAGTGTACTCCTTTTATATGCATCTCTCCATTATATTTTTCAGGCATCTTTAGAAATTGCACTGTTCCGTCCTTCAGCCTCTACCTGATGTTTGAAACAAGTAGCAGAAGGAAAGCAAAAGGGTTTGTTGTTCATTAATAAAATCTCGAAAAACGTTTCGAAAGCTATGGATTGGGATGTGAGCTATCAAACGAATAAAGTCTCATGGTGTATTTCGCGTGCGTATTACAGATTAAATATTCTCATTCCACGTTTCAGCAGGGTATAATGTCAAGCTATAAAACTGTAACACTAGACTTGACATTTTGATGCCTAAACTGTAATCATTCCGTGCTTGCGCTAAAGCGCGTGTGGGTGGAAGGAGGCTGATATGTTACTAGTACAGTCATCAGCAAAACATTTATCAAGTACTCTTCAATGGACTTATGCTACATTCCCCCTTCTCTTGTAAAAACGCAGCTCACACCAAATCCCAAAACAGAATCAGCTGACAAGTGGAAAATAAGTTAAATTGCTAAGCTTTTTTCATACCACTCTGCTATCTCCCCCGATCGCGTTAAAACAAAACTAATCTTCTGTCCAAATCATGTGTGGAAATTTCACTTATTTCTCTAATGTAAGTGATATGCTCGAGTAACCGAAAAAAAAATCCTTTAAACTGGAACAAAGCGCTAGAAGTGTTCTGCTAGGCTATGGTTAGCTATTTCTGAATTTAGATCTTCCAGCTGTTCACTGCCCAGTATCTCTTTCAAAACGGTTTTCTGATTAAGGTCTGCGTTGCTGGGAAGTTTCTCCCAGTCTGCGAGCCAGCACTGCGAGTGGGCGAGGGGAGTCAGTTGTCGACGAGATGGTGGTCAAGTGCACACAGCCGTACAGCAACTGTACTGAGCGCTCACTCCATGCCAGAGACCTGGCTTCCAACTTCCAAACAGCTAAAAATGCCCTCCGCCCACACAGTACCTCCCACCTTCATTCCTACCCCGGACTGGAAATAAACATAGTTTTAAGATTCACTTACATACTATTTTCCTTTATTCATACATATATTTACAGTCGTACCAACTACGGATGTCCTTTTCTTAGTAATGATACGAAACCATTCAAATCCTGCGCGATTTTAGCAGGCTCTCTCTTCGGGGAAAAATAAAATACAAAAATAGCAATCTAAACAAAAACATCTAGACTATCACACCATATCTGATATTTATTTTAAAAAGTATTGAAAAGGAATGAAAATATCGTCACTAGAATGTCGTGTTCTATTCAGGCAGCCTTCAAAGGAGACGAAGGGACTGTTAAAATGCAAACCAAGTTTTAAACAAATACATCAATAGCTATTGAACAGTGCAAAAGAAGGCGTTCGCAAAAAGCCTGACTTTTTAACTTGTAGCTCCCAGGAGAACCTTCACTGAAAAGTTGCAAATCTAAAACTTAGTATGTCCTACCTGCATAAAATCGTTCGTTAAAATCCTGGCACTGGCCGTATTCTTCATGTCTCCAGCAAACAGCGACAAGTCTCTCTCCTGGTTACCTTCAGACAGCGTTGGTTTAAGAAGGGCATAAAACGGTTCGTCCTGCCCCGGACCCAGCCCTGCAGTCATCGTTAACAGAGTGGTAGTGGCCATGAATGTCAGCTACAGGGTGCAATACCCAGTGTGGTATATTCCAGTTAGGTTTTACTTATGCTATTCTTTCAGAGTGCAAATAGGAAAATCACACGAACGGAAAGATCTCCGGTAGATTTCGCGCGGTGCTCCACCCAGCTCGCCGTTGTTGGACTTTTCTGATCTAACATCGCCTCGGTCACTTTTTCTCTGGTTCGCCTCGGGGCGGAGCCAAGGTGATCGGATTGACAAGGGGGAGGCTAATTACTATAAACCGTAGTAGGGATTACAATCATTGAAAATCTTGAGAATACTTTATTACTCAGCGGGTTTGGTGTACTGCGGAGTGTTCAGAAGCATTCTTCAGCGAAAATGCACAAGGTCTGGATATGATTCACATCGTTTCGGGAACAAAAAGTAACAATGGTGCCACATACAGTAGTAACTTCATCAGACTCAAACCACAGCAGGTCAGTGAACGTGCGAGTAGGGTGGCACGTATTTGTTTTTACACGTGACAACATTTGTAGCCCCTAAACTGTGGAAAACATATTTATGTAATGTACTGGAAAACGAAGTACTGTATCTTTTTGTTTTTCATAAGTGGAGCTGGAGGGGAATTCCAGTTACAGCAGTTTAGTTTATTCTGAGCACCTCGGGCCAAGGGTAACTAGAAGACCCGGATCGGCTCGAAACTCTTAATGATAAAGGAATGCATTCCTATTTTTAAACGCTGTGTGTGCAACAAATCAAGACCCGGGAGACTTTGAGCGTTAGAAATATTTCGCACGGTTTTTTTTTCCAAAGCCATCCTATCCATTTAGCTCCCACAAATGCCGAAATCTTCGTTCATGATGTAGGGATAAAGGATGTCCTTTGAATTACGTCCCAACGTCTAAAATTGACCAACCACCATAGCCATTAGAATGTAAAACCTTCGGCAACTGCATCTTTAATATACATCATTTAAAAACAATTTTAACCCCGCTTTTGTTTGGGTGTGTAGTTTCATCCAGATAAATTTGAAAACAACGCCCCGGGCGATCTCATTTCCATTTAACCTGCTACACTACGTTTGCGTGCTAGATGTGAAGTACAGTTCGCAGGACCTGTGAACAGGGGATTTGTTTAAATGCTGCCTCTTTGTTTCTTTCCAAGAAGGAGGCGACATAAATGCTGTCAAGTGAAACACCCGACATACTGGCAATCGTATGATTGTGTATCTAGAAGCCAGTATTTAAAAAAAGTGAAGTATGTTAGTCCACCAGTTCAGCATTTAATGCAATTTAGGAACATCAATAGAAACTCGCAGGGTAAAACATATTTTAAAAAATACTAGCTCAGCAGTAAGATATTATAAAACTCATAACAGCAATTTATTATATTTGGAATGTCCTGTTGAGACCTTATTAAATAACAACGCGCTCCTGCTATTTAAAATGTGATTGATTTTTTCTCCCACCTTGAACAGCAGGTGCAGTTTATCCCATTTGGAAACCTTTGGAAAGAAATACACAAAATGCAAATGCACAAAACTTTTATAACTTTTTAAATACTTTTTTTTGGCTTTCCCCACATCGGTTAAAAGTGTGCAGTTTAGGTCTGCTTCATCCAGCCATTTAAAAAAGCTGTACCCGAATGACAGAAAGGAAATTATTCTAGTGGCAAGAAAATAAAAAAAATAAATTGGTAACACAGCAATTAGTGATTTGTATTCTGTCAAGACAAAATGTATTTCTCCTTATTTTCTACAGTATATTTTAGAAACTATAATCATATGACGGAAAATGCTGTAAAAGAGACGAACCAGGGGAGGACCGGCTAGCACGAGTGCATTACGGTTTATGTTAGATCCACGGTCCCAGTTACCTTGTTGGTCTGATTGTTTAATTAGCTGCATAATTCTGACATTTTACGCTCCGAGGTTATTTATCAGAAACTGCACCTTTAAGGAAGTGAATAACTGTAAAAGACCGTAGTGGAAAAAACCCGATATACGCAAAATTCAGAAAAACAATCAGGTTTAATTGTTTAATTGCCCTGCACAGGTTGGAACTGAAATCTGATGAGAAGACATTCCAAGAAATGTGCTTAGAGACAACATGACACACCGTGGCTTGCTTGGTAGTTAGTAGCTGGTCAATTTCAGGATTTCATCCAGCTGGTTTTGGAAAGATGCCAGGGATGTGGCATCAAGTGTAGCTGGGTAACTTGCTACTCAATCCTACAGCCCCTGTGAAAAGATTTACCTCCTATTCTCAGTTTTAACTGCACTTCCATGTTATATCCTCCGGTTTGTGTCTCACTGGACTCGGTGCCTTTGAGGATTTTAAATACTTGGATCAGCTTTAAAAGTATTTACTTTTGAATAAACATGACTTAATGTAATATATATATATAGTATTGAATGAGGTATTTAATACTATACACTATGTTCTCTGCTTAAAAGAGCTACACACTTAACGGTAAGAATGTACTGCCCTACAGAGTAACGAACAATGCTGAGAGTCTGTAGTAACTGGATTGCTTATTTTTCAAACCCAAGTTCCTGAGTGTCCTGAGACAGTTATTGTATTTGTTAATATCAATCAGGATTCCTAGAAATGGAGCCTTTAAGGGAAGGTGATTCAGTAGAAGAAGGCCTATAAGAAGGCTGCGGTATATGTATAGTGTAGCAGTTTGGACTTTAAACTCCATACAGGTGGGTAGGGGGTACACTGGCATTGTACATGTATGTGAATAATATGTTAATCCGATTGCCCAACCAAACAGAGCCTGCATTCATTTGCATTAAACAAAACACAATATTATAATCTGTGGGACATACTTTGGAGAAAAGCATCATCCATATTTCCTTAAATACACTTAATCATCCATCCATCTTCTAACCACTTCATCCAATTCAGGGTCGTGGGGGAGCTGGAGCCTATGGATGGGACACCAGTCCATCGCAGAGCGCACACAGACACACACTCACACCAGGGCCAATCTTCCCAGAAGCCAATTAACCTCCCAGTATGTGTTTGGGCTGCTGGAAAAAACCCAGGCAAACGTGGGGAGAACATACACACTCTGCAGACAGCAGCCCAGGTAGGAAATTGAAAACAGGGTCTCTGCTCTGTGAGGTAGCAAAGCACTAGTGCAGCACTCTGCCCCTAATTATACTGATAAGCCTTGTTAATTACCCTTTCCAGCAACAGTACAATTCTAGCTCCAAACTGTGGAAATAGTAATTTAAACAAATTTAAATAATTTAAAAGTGAACAAGAAGACCATGCTTTGAGTTTAATTAATTTGTTACGCAGCAATACTTAAAGCAGAGTATAGTGAAGAAATCATATATTCAATAAATTGAAAACATTAAAGGTTCTGCTGTGCACTTATGATTACTACTGGTCATCTTTAAATAACATCAAAACATTACATGCATGTTTTCCTTATCTTTAACAAAGTATTTCAAAATACAATATATTTATAGGCTGTAATATATAGGCTCATATTAGAGACTAGACACAATACAATTTTCTTTTCCATTTTCTCTTTTCCAGTTCTAATATACTGCCTCAAAACAGAATACCACCAACACAGTTTAATATAAACATTTCAACTAAAGTTTTAACTTAGATCTTGTGAATAACTGTGTAAGGTGAAAAATGTCTTTAAGCAGTTTGGGAGACACAAAATGCATACTGTACTGTAGATCTGTCCATTAAATAATGAGATACAATGCATTTTTTGCAACATTGGTTATTGATTTTTATTACATAAGGCATCTCACAAGACATTTGATTGACAAAGAATTAAGATGCACTGATTTTACTAAATCAATCCAGCAAATTATCATATAAAATACTGTATATGCAGCAATAAATAATGGTAAACTTCTTTTTTAACAGTACCACCACCATGATTTATTTTATGATGAAAACAGAAAATTGTCACTTATTTTTATGCTTCAGCTTTTTATACCATTCAGGAGCCTCTTTATTTGTCTGGAAAAAAAACCAGAAAGAGCTTCAGTTAATTCATTCAACAGTAAAGTGCATAATGAACTCTCTCAAAAAAGCAGTCTGACAAAACATTTCAGTGTAAATGCCAAAGAAAAGTCATAAGCATACCAGACTGAACAGCCAATCACAGTTTACTTTGTTCATCTTTCATCATTAAAACAAAGAATTACCAAATATCTGATGTTCAGAAACCATTCTAAGCACTTTTGCTTTTAGCAAAAAATTCAACAAATATTTTCCAACCATGTGAAAACACTCAGGGAAGAGTCTATTATTATTATTCCACATAGTTTGACTGACTACATAAAAGCAATAATAAAAAAAAAAACACTTCTTTGATCTTTTAATGTAAGATAATGTTTAACTTTCTTGAGAATTAAGTGTAAAATGTGTGTAATACTTACAAACAAAGTTGGTTTTGGTTTGAGAATATTCTCTTCTTCCTCTGTGTTAATGAGACCTTCTGGTCTGTATATCGCTGTTCTTCTGGTTTCTTCATTTTGAGGATGAGCCGCCCCTTCACCATAGTGTTTTTGATGCATATTAATCAGAACTTGTTTCATTATAGCCAATTCCTGTTAAATAAAATGGAAATAATGAGAAAGTCACTTTATAGCAAAGCAAAGTTAATTTTGAATTACACAAGATATTCCACCAAGCATTCTTTTTATTAGCATTTTGACTCAAAGTATTTTTGGGTTCAGTGTTATCATATTGTTCCACTAATCATTGTATATAGATGGAAAATTAAATTTATTTCACCTGTAATTTGGATGCACACATACATTTATGAATGGAAGTAAGGCCTAGAGTATTATAAAACAAACCTTCTGCCTCTAGTAACTCAAACAGCTAGTGAACTATAATCCTGTACAAGGACCGATAATCCCGACAACAAGTAACTGTTGAGGAAGTTTCCTACTGTATGTAGCACATGGTGAAAAGAGAATCTGAGATTCAGAATACTTATCAAATATGTCACCAAACTAAAATGAAAATAAAAAATAAAAGACAGTTAAAACAGAGCATAGCACTCTGCGGGTCCTTTAACAATGGTTTCAGAGAGACTTTATTCCTATTAAAATCTAAAAACATAAATCCAGATGAGTGGACAGAGAAAATCTCCTCTTAAACGTGTCAAATATCAGTCAATGAATCAGACATACACACACAAAACAAGGAATAATCAACTTCAGGGCAATTAAGCCATCAGATCCTCTACTTTGAAGATGAGGACTAAAACAAATGTATTTTATTATGGAAATAAAGAAATCTGATTCTCAGAGTTTTTGTTCCCTTTATCATTCTTTAACTGTTTCAGAGATGACTAAAGAAAATACTATGAGGCCTCAGAATAGGCGAAACCACCGGTTTGGCAGGGCACAGCCCACTAATTAATGGGTTATTTTGAGCACTTTTTCTTCAAGAACACCAGAAAACATTTGTCTGTGTCTAAAGACTTGAATTGTTACAACAGCTCTCAAAGACAACTGCACTAAAACCTTCTATAGAAGCTTGAAGGTTGTGTACATTTAAGATTACATTCAAACTTAAGTAAATGTCCACTATTTTATGTACTTGTCACGTAAAAAATGACATTTTGCAAAAAGTTAAATAAAATTGGTGGGACCTACATTAAAACATAGAATCGTAATTTGTCCATTTTAAAAACAGAGGAACGTCCGTGATTTCCCAAATGTCCACACATCTCTATACACAAACCCCTAACCCTACAATTCAGTTGTGCTCACAAACTTAGACTGGTTTTCAACTGGAGTGTTTTTAAGTGAATAGCTTACAACAAACCAAAAAAATTATCATCCCAACAAAGCTATCCAGATGATGCACAGGGGTCAAGAGACATTAACACTTATTTAGACCTTTCCTTTATTAATGGAGGTCTATGAAAATGCCTACATGCTGCTTCAATCTGAATGAAGGTTGTCCCTCTGAGTGCCACTCAGCTGGCTTTGAGAAACAGCGAGGTGGATACAGCATTTCTGACCAGGCCCAACCGCTATTTAATACCTCCCGCACACTGAATTTATAATAGGAACGCAACGGCAACTCTTAAAAAGAGAGGCATTACGTTTGTTTTTTTTAAAAGGTCCATATCCTTGCTTTGTTAACATTAACAACAGAATTCTGTGGCAATCTTACAAACGCATTGTTCATAAACATAGGAAAGGCATCACCAAAACTTCAGACGTGTCTTCAGCAGAATGAGTCGAGGTCATTTAATATTTTTATTTATCTCCCCTGGCCATATGTGCTGGCATGTAAAAAGCTCAACTGCGGTGCAGCTGTCTACGAGGACTGCATGCTTTATGCCAACATGCTGCTAGAAGTTGTGAAGTCGGCAAAGATGATGCCAAGGAGATGCATTGAGGGAATGTTTTGATGAAAATAACTCAAACATCCATTGCAAACTATGCGTCTTCAATTCACAAATACTTCTGCAGTTCAGACATTTTGTTGTCATTCAAGTGCGCTATATAAACGATTAAGTGTACTTTTTAAAAATAAATTGAATGTAAAAACCAGGAAGATATCTGAATAATTATTCATCTGTAATATATTAAGGCCTTTTAAAAATATTAGAACTTCTTTTTCAAATTATTAAAAATCAGAATGACAGTAACTTCCCTTGGTTTTGAACTACTGATGAAAACAATCCACCAAATGAAAATTAGCCAAATGATGTCAGAAATGATTAAGGATTAAAATCCAAAACATTCTTTAAAAAAATGAAACAGTGAACGGTGCTTGTGTATGATGTTAGTACGAAGGAAGACTGAGATTGAAAGGGATTTTTAACAATATATCTTCAGAACGAACACCAACTTGGCAGAGCTTCTTTAGTGAGGCATTCCCATTAGGTCAGCATTAAACTCACAATAGCAGACATTTAATTTCAGCATTAAACAATAGAAGACATTGCTCAATATTTTTCTATAATAATGTTTTGAAAAAAAAAACTTAGCCCTGCATATTTGATTACTTGTTCCCAGTTTCCAGCCTTTAATCTACTTGTAGTTTTCAATGAAATAGCATTGTCTTATTACTTTAGAATTGTTTTAAAATAGGGGCAGCACAGTAGCGCAGTGTTTAGTATTGCTGCCTCGCAGAGCTGGGGCCCTGGGTTCAACTGCAGACCTGGGCTGCTGTCTGTAAGGAGTTTGTACAGTATGTTCTCCCCCTGTTTGCATGGGTTTCCTCACACACTCCAAAAACATGCTGATCGGTTAATTGGCTTCTGGGGATACTGGATCTGGTGTGAGTGTATGAGTGTCTGTGTGTGCCCTGCGATGGACTGCATTGAGTCCAGGTTGTATCCTGCCTTGCGCCTACTGCTGGCCAGGTTACACTCTGGTGCCCCCTGAGATGCACTGGATAAAGAGGTTTAGAAAATGAATGGATGTTTTAGAATGTTGATTCAGTAGTCAAAAAGTAAAACAATGCACAAAACAACTCTTAATGCATGAAAACAAAGATCAAGTATTAAATACCACTTGCAGCAAGTTCTGTTTGATTGGCATTCATTATGGTGCACTAAATTCTTCAATTCTATGACTTAAACAGCAGTTTGAGTGGGAGGACATAATCATACAATTTGTGCCTAACATCTGAGGAAAGAAGTTGTAAAAAGCCCAACCCATATTATATGGACAGTATAATAAAAACAATCTTTCAATACTATGCTGTGTGTCAAGTGTAAACAAATACAAGAGCTTCTTATAGATTTCAGGATATGAAATATAATTAACATAGACCTAGACCACCTCAAGCGCTAAAGCATGAGGTCAATTTTCATGGCCAGATGGTATCTTTACAAAATCCTCTTAACCTGTCTTTCAAGATGTTCAAAATGAAATACAGTTGCATGTTTAGTTTTTTTATTTTCCTCAACTTTTAAATTTTCAAGTTGCGAATTTAATGCATAACATTGTTGAAACGCTCAAATGGTGGGTTCAAATCTCAGGTAGGGAGTGACATACTTGTACGCTTTAGCAAGGTACTTAACCCAGATTGCTCCAATTAACCTAGCTGTATAAATGGGTACATTTATATGTAATACATTTGTATGTAAAAATGTGATTTGAAACTTTGTAGGTTGCTCTGGGTAAAGCTGTCAGCCAAATAAATTAAGCATATAGGAAAGTTTACAAATGTGAATTCATTTGGAGGACCTAGCTAACTCAGTAACTACTGCCTTACTGATCAGAGAATCTCATCTAACCATTTCCTGAAAGAAACCAGGGTTGAATGATCTTCACCCTCAACATGGGCAGTTAGCTTGTTCCAGATCCCACAAAACATTGTGAAAAAGTGCTTCCTGTTCTGTTTTAAACCCACTTTCCCCACATACTCCACTTGTGCCCTCTGGTTCTCCTTTCACTGCTGATTCTGAAGATATTGGTTGGGTTTACTTTATCAATGCCTTCGAGTATTTTTGAATACTGGAATCAGTAGTCTTATCTGTTCAAAATTAACTGTTCCTTTATCCTGCAAGACATTTTAGAACCAGGAATGTATCTGGTGGCTCTTCTCCGGACTGAATCTAGAGCACCAATTTTTTTGTAACGTTGTGACTGGAATTACACATTATTCTACATGAGGTATTCATTGCACACTTTTAACATAAGATCATGCGATTTAATTTCTTCAAAGACTTTTAACTGCACATCGTAATGCTGTTTGCCTTTATATTTTTCCCTAGATTTACTTCTCAAGACAATGACATTTCAACACAAACAGCCTTTTTTATAAGTAGTTTCTTCAAGCTACATGTTTCTCATCTTACGTTTACAGTTTATGGTTTTGCCACTTTCATGTAATGGTCTGCACTGGCCTTCATTAAACGTCATCTGCCAGATGTCTGTTGAGTCTTTCTCAAAATCTAAAAAGTTCAATAAGAACTACCCTTCCTAAATTGATTTTGACAGTGCTCTAGAATCTAGAATCAAGAGTGTGATATGCACGATACTCTAGTTTAGCTCTAATTATAATTTCTAAAAACTTGTAGTAGAATAAGATTTGACTATGACTATGCAGTTCAGTTTTGTCACACATTTTATGGACTGGGTACTACATTAGCAAATTGCCAATGAATTGGCATGACCATTTTTCTGGGAGACTATGAGAAGACTTTTGTTAATAGACTTTGGAAAACATCTTTCTTTACATTTGGTAGAATGCCACCAGGCCTAGGAGATTGGGTTATTTGCCTCTTCTATGCTAATATTATTTAATACAGAACTTTGTCTATCCTCTGCTTAAAGACATGTTACCAATTTCTTGCTTAGCAAACTCCTAAAAGAAATATGTATTTATTATATCAGCCATTTCCCCTTAGACATGCTTTAGTTTATCCTTTACTGTTGTTTCCTGCTAAAACACTGAAACAAAATGCTGTTTAAGCCTCCACCACAATACACGTTTCTAACTCTCTTGGACTTTTTAATATCTCATTCACCTGTTCATTCCCCTTCACCAATCCATTATTTTCATTTTCTTTAAGTGGATTCAGTTTATTATTGGATATACTTTATAACCCTTAGAACTTCTACTTTCTTGACTTGGATTTACCTGTGTTCTGTTTTATGCTTTTATCAGAATAACTTTTAAACCGATTCCATAAATTCTCTATTGGTTCCTCATTCTATGAGAAACTCTAATTCTTTCAGCATCCTTTTTCATGAGGATTTAAACCCTTATTCTGGACTCTACCTGAACTATTTCAGAATAAATTTAAAAGCAAACAAGACTGTGATCACAGATTCTCTCACCTCCATTTTTCTTACTGTATCAATACAGACTTACCCTCTTGTAGACCTTCTGACAAACGGAGTAAGACAGAGGTCGCTAACCGTGTCTGCAATTTCAGTATCAGCTGCTGATGTCCCTACTGGTTTTTCTAAATCTATGCGAGGCAAATCTCCCATGACAACCACTTTTTAGTTTCCACATATGTTCCTTGTTTCATTGTATAACACTGCATTATAATTGTTAAAATACCTAATTTTATTTACTGTATGGGTAGTCAAATGGATATGGGGTGCTTTTATTTAATACATATATACAATAAGTCATTTTAAATATTCAATATAAAAAGTGAGCTGTGCAAGAAGCAGAGTAATAAACATTAAGCATAATTCAGTGTAATGTAACTTGAACATATTGGATACAGTTTTACAGAAGTCCATGTGTTTGCCCAGCAGTCAAATGGGGACAAAGCCAAAAGCACATAAGGGATAATTACACCAGCACTTTTCTTAGTATTCAGAGGCTTCCCTTTGAACAGCTCATATTAGTTTTGAAAGGAATGCGAGTTTCATGACATTCAGAAACAAGAGAACCTCCCACTGTCAGTTCAATTATCTTTTTTAAGGGACTATGTTTTCTGGAAAACCTCAATGTTTTGTAATGCACTGACTGATTATGGTTTTACTTAACATTACTTCTTACAAATATAAATATAACAGACATCATCTACCTGTTTTAGAACTGACAAACTGAAAGCACATAACTCACTGGCTTGTTTGATAACTGTACACACTACTGTATATATATATATTACATATATACTGTAATATTAATAAATATTTTTAAATTTTATGTTGCAGTTCATGTGTCAAGAGAAGCTTCTAGGGAAGCTGTGAAATAGGTGAATGATCAAAGGTGCAGATCTGTCTGCAATGAAAATCTCTGTACGGAAAATACATTTTCTCCACTTAAACATAGAACTGGAAAATTAGATGTAGCTTATTTGTGAGTTTAAAAGGAAGAGCAAAACAAAAAAACAAAACTCTCCTGAAGTGATCAGGAGTAATTAAAACTAATTTTAGTAAAAAAAAGTACCCGGATGCTTTTCTTTGCTTTGGTTATACATGGCAGCAACAATAATGTGTTTTGCACATCCTGAAAAACAGGTTTTGAGGATTCTAAATAGCCACCTCCTGGTCACTAAAACTGACCTTTAAAATCCTGCTTGAGGGCATACAAGTAATGTTTTGCAAAAAGCTGAAAATCACTTTTTTCAGCTTTTTCAGTTTTTCTCTTAACTCTTTACATTTTCAAAACAAAAGAATAATTAAAAAATACAAAAATACAAGTAAAAATGTTTAACACTCGGAGATCACAACAAAACAACTATAAAGATATTCCGATTTGTTCTTCAAAAATGGCAATTAAACAAATTCAAATAATTACATTTTAAATAGTACAGAGGAAACAAAATAAATTAAAGTTGTATATTCTTTTAAAATTTCAGTAGTCTGTTTTCAAAATGAAAATAATTAAAAATATAGCCAGTCTAAAGTTCAGTTTTAGCAACATCTTACTAAAATGTAACGGTATCAATCTCTCATGTAATGTACCCTTCATAGCAATTATTTCCCCTAGCTTTCCCACCAACCTGTATGTGAAAAGAAGATTAAGCAAAATACAACATCCAAACATGACCTTTTTCAATAGGTGTTTACAAGAATAGTTTAAAACACAAAAAAGTAAAAAAACGTTCACAAACTGCAATATATAAAACTCTAACTTTATTGTAGACAGCACAGAAAGCAGAACAGCTGCCAATTTGATCAAACCTTTTCATCAGACTGATGAAATTGTCAAAATGTCAAATGTCAATTTTAAATGTCAGAATGATTTTTCACTAATGTAGTGTGCAGGACCTTCTTCTTAATCTTCTTTTATGAAAAATTAGAAAATAGGGAACTATAAAAACGTGACAGTCAAACAGAGCTCGCTTTTATACATGAAAACACACTAGACACCTATGTTATTGAGAATGTTTACCTCACGGTGATTAAGAAGTCTTTCTAAATCTGCCACCATATTATTCTTGATGTTCTGCAGAGCCCTGTTCTCTTTGTTTAAGGTTCTGAAATAAAAGAAAACCCAGATCCCTCAGATTTTTTTGAATTATGAGTAGGCTCTGTTATAAAGAATTCAAATAAATGGATACCAATGGATATCCCCAAATAAACTACTTAAATCACACATGCATACAACAAAAAAACAAGCAATGGAAATTATAATATGTCTTGTCATTTCCATGTACACAGTACAGAGTACACAGTGGGGGCTCTATAAAGTATCTGCAATGTTATCTAGCTACTTAGTTTAGTCACTGCAAGTACAGGCTATTCTAAGCATTACACTTCTCAGTACATAGGTCCTTAATTTACCTTGTGTGGCCATTATGTGCTGTTAAAAAACCTGTTCTTTACCCTGAGGATGACTCAATGCACAAGCTGTAACAGCAAACTGTGAGGTAACCAGCTTGCGTGCCGTGGTTTAGAGATCGAAAGATTTCTTTGTGGTTACTCAGTGGTTTTAAAAGACTTTCATACTCCCACTCACAGCACTGAATAAGAAGTATTGTCGTTAGGATTTAATTAAGGAAATGGAAATACTGCAATGATAAAGGAGTGCACTGGTGGCTTAATAGATTATAAAATGAAGCTGGTATAAAACTGAGAAGAAAAGTTAGCTATTATATTTGCTCTACGGTTATAAGAGTTCACCTTCAACAGATTTGTCATCTTGAGGGAAAACATAAGCAAGGGAATAGCTCATAATGATTTCATTAATAATAATGAGTTATTAGGGTTTTGTTTTTTTAGGTTTGCATAAGTCAAATTATCCACCTTACCAAGTCTAAAACAGGCATATGACATTTTCTCACACCTAAAGAAGGCTTCACAGCCGAAACACTGTGTTTTCTCTTCTCTTTTCAGCATGGAATAAACCTATTGTTTATTTTCTCATTATTATGCTTTTAGGATTTTAATACAACAAAAACAATCTATGACTAGATATAAAACTGTGAAAAAAGTTTTCTGCTAAGGCTCTGTCCAAATAAGATGTTTAAACTAATTGTCATCTTGTAACTGGGCTAAAACTGCAAAACTACATTTAATTCTGTAGAGGAAAAACAAGACTAGACCACCCTAGGGTTGGTGAAGTTGCTTAAACAACAGCGTTTTACACATGAAAATTATCTATAAAGTATGACAAAATATGATAAAATAGTTTTGTGTGGGTGCTCAGCGCTGAATTAGAACAATCTGAATAGGCTTCTTATCTTTGGTTACACATTGTGAATGGGGTCATGAAGGAAATCAGGTTTATTGTTTGCATTCTTAGCGCTCCGTCACAATAACGTGTCACTAGAGTTTTTCTAAACTGAGGTATTTAATATTATTAAAAATTTCTATTTCTATTTCTATTGAAATTTATTTTATGTTTAGGAATGGATGTAAATTAATCTGGGCTTGGACTAATAAATGGATATGACAATGATATGGAGCTTATTATTGTTGTGAAAAACATGTTTAAGGTTCTCATGCTTTTTGTGGGAATGCAAACAGGTTAAAACGTTTTTTTTTTCCCCAAAAGTAGTATACTTATTGAAAACATGGATTACCACTGTTTATACAGCCATTTATCTTGAAGGATTACACTTTTAGAAGAAAAAAACTTTTAAACAGACGTGCATTAAAACATTACTGCAAGAAGGATGCAATATCAAGATTTACTTGAACAGACTTCCCATTTCACATAGGCTTCATGGGAATTTTTTGGCTACTAACTTAGAAGTAATCTAACTTCTAAATAAGCAGGTAGCTGTAGATATCACAAAATCCCCTTATTTCTTTTGCAGTTTTTTAAATACAAAAACTCAGAAGAGTGGAGAGTTGTAAAAATGAAAACTCTTGCTTACAAGTACAGAAGAGTACTACATTGCTGGAGGAGCGAAAAAAATAACTGAGGGATTTAGAAAAGTGAAGAGAATGGAAACATAGAAGCGTACCTGGCATCATTCTCCAGCTGTGAGATGCGTTCTTCCAGCGTGTGTATCTGGTCGTCTCTGTGACGAACAGCCTCTATCAAGTAGCTGTAAGGCTGCTGGGTCTGTTTTAGGAGGGAATTGGCTCTCTCCACCTAGAAGTGCACAAATAAATATAACAAATTAATGAAAACCATTAATGCCACTGAGTTACACATATCTCTTTCTAGCATTCTCGTTTAGTTACACCCAATACCCATAGCAACTGAAATGTGCAAATTACACACTTTCTTTTACATTGTGTTGTAGATTGACAAAATACAGGGCCTTGTCAAGGTCCAGTATATTTTCACCACACATCACCATCTGTATTCTGGACACAGATGTATGAAAAAGTTTGGTCAAATTGCATGTTTCACAGAATCTCTTAGTGAAAAGAGGTTAACACAACCACAGCTCTCTTCTCAACAGCTCTTATACAGATTTTAAAAAAAAAGTGAATGTGGAATGCACAAAAGTTTAGGCAACCTGTCAGTCAGTACTTAGTAACACCTCCCTTGGTAGAAATCACAGGTTCCAAATGTTTCTTGTAGCCAGCTAAGAGTCTTTTGATTCTTGATTTAGGACTTTTTTCTGTTTAGATTTTCATTCATGCCTCTACGCGTGTAAGATCTCCCCACTGATTTTATATACTATTCAACTCTGGGGACTGCGAAGGCCATTCCAAAACCTTCACCTTTCGTTCCTGTAAATACTTCATGGTTCAATCTGGGGTATGTTTTGGATTGTCGTCTTGTTCCTCCATCTTTTCTGGCTGTGACCAAAAAGTTAAATTTTGTTTCATCAGTCCACAGCACTTTGTACCTAAAAGCTTCTGGCTTACCTAAATATTGTTTTGCGTTGATGATGTTGCCTTTTGTGACAAGGTCATAGGATAGGTTTCCTTTTGACAACTCTACCATGTGGTTCATTCTTGTGTAAGTAACTCTATACTGTGGACCATTTTTCCATTGTCAGCTATGTAGCCATGTAGGTTCTGTTTGCATATCTGACCCGTTTACAGGCCGGTTTGTCTGAGATTTTTCTTTCTTCCAGATTTTGCCTTGACTTGGACAATTCCACTTAACTTCCATTTTATAATGACGTTTCTCACAGTGGAAGTTCTAAGCTGGAAGCATTTAGATATATGTTACAGAGTAAATTAACTTTATTTTCAAGTCCTCAGTCAGCTGCGAAGAGGAGCCCATCATTGTTGGGGAGTAGGCACGACATCCTGAGAGGTCAGAAGGGCCAGAGTATTCATCTGGCTTATTTTAAGGCCTAAGTCAAACAAGTTTAGAACAAAAATGTATAAATGAATCAAATAAACTTTTGCACATTCCACATTCACTGGAAATAAATAGTAATTGTGCATTAAAATGTGCAGAAATATGTAATTTAGTGAAACATGCAATTTGACCAGGGGTGTCCAAGCTATTGCATACAGCTATCTTAAAATCAGAAGCATTTTGATAGATTCCAGCACAATCAATTTAAAGGTAAGAAGTTTTAAGACCTTCACTAAATGTCTGGATCCTTTCCTTTGCAAATGCCAAACAAACATCTACAGTTTAAAATAACTGCTGGTTTATGGATGCAACACTGAGCAAACAGTGTTTTCAGTGGCACTTTTAGCAGATTGTTTATAATTTACTACAGTACCGATAATAGTTCAGTTTATAAAATTAGCCTTTATATTCGAAACCTGAGTAATGCTGAGGTTTTTCACAGTCTGGGTAAAAGTACAAACAAGCACAAATTTTATTAGACAGCACACTATAACTTAATAACAAATGGAATATTATGTCTTAATGTCCAGAGGAATTTATCTGCCATTATCACTTCATGCTAGAGGAAAGCTGTGATAAATTGTTATAGCGAGCAATAAATTGGTTTAGATCAAGGTACATACAAGATTCCTAGTTGTTTCCATGTTCTTTATTTCTTTATAACCAGTCAAACTATTGTAAAAAAATAAAGACACACATCTTTACTCTGAGTTGGCACAGCCTTTGGTTTCACTACCTTTAAATAAAATTCTCATTGGCAAAAATGTTTTTTTTATCCGTATTCTAACATTTCGCTATTGCAAAGCTGAAGCAATGACCAAACACATTTACTTCAAGCATTTTAAGTTCACGGACAGCAAAGAGCTTTTCTGCTTTATTAAAAATCAATCTGCAAATTTACTTGGACTTTTTTTTTATTTACTACTTATAATTACATTTCAAAACAATGCCTGCCAAGCTATTTTATTGTAAGGCAGTGTTTTGCCCTTTGCAGCTTCCACTATTACAGCACATAAAGGTTAGAGATAAAAAAGACCTTCAAAATAATCAATTGCTGACCTTTCTTTAGCCTTATTCAGCTTTCTTCAGGTAACTATTTTCTAAATGTTTAAAGGTACTCTAAAAGTCTAATAAAAATAGGATACTCTCCAAGTATAAATACAAAACCCTCCAGATTCAGAACATAGATGAAACAGATACAACAAACATGAGACATACATCAATACATTATCAGAAAATATATATGTAATGACACTATCATTAATAGCAGCATGTAAAGGAAATTTGTATGTTTCATAAATACAATCCTAAAAAACAAAGTGTCAATTTATTTCACACCTCTGTAATTAGTATTATTTAAATCCTCCAGGCATGGAATACTGACAAGATACCTCAAGGAGTGTGCTATGAAGTTTCGTTGTGATGGATTTTCTACAAAGGAATACATATACCTGTGCTTAAATATAACCTTCTTGTATTCCAGAATTCAATTATTATAAAAATGACTTTGCTTTATTATGATTAAAGCATAAGATTTTAATATTTTTAGGACAGACATGAACTAATCCGTATCTCTATATCTACATGCAATGTTTTTTTTGTTCCTATTTCATGTGTATGAATACACTTGAAGGGCACTACATTACAGATCAGATAAGATCACTTTATTGGCCATATACAATTTCTTGCATTAGGAATTTGTCTTTTAACAGACCCCAGCTTGCTCTCCATGAGACACACAGACAGGGAGAGAAGCTTGGAGTCAGAGCGCAGGGTCAGCCATTTATACGGCACCCCTGGAGCAGCTGGGGTTAAGGGCCTTGCTCAGGGGCCCAAAGGAGTAGGATTCCTCTGCCGGCCACAGGATTTGAACCGGCAACCTCCGCCCATCTCTTATCTACATTACATACCCTTATATATATAATATATATTATATATAGATATTATATATGTGAGCATAGGTGAGCATAGGTGAGATTGCCCTAGCAGCACAAACCAGAATTAGTTTTGCCTGAAAAAGCCTACAATTTATCCATTCCAATATTATTTGGTATCATCACTAATATACCCCACGTGAGAGCTACAGACTAACGTAACAAACCACAAGAGCTCAATTCATTCCATGTAGCTTTCGGCATGTATTCTGCTTTCTATTTTGGCAGCTGACACATTCTAAAACTTACTTAGGAGGCTGAACAACTAAATGAAGGGGAGGGAATGATTTATAATTCGATTTATTATTATGTTTATTATACTTGTGGTTTGTGTTACATTTTCAAATTGTGTAGTAATTCCAAACTTCCAATCTAACAGACAGGACAGGTATGCATGCCAAATATTCTTTGACTGGTGCCAATATGAAACAGAAGCAGTTCAGCATTCACATCATCAAACAGATCAGAAAGCAGGAGAGCCCACTGTTTCAGGCAAACAAAAACAAAGATTGACCTTTTGAATACAAGGTAGAAAGGTCAGCAAAATGTATTGAAATCTCCCGATGCCACAACCACTATGTTTCCCAATACCCTGGTGTTAAGAAAAACAGCTGCTAAAGTGCGCAATTAAAGTAACATTTTCAATTTAAAAGCTTCTAAATCACAAATGCTTTAAGCAATTTCTCAGATTTAATTAAATCCCTTAATAAATTACAGTTTATAATCGTGTACAGGGTTCATGGTTACTTTGAAGCCTTTCCAAAAGAGCAGTACAGGGAAAGCAAGTAGAGAAAAAACATTAAGCAACATTATCACCAGAGTTTAATTTGCAATTGACAATGTGCCGGTGAAGAAACAAGAGAGATTGGATAAATTAGAGGAAACCAAGGTACTGGGCCTCTACCTGATGACTTTACTGTATGTTCTGAGGTTATATAACACCAGTGTCTTGCCCATAACTCTTTTGATGTATTTTCATTTCATTTTCATTGACAATAACAGGCTAACAAGTTAAACATTTTAATCATTAATTTCACATACAATAATCTAATGCTATGAAGTCTTCTCTGTTGTTGGAAAACTTCCACTCTGATGGACTTTTTGTTGGGTCTGCAGAGTTTCAGAATTCAGCTGCATGATCTCCCACATGTCAACGTGACAGAGGCGACATCACTCCTAAGGCACAACGCAGGGGCGTGTTCAGGGTGCAGGCGGAGCGACATGTTGCTTTAGCAACCACAGCTGCCCCGGCTGATTGAGGCTGAGTCGCCGCTTGAAGCCCTTGAAGATGCACTGAGCTCCTCCCAGAGGGGCGAGCAGAACCTTCCAGCGACAGTCCCGGAGGGGTTTGTGACTGAGCATAGGACCACATTTTACATTCATTTTCTTTTTCTTTTCGCTTATTCCACTGTGCATCTCCACCAGGACGGGCTGAGACCTCTTTTTGTTGTGGCCTTGCTCTCCCTGTTCGACAGGGTGTACAGCGGCACATTTTCTTTAACATCACACCAGGGCCCCCACCCCCTCAGGCAGGGCGTTTACAAATACTGGTGCTCACTGCGGCTCTTCCCATTCCACACCGTTACACTCCCACAAAACCTAGGCACTGCAGAGCTTTGCTGCGGCCAGTTTCTGGCTCAGTAGAGCTTGCCGCTGAGCCCTGGTAGAGGCAGAGCCGAGCTACATGCTCCATGTTTACCCATGCATAACCATATTAACAAAGATGTATCAATTTACTTAAAGGATCAATTTCTCATCTTTTCCATTATTAAAATAAAACTGATTGAAATGCATTTTTGCTTTAATGAAGGAACGAACAGGTGTGTAACCTGATCAAGGTACGTTTTGGCTCAAATCAGAAGAGTAATCTTGTGTTAGCTAGATTTTAGGAGCACCTAGCACTACCCTTTCAAACAACTTTCAATGTATCTGAAGAAATGTGTTGTTGAGTGTATGAGCATGCAACATTGGAATGCAGAATCCATCCCATATCAATCACATTCAATTCAATTGTAAAAATACCAGATGCAGCTAAGTGTATCAAGCATCTAGCGCTGGAGCACGTTACCCACCCTTTCATGCCCACCTTCTTCTCTGGTGTCAGGGAGCCTAACTTTCAACATGTCACTCAGCCTAGATGAGTTTCCTCCATATATGCCTTGGGTGTTTGGTCTGATGAACTTCCAATTGTCCAGAAGTCCAAATGCTTGTTAGAAGTGCATTTTCTTACCGCGATTCATTCACTTCCTGAACCAGCCGACGCTGCCCAATTCTCCTTTTCCACAGCAGTGCCATTAGCTGGCGTATCGTCATTAGTTTGAACCACATGAGCAGCACGCCTCACACCTACCACCTGCCAGGAGCTCCGGGCTTTGTCCGTTTCTTTTTTGTTTCAGCACCGGCTCAGATTTTAGAGGAAAACGTTTTAAAGGTTTTTTTTTTCCCCCAATGGAGGTTTGACATCAGTCTGCCGCTCCATTCTATTTAATGCTGCAAAACTGACTACAACTGTGTAAATAAATTCCACACTGGCAGCATGCACAGCTAATTGCGAGGCTCCTTGTCTTGTCTTGGTTTTTATACTTTAAGTTTATTTTTAAGGCATCTTTGAATCTCAAACACGAATGTTAGTTTGACTATGCTTTTCTTAGACATATGTGAGCTGAGCTCGGAACAAATCAATCACAGGTTAGCACATTTTTGGATTGAAACATATGATCAAATGCACAATTTTAAATTTCAATTTCTGAAAAAAAGATTCTGCACCCTCAGGTACATCTAGGCTTAAGGCTATGCTTTCTCTCTTTGATCTCCTTGTAAGGAAATTGTGCACTTTCCTTCTCCAACAACAGATCTTTCTGTGTTATCTAAGCCAGCCCCTGGAGGAAACTGCTACTGATGAAATGTCTTTATTTAAAGTTATTCTTAAATGGGAAGAGCAATAGCGTTTGTAACACTCTACAAAGTCACTGAATGGGTTACCTCTTTAGAAAGCTCTTGAGCCCGAGCTGTCTGTCGCTCCATATCTCTCCTCAGTAAGGTGTTCTGTTTCTCGAGCTGTAGTAATCTCCTGGCTAGGTGAACACTACAGCAAAATAAAAACAAACTGCTCAATTAACTTGGGCAGAAATCAAGTTGGGCAGAAAGCAAAATCTCAAACTTATTTCAAGATATGTTACAAAAAATCATGCATTCTTAGATATAGCTAATGTGTCAGCAAAAATTGCATTCAATAAATTACTGCTAATAGAATTATTTTCTGATATTTTTGAAATGTGGTCCAAACAAGTGGTTTATTTCTCATTTGTACAGAATGGACCTAGAATAGATACGCAGAGGTTTGCACTTACATGCCCCAACTCTCTGCATCTTTACCTGCCTGCATTTGTTTATTTGTAATTATATTTGACTTCCTCTTTTTTAGCTTAAACAGAGATGGAATGAAAAACAGAAAAAAACAAATCAAAATCTCTGATTTCCTTTCACTATTTTGACCTCATACATCATTCTTTAGAAAGTTACAATGACAGTTATGCAGACTTTATATTCGTCATGTTATTCTTAACTGCATCTTATGCCTCTGTGAAACAAGAAGATCTAGTTTGAGACTTTCAAAACAAACTCAAAAGTCTGCATTACAAAAACACAGATCTTTTTTACACCATACAGGTTCAATCAAGCATACATGGCTATAATTCAAGTAAATGTCAGTACAGTTTTTCTTTCTCATCGACACAATATACACAAAAAAAGAATGAGGCAAAGATAATCACCTCTGTTTCAGTCGTCTTTTAGCTGTTGTAGGAACATTTGCACCATAGCCATATGAAAAAAGGACTCTCTCTGCTTCATCTTCATTATCCACTGTAAGATTAGATTTTAAAAGAGCTGACAAAGTTCTAAAAAATTTGGTGGAGAAAGCAACACACTGCAATACATGAAGGTTTAGTTTTAGTATGCTCAGTTTTTTCTTTTTTTTTTCATGTGCATGGTTTTATTTTTCAATGTTTTTCTCACAAATATGAAATGCCATGTTTTTGGTTTAAGTCCAAGACAGTACACAGCTAACCTTAAGGTGGCTACTTTCAAAGTCCTGCAAGACACTGATAAGTGAATGAGAAATATCTAAGGCCAACTACAGTGCCTTGCGAAAGTATTCGGCCCCCTTGAACTTTTCAACCTTTTGCCACATTTCAGGCTTCAAACATAAAGATATAAATTTTTTATTTTATGTGAAGAATCACCAACAAGTGGGACACAATTGTGAAGTGGAACGAAATCTATTGGATTTTTGAAACTTTTTTAACTAATAAAAAAATGAAAAGTGGGGCGTCCAAAATTATTCGGCCCCTTTACTTTCAGTGCAGCAAACTCACTCCAGAAGTTCAGCGAGGATCTCTGAATGATCCAATGTTGTCCTAAATGACTGATGGTGATAAATAGAATCCACCTGTGTGTAATCAAGTCTCTGTATAAATGCACCTGCTCTGTGATAGTCTCAAGGTTCTGTTGAAAGCGCAGAGAGCATCATGAAGACCAAGGAACACACCAGGCAGGTCCGTAATACTGTTGTGGAGAAGTTTAAAGCCGGATTTGGATACAAAAAGATTTCCCAAGCTTCAAACATCCCAAGGAGCACTGTGCAAGCGATCATCTTGAAATGGAAGGAGTATCAGACCACTGCAAATCTACCAAGACCTGGCCGTCCCTCTAAACTTTCAGCTCAGACAAGGAGAAGACTGATCAGAGATGCAGCCAAGAGGCCCATGATCACTCTGGATGAACTGCAGAGAACTACAGCTGAGGTGGGAGAGTCTGTCCATAGGACAACAATCAGTCTTACACTGCACAAATCTGGCCTTTATGGAAGAGTGGCAAGAAGAAAGCCATTTCTCAAAGATATCCATAAAAAGTCTCGTCTAAAGTTTGCCACAAGCCACCTGGGAGACACCCCAAACATGTGGAAGAAGGTGCTCTGGTCAGATGAAACCAAAATCGAACTTTTTGGCCACAATGCAAAACGATATGTTTGGCGTAAAAGCAACACAGCTCATCACCCTCAACACACCATCCCCACTGTCAAACATGGTGGTGGCAGCATCATGGTTTGGGCCTGCTTTTCTTCAGCAGGGACAGGGAAGATGGTTAAAATTGAGGGGAAGATGGATGCAGCCAAATACAGGACCATTCTGGATGAAAACCTGTTGGAGTCTGCAAAAGACCTGAAACTGGGACGGAGATTTATCTTCCAACAAGACAATGATCCCAAACATACAGCAAAATCTACAAAGGAATGGTTCACAAATAAACGTATCCAGGTGTTTGAATGGCCAAGTCAAAGTCCAGACCTGAATCCAATCGAGAATCTGTGGAAAGAGCTGAAAACTGCTGTTCACAAACGCTCTCCATCCAACCTCACTGAGCTCGAGCTGTTTTGCAAGGAAGAATGGGCTAGAATTTCAGTCTCTCGATGTGCAAAACTGATAGAGACATACCCCAAGCGACTTGCAGCTGTAATCGCAGCAAAAGGTGGCTCTACAAAGTATTAACGCAAGGGGGCCGAATAATTTTGCACGCCCCACTTTTCATTTTTTTATTAGTTAAAAAAGTTTCAAAAATCCAATAGATTTCGTTCCACTTCACAATTGTGTCCCACTTGTTGGTGATTCTTCACATAAAATAAAAAATTTATATCTTTATGTTTGAAGCCTGAAATGTGGCAAAAGGTTGAAAAGTTCAAGGGGGCCGAATACTTTCGCAAGGCACTGTATGTCTATATACTAGCTAAATCCAATAGAAAAGTATTACGGTGGCCATACTGTACATACTGTATATGTCATGCTGAAAAGTGAAGAGAGAAAACAGTGTTTCGGCTGTTAAGCCTTCTTAAGGTGTGAGCACCTTCAGCTCACACCTGAAGAAGGCTTCACAGCCGAAACGTGTTTTCTCTCTTATCTTTTCAGCATGACATATCTGGCAGCTTTGGTCTGACTTAGCTCGATTTATTTGTGAGCATGAAGGTGCTCATATCATGAGGGCCTCGTGGTACAGGCCAGCTTGTATAAAAGTGCTATGGAGCTTTAGTTTTATTAATCCAATAGACTGCACAGGCCCTCTGAAATTATTGCGAAGTGTTTTCTCAAAAAATCAATATTGCTTGCCGAACATGTTGGATGTTGTACTTCCAAATTCCAAAAATAAAGCAACAATGATTCAATGACATGATTTAGATCAATTAATGTTTGCAAGATGTGTGTGTTTCGGCACATACTTTCTGCAGCTTGCAGGGTGACATCGTCAAGCTCTTTCTCTAATTTTTCATAGGTTTCCAGTCGAGCCTGGTACTCGGAGTTCCGTGATTGCAGCTCTGTAATACGTTTCTCTGATGATGTCTGAAGGCTGTAAAATTCCTTTGTCAAGACCTGTTTTTGATGAACAAAAATGTAGTTATAAATTTTAGTGTCTCGAAGTAAGATTTCACACCTGGTATTTTTTCTCTAATACTTAAAAAACCTTAAGGAAAAATAACATGAACATGCATTAATGTAAGTACTTCTACTACCAAACCATTTAACTTTTTCTGTATTTTATATATTCTTTTTTCTGGGGGGTGGCACAGTGGTTAGCTGGAGCTGCTAACTATTTGGAGTTAATACGTTTGTCCTTTATTGTGTTTGTGTGAGTTTCCTCTGGGTGCTCTGGTTTCCTCCCACAGCCCAAAAACAAACTGGTTAATTTTCTTTTAAGAAAACTGGCGCTCTTATGAGTGTTTGTGTCTGCCCTGCGATGAAATGGCGTCTCATCCAGGGTGTACCCTGCCTTATGCCCATTGCTTGCCAGGATAGGCTCTGGCTCCCTCACAACCCTGAATTGGATAAAGCAGGTAGAAAATGGATGGATGGATATTCTCATTTTTACAAAGCTGCATACAGCACTGTACCGACTCATTTTTTAAGATTCTGACAATCTCATAGGCTGTAGTGACAAGTGGCGGAACATGATCTAACACACAAGGATTTTATGAAAAAGTACCAAAATAAATCAGAAAACAAAGCTCTGTTATGCACTGCCATGTAGATCAGAACTGGACGCACTAAAAGCTGTAGAAGAAGATTGGAAGTGTCTGTACAATTTTTAGGGTAGCACCTGGTAAAATAACTCTAAAGGTAAATACACTGTAGAATTATTTCTGTGTTCACTATTTGTGAAAAATAATCGATGGCTTCTGTAGTACAAAGAAGAGTGCTTTTTATAAACCAGATCCTCATTTTAATTGCTGTGACTAGCCTGGCTAGCTTCTAGACAGAAAGTCTAGGGATGCACGTTTATAGTAATGAAGACTGGAATATTTCAAATCAGAAAAACACTGCATCTTTTGCTCTACAAAGGTTAAAGAAAAAAAAACTTAAAGGACAACTTTTTATACAGTGCATGCATTTTAAAATCTTAAGCATTTGACCAAATCAACCTGAAAAAGGTACATTTTGTTTTAGAGTAAACAAAATAATCTACTTAAATAATGGCAAAAGAATATTATAATTGTTTTTTTTTTTTTAAAGATGGGAAGATCTAGTTCTTAAACAAAATGAATGGCTTGCCTCAAGTTTTTTTTGGTGCTTCTCACATTCTATTTGGCACTGGCTGAGATTCTTGGCTGTTTCCTCCTGTATCATCTGAGCACGCTCCACTTCAAAGGATTTTAATTTCACTTGGTTGAGCAACTCAGCAACTCTGCTGTCTGTCCCAAGCTGAAGCTGTCTGAACCTGGAAGAACAAGAAGCAGATATTGTGGTTTAAATAAGGATGATAATAACAGCAGTTATTCAGAGATATTAATGCTGCACAAAGATGTATTGGGAAATGAAATCACTGCAAGTAGAGACTGAAGTTTTAGAATGGGCAAAGGCTTCTCACAGAAAGAAATATGTGGTTTTCATGACTAGTCAGGAGAATTAAAAATGTTTGACTAACTAAACTGTTGATGTTTATTCTGATTCTTAAGGACATATGAGGGAGGTTTTAATTTACGTTGCCTCCTCTTATACTTGTTTTCAGCCACCCATCAAAACAGATATCGAAGCTTTGCTCAAATGCTTCAAGAACACACATAGTTTATCAGGAAAGATAACAGTATTTGGTAAAGCACTTAAAACAATATCTTATGTTTAAAGGGGCATTGTAAACTAAATTTTGAACAACCAAGATTTTCATTGCCTAACATTTCCATTAACATTTACCACCGTTTTCATGCATTGTTAAACAACATATGAAGACTGTATTCAGCTGTACTGTAAAATATGTAATATAATGTAATTGATTCTGAGAATAACTCAAAAACAATAAAAAAATCAATCAGTTATTATAATCAAAGACTATGGATTAGAAAGCTAGTTCTAATTTTCTACAAATGATGTATTCATTGGTAAAGCCAATCATACTGTATGTGGAACAGATTATAAAGAAGTTGAATAATACTACTATAATGATAACATTAAAAGTGTTTTAAAATTTTATTTAATTGATATTTGATAGTAGTTTTTAAATAGTATTGCCTCTAACACTTAAATGCAATGACTCACATTTAAAAAGAAACAGACATGAAAATAAAGGTAACAGAAAATGCAGTGGACTACTTTATATAAGGGGAAATAAGAACAAACTATAGAAACCAACGACCGACCATCTGCCTTTTATGCTCAGTGAACCTAGCATAACCTTTATGTTAGTCTTGAAGGATATGTAATGACATTAAAGTGCTTGAAAAACTATTAATCAATTGCATTTAATAGGAAGTGGTATCTCCTTTTATTAGATCTGTATCTACTTGTACAAGAATGTCTTAAGATTAATTTTGAATACCTTCATCAGCGGATTGCACATACTTGTTTTCAGCATTTAAAAGCCTGTTTCAAGTCTCCTCTCTGCCTTTATCTCCTGTGGTTAAATACATTTCATCCAGCTCTTTATATCTATCGTAATAATGCACACCATTAAGACCCACAGTAAGACAAGCTGTCCTGCTTTTACAACTTTTCTGAAGTGAAAACAATTATTCCAGAGGTACAATATACAGATTCATTATGACCAGCCTGCACTTGTGCTCCATGCTTTTACACATACAACCAAACATTTATTTGAATTTTATTGGCTTTTCCACAGTGCCTATAAGTTAGCAAAAATGAATTACAGCTGTGTGAACCTGGAGCAACAAGCAGGGACATGTGTTGCCATCAGCTTCGATGGCACTTTCCTGTTCAGTCCCAGAGAACTAACTTTGCGAAAATATTCAAATAAATAGATATACCGGAAAACAAACTTTGACCAATTAAGTTCATAGCTGTCTTTTCCCAAATTAGAAAACAGCAAATATGAGGTGGTAAGGCATAATATAAAAATCCTAAAGATGCACATTTAATAGGCACTAAAGGCAGTGGAAACTTCATTTTTCTCAGTTGCAAAAATAACAGTACGTGCTACAACGGCAGAAAATGTTTCACAAAGCCTGATTGTGGTTCCCTACGTATTTGTAAGATCTGACGTTTTTTCATGGTTATTAACTGATTTTAAGTGAAGAAACCATTTTTTAGGTTACAAATGAGCACATCAGCCCCAATAAATGAAAAGAACAAATATAAAAGAATGAAGATTAGCACAAGCAATTGAAGTACAAGAGTGACTGCAGCACTGTCTTTATGGATTTTTCAAGTGTGTCTCATTGCTATGATATTCTTTTTCACATGCTATAAATTTCAATCCTATTGAAAGAAACAAGCTTTACTATGTTGTCGAATTCAAACTAACAACTTCTTAGTGCAGGTGTACATAATTGTGACCACCACCCTTCTTCATTGTACTGTATATTTAGTGTTTATGTTTTTTTTTTGTTTATTTTTAAATGACACACCTCCGTTTGATTTAGATATCATTGTATCTTCATCGGATTTTATTTTTTTGCCTTTTACGTGCAGAATGAGATTTTATCATTTTAAACATAATTTCTTAAAATACTTGAGAAATTATCATTGTAAACTATATAATTTGCACTCCTATTATGTCAAAAAGAGTATTACCAGGATTTCTCATTCAATAGCTGGAAAAAATAAATCCACAATTGGAGGCAAATATATTACTATATATTAACAGGACTAAAATGGGAGTTAAACAGTGATCAGTGTCACCTGTACACTCTGTTTGAGTGATTAATGAGGCACAGAACTCTGCAACTGAGATGTCCAGTGAAAAGCAGCTCACCCTATTTTGTGATTAGGAGTGCTTTTACCTGGAAGACAGACACTGCCAGAGAGAAGTTTAAAATATACTGTAAATGCAGAATACCTGGGAGACTATGCATATTTTAAAAAATAGAAGGAAAATTTCAAATAATGCATTCATATAATATGTATAAAGCACAAATATTTCTATCAGAATTGAATAAAAATTAAACCTGAACATTTTTCCCAACTTAGTTCTTAGAGTTACATCAAATCATAAAAATCATGACTAAATAACACTTAGAACATTATTTCCCAAGACAAGTGACGCGGCTGCAACACAGAAACTTAAAATGACGCAGGCAAAAAGGCCTAAAGGTGTTTTGCATTTTCCCCTGATGCAGTAGTGTCAGTTTCAGGATTAGACATGTCCATGCAGGATAATTTAAAGCCTGCTTTTCATATAGCTGTACAAAGTGAACTAATTTGTATAACAGTATGACTATCGCAAGCTAAAGCAAGTACAAAATATCAAACCAAAATTCTTCTTCATATCAGGACAGAAAGTGAAAGGGACCACAACAACGTTTTCACACCACAACAATAATAAAAAACACACTGAAGTTCGGTCATCAACCAAACTTGTAAAAAAAAAAAATCAAGAGAGGCCAAAACTTTAAATTTGCCATTACATCTTAATGTAATACGTTACATCTTACTCCCATCACCTACACACAGATCTTGAGATTGTTTTATCTGCCAGAAGATCCACCAACTTGAAGGTGTTCAAAAATGTTTGCATTACAAATAGGAAAAAAATGTCACAGGACAGAGGCATGGCACAAATAGTGTCAGACGCTTTGTCACTGTTTTGAAGATGATTTTAGTGCAGGAAAGAATGCATCTGTCTTCAAACATAAATAAAAAACACTGAACTACTGTAACATTCTCCCTCTTCTAGTTTTCAAAAAAACTATAATAGTTTGGAATCTGTTATAAATACAGTAAATAATATTAATTCAAAGTTTGAATCTATCTAAATCTTTCAGTCCCACTGTGACATAGATGTAACTTTTAAAAATATGGCAAAAAGACCATTGGCCTTAATTCTTGATTTGAAGTTAATCTTTCCAGGGTCACTGATGAAACCGACATATTAATCACAGCAAATTATACCATTTACATACCACCAAAAGTGGCCTTAAAGTCAGTATGCATTTCCACAATAATATAAAACTGAACATTTTCAAGCATTATACATTATAAACAGACTCTGAGTAAATTGATCTATTTTGATATTTCCTACCAGGAAAATCATTAGAGGCAAAGCAGTACATAGTTTGAGATCACGAGTGCTCTCAGATAAATGATGCATTATTACAGGAAATTAGAGACAATTTTGTTTTTCTAGAACTATCACTTATTAGGCAGAACACATATGTTGATTAACATAATGATAAAGTTTCCTTACTTTCTAGTAAAAGATTCCAAGAAAGTCTGATGAGAGGGGGGTGACAATTTAAACAAATGTAAGAATGTATTACAAAATCACTTATAAATTGCAGCTTATGAAATCAATGTAATTTCTTGTTCTGCAACTGAATAGACATATGTAGCATGAAAACAAATTAATCTATTTCTAAAATTCACATTTTATTTATAGACCGTCCCAATCAACACTACAGACCTGGCTTAAGTGATCTGAAGTATAAGAATTAATATGGTCTTTAAAAAAAAAACTGTGTGAGCAATTCCCTAAACTGTTGAACATTCAGCTGCAGCTGAGCATCTGTCATTTTTGGCTCACAATCCAGCTCCTTTGTGAATGTGAGCAATCTTTTTCCCTAGCATAAAAAACTCGGAGTATGCCCAACAACTGGACTGAGGATCTGCTGGAATCCCAGGCATGTGCTTACTGCAATGCAGATCAGTTCTCCCTTAACATGAGCAAATAAGGAATGCAAAGCACAGGAGTAACAAAGCAACATGGAAACAGATATTATACTTAGGAATTGGTCTTTCTTCTTAGATCATCTTTAAGATGATTTCTTAAGAAAAAAACATTTAAGAATCAGGTATGTAAACACTGAAAATTCTAATAAAAAAGAACAACATGTCTATTACTGCAAGTACTGGCCAAAACCAGGGCTAGTCAAAACATGTGCAAGAATTAAACAGATCTGACTCTTGTAGTTTGGTCCTATAGTCAAATGAAATCCGTATGATGAATAATCTCTTGCAATCAAACTGATGAGAACATAACTGACATTTTGACCATTGCATAGAAATGAGGATAATAAACCGCATCTTCATTCTTATGCATTTCTTAAGAATTTCTTTGAACATTGTATGGAAATTAGTACCCTAGAAGAAGGATTAATTCACAACTGAGAAGGAATGTTTAGCAATAAAAGGAATGATTGACAGTTTATATCTTTATTTGGACAGCTGTGAATTCAGTTTCATAACAGAGAATGACAATCTCCACAGTTTTCTAGGTATAAGAACCACAACGCCTGTTTGACAAAGTGATTTCTTTCCTGCAGTCACTCATGTATAAGCCAAAGCCACTGTAAGCAGTTTCCCAGATAGTTCATTGGTATTTACCTTGCCACATATTTGGAAATATTATTATTTATTATTATTAATAATAATGATAATTATTAATAATAATAATACACCTAAGGCAGTGACTCTTTTCTCCACCGCTGAAGTGCAGCACTCCACCAGATCAGTTGGAGAAGTGAGACATTTGTGCTATTGTCTTTTTGAAAGCAACAACAAACTACACTGTTTGGGCAGGGGTGGAATTCAAATCAAAGCCATTAGGAGTAAAGAAGCACAAAACAATGAAACCATTAAAATGTGAAACTAAGTTTTATTTTGGCTGGTACCTACTGCATACATCCATCAATTATACAGGCCTTCATTTTGAAGACAAAGGCCTCAATAATGGTAGATCACAGGAACAGACAAGCTGCATGTTTTGCATGCTCTGCATCTGTGTTTCCTGCTCAGAAAAGATTCCTTGAACGTGTACTTTAAAGGCTCTCCCTTTGAAATTGTAGTTTTATCTAAAGAACAACAAAAAACAATTTCATTACCACAAAGAGTATATGAGTCACTCACAAAGCTTTATCTTCTTCACATAACTACGGTCTACGCTTCCCCATTGCTGAGGCAGTCAACACGTTGGACTTCAATGTCATTTTCTTGTCTTTGCTTAAAATAATAATAATAATGATAATAATGATAATAATAGCTTACTCTTATATAGCGCTTTTCTGGACACTCCACTCAAAGCGCTTTACAGGTAATGGGGACTCCCCTTCACCACCACCAGTGTTCAGCCCCACCTGGATGATGCGATGGCAGCCATAGTGCACCAGAATGCTCACCACACATCAGCTATCAGTGGGGAGGAGAGTAATGAAGCCAATTCATAGATAGGGATTATTAGGAGGCTATAATTGGTAAGGGCCAAGGGGAAATTTGGCCAGGACGCCGGAGTTATACCCCTACTCTTTTTGAGAAATGTCCTGGGATTTTTAATGACCATAGAGAGTCAGGACATCAGTTTTACGTCTCATCCGAAGGACGGCGCCTGTTTACAGTATAGTGTCCCCGTCACTATACTGGGGCTTTAGGACCCGCATGGACCGCAGGATGAGCGCCCCCTGCTGGCCCCACTAACACCTCTTCCAGCAGCAACCTTAGTTTTTCCCAGGAGGTCTCCCATCCAGGTACTGACCAGGCTCACACCCTGCTTAGCTTCAGTCGGTTGCCAGTTGTACGTTGCAGAGTGATATGGCTGCTGGAGAAGGCTTTTGATACATTTTTATATCAATGGTCTAGATCAGACAGGGCGTGGCAAGAATAAGCTCTTGCACTTGCTTTTTTTATGTTCCATTGATATTTTTTAATATCAACAATAGCCCTATTTACAATTTGATTAATATAATATCTAAAATTAAGAAATTAAAAGGCACCATTGCATATCTCAGGTTTGCAGCAGTATAGATATATTTAATATTCTCACCACTCTGGTCACCACATTATTCAGCTCCTAATTAAAAATCTTGGAACAAAGATTTCCTTGATGTATGATACAGTGAAAATTTACCATGGGGTGGAAAATGAGATCTGCAGTGATCTTTCTGAATCCCTTCCGTTTTCCGACCACAATGTCGACAGTGGTTGGACTGTCAGTAGTCACAGAAAAAAAAGTCTTGGAGACAATTCTTTTGCCTCACAATAATTAATAAATGTCTTAGCATTATCGTCCCCAGTAGCTGTGCCTGTGCCATGCATGAGGTTTAGGAAGCACAGCTCTTCTCAATTTTCAATCTGAGTCACAGTATCTCGCAAGAATTGCTAACTCGGAGCACAAACAGCACAGACTTTATTCTGAGCAAATCCATTTTCATCTCTCCAAAAGAGTTGAAATGAGCGTACATCTAACTTTGCTTTCTTAGCAACCGATATTTTGTCCAAAATGTTTGACTTTACACTTAAGTGTGAACAATGTTATCAGGAGCACGGATTGCGAGCTTTGAAAAATAATGCAGTAAATAAACAAAGTAAATATATTTTTTTCTATGCCAAAGAGCTTTCACTGGATTGCAAGTTTTAGTGAATTACATTTCTGCAGAGTTGTTTTCTTTTTCTTTAAGTTAATTTCCTGTTGGCTTATTAGACATTTATTGCATGTGCCATTATCATTGCATATACCCTTAAAAATCCCTTTGCATGCAATATTGGCATACATGCTATTGGTTGCCATCTCCTGGTCTAGATTCTGGAATAGTAAAGTAGCCACGTTTTCAGGTGATACTTAATATGGACTGTCAGCAAATGCAGTAGTAACAGCAGAAAATGAAATTCAAAACAATTAAGCTAAAAATTACAAAACGGCAAACTCCAGAAACTTTTAATGTGAACGACTGCAGGGTATTACATGCAGATGAACTATACAGTGGGGAAATGCTGAGCTAGAAGACTTGTGTTTATGTTGACATCATTTACCTGTTTTAGACAATGTGGGAAAGCAATTAAGAAGGCAAACAAATTGCTAGTTAAAAACATCAATTTAAATCAGCTGATGGTATGTTAAAAATACGTAACACACTAGTGAGTCCTTATTTAGAATATTGTGCACATTTCTGGTCACCAGGTTACATATAATTTACTGTGACTCCAGAATCAGGCTAAAAAAAAGCAATCAGATATATTCTGGGGTTTAAGCAAATGTCCTACACTGACAGACTTAAGGATACAAGTATTCAAAATCAAAGGTAAATGTATCCAGAACACTGAAACATGGAGCAGATGTCAAAGGTGGAAACTATATGGAAGTGCATTTAAAACTGAAAACTGGAGTCACCTTACAACCAAAGGGCTGTGGGAAATTGGCACAAGCTACCTAACCATTCTGTTGAAGCCGTAATTCACTAACCCTTGGCTTCTGTAATAAAAAGGCTGGATGGGTTGAATGAACAACTCTCTCATTTTCTTGAGGTTCATTCTCAAAGGTATGAAGCAGAAAGTGCTAGCCTATTTCTACAAAATGCAAACAAGACCATAATAATACAATAACAATGCAGACCTATACGAATTAACAGAATTCACTTAAAAGTAAATTATGTTTGACTGAAGAATTGGATTATTATGATTTGCTTACTGCTGATTCCTTGCAATTGATAAACTGTCACTATAAAATGTATTTAACACGCACAATACAATACAATATATATATATAACACTCAATATACAATCACAAGGAATTGCAAATTCCAACAATGTTTTGTCCAGAATTTAGATCAGTACTTTTCCTTTACTAAAGGCTATTTAAAGATGAAAGACCTGTAACAGAATCTCACCTAAAGGCTACAGAACAAGACATTTTTACACACCCTAATAACCGTCAAATGATAAGATTCCAGAGGATGGTAAAGATAATCCTTTTACATGAATCACCTAAAGAAAAACCTGTTGAGCACATATGGCAAATGTAATTCTCCGTAACACCATTCTACATCAAATAAATTATAACTATAATTTAATGAAAACATCTCACAAAATCAAAGAAACTGTCAGCATGTGAAAACATACAAAACCATTTGAAGGTTCAGGTACACTCAGGATATTTGTCAAAATGAATAAGAATAATCTTGAGAACATGTAAAAATAGGTTTTGTTTTGAATATGAAAGATTTTAGTGTATCAAATTATCTACACAATGCACATGCTTTCAAAATGCTTGGAAAGGAAGATCCAAAATAAGCCCAAGCAGTACTATCTGTAACTTCAAAAACTACTCATAGTTTTCTAGTGGCACATAGTAGTCTACTATGTCAATATAAAGTTGGCATGGTTAAATTTATTTTGGACCAGTTTGCATGCCTGTGTGACACATAATTAAACCTGCCAAGTTCTATCTCAATTGATAAAGTGGTTGCTCACACACTTTCATTTACAAAATGGGACTCAAGCAGCCATTTTGCTTTAATCAGGAACTGTGTGCTAACTGAAATAACACTAAGCTTTCACTTTACTTGGCCAAACAGATGTTAAACAGGAAGATCTTGCATTATGAGCCATGTTATCAACAACATAGAAAAAAAATTTCAGGCAATCATTTTAGCTTGCCATGGAAGCTTTATTTTCACATATTCATCTAATTCATATGTATTTAAACTGGTAGATCTGTATTTTGGTATAACACACCTCAAGAAAATATACCATTTCTTAATTTTGGATGCACCCCTTATTACTTTAACATGCTTCAGCATAGCCAACAGGCAATAAGACAGAGTATTTGAGGCATTATATGTTGCTTGGGTGACACACAGGCATCTCGGCAATCTGGTTTCAGCATTCTTCTAGAAAACTCTTCATCTTTAATTATCTCAAGTGAACTACATAAGTCTACAAAATGTCTTTGTCTATACCTTCTATTTATACTGTACAAAAAATTATACATATTAAAATTAAATCAATAAAACTCTTAGAGCAAGCCTCCATGTGGAAAAAGCTTTAAAAATAAATTCTATGCAATTTTCCAAAATACAAATAAATGTAAGTTATTTAAAAATCATACACTTTAACCTTAATACAATAAATACAACTTATCTAGTTTACAATTATTACTCAGCTTTTAACCGATTAATAACTGCATCTAATGCACACTGAAGTGAAAGAAGACCCAGTCCATGTGCGTCTATAAACATGATGCCTTTTTAGACAACATTCACTGCCCACCACTAATAACATTCTCTTACATGAAATGGATAAATATTAACAATTAAAAACTGACTGTTGTACAAATATAAAAACATCTTACATTAATAAACATAAGGATCACGTAATAGGTTTATTCCATGCTGAAAAGCGAAGAAAGAAAACGCGACGTTTCGGCTGTGGAGCCTTCTTCGGGTGTAACCCTTCTTCTTACACCTGAAGAAGGCTCCACAGCCGAAATGTTGTGTTTTCATTCTTGGCATTTCAGCATGGAATAAACCTATTTCTTGTTCCTTTGCAGCCTACCAATGCTGACGCAGCTACCCACCTAAATAAACATAATGCAACATAAAACATAAAACAACATTGTAGCAACTTTTCAGGTGTAAACTAAAAGGCTCCCACTCATTTAGAATGAATAGACCAGTGCACTGACTTTTCAATGTGCACCGACTTTTAAGGGGAGATTATAATTTTCAAACTGTATCTGTGCTCCATGAAGCATTCCAAATTGAGCTAAATGTTATAAAGGTAAAAGTTTAGAAATCCATACTAAACTAACTTTCTTTTCCGTTGTAGCGAAAGAACGGGCAAATATTGAAAATTAATGGAAACGGGTAAGCTCCCACAGGCTGAGGAGCAATCCAATGAAGCCATCCCAGTGCGGATGACCTCGTCACGAGGCACCAAGCATCAGCGCCCCACAGCGACATGCCGGTTGAGAGACTGACAGATAAGGTGTTACAGACCCACGAGGCAAGCAAGTACATTGGACCCTTTAGTGTTAGAAATACCCAACAACCCAGCATCAGGGCCAGACAGAATGTTAAATGACTACAGAGATTACTCAAAAGGGATACCACACAGATCATGGTAATAGAGTTTTCCCAAAATAAAGACATAATTCCTCTTATTTTCTTAAGGAGAAGTATGACATTACGCATAGAAATGAGGAAAACATCTCAGATCATGGCTGTGTATCCAAAACCAACGTAAAGCATTTTATGCTTTTCTGGCAAGTTATTCCGCAAATGTGATCAATCTTTTTTAAGAAATGGGTTCAATGTTTAGAAAATGAACTAACTTTAGCCTTAACAAAAAGATTCAAAAAGTACAAGCATTCATGCTTAACATGGATTCATGGTTCTCTCTGAATTAGCAGGAAGGAAAAAGGAGTGCAGTCGATGGAGGTCAGTGGCTGAAACATGCAATAGAGCAGCACTGACTCACCATGATTTTAGCGTGCAATCATTGTAAGATGTCGCAGGTGACGTTTTACAATAGGTAGCACCGTACCAGAACAATCATGTTATACTTCACAGAACAATCTTGACATAAGACGAAAGCTATTTTATGCATGCAAACTTTCTAATATGGCAACATTTAAGAAATCCTCCCCATGTTTTTTGCCAAGTCCAAGACAAGACCAAACCACATGAGTAATAACTTTGTTAAGGACGTGGCACAACATGGCCCACCCAATTCTAAACCTCTGCGATGTTCAGAATTCCTCAAAATTATTGTTAAAAATACAAGTGTCTGTCTGGGGTTTGAATTTCATTTCAAAATAATGGTTCATGAAAAAATGGAAGAACAGCAGGGGCTTTATTTGGGTCGTTATTTGGCACCTAATATGTAAGATTACATACAAAAAAACTTACTGTTCCAGAAGTTGGCTGTATTTATCAAGAGCATCCTTCTCTGCTTGAATGGCTCTCTCTTTCTCAGCAATTGAGTTATCTCTTGTTTCTCGCAGATTTCTAGGAAAGAGAGAAAAGTAATGTTATCTGATGTACAAAGACAAATATATACAGATATGCAAATTTAGACATTTCAGAAGGGACGTTTTGACAATAACAATTACTCAGATTTTAATGTTCCTTGAGTCAGAATATTGCTTAAAGGACTGGTTTTTAATCCAACTTGAGTAGTCAATTAAGCAATTCATTATTTTCTTACACAATTTTTTAAAAGATGTTTTTTTATAATTAATTACTCAAAACATTTACTTTAAGGATGGTTCTGTAATCTGTGAACTGCTTACGATAACTTTACCTTAACTTGTTTACAAGTTTTACAATTCTGAAGTTAATTACATTATTAGAGTACTTAACTGAATGTTCAGAATAAACAAAAAACAAAAGGCACGAGGCCCTCCAAGAACTGAGTTTGAGATGCCTGATAAGGTAAGTTAGAGGATAAGATAGCTGATAATAATAATAATCATAATCATAATCATAATAATAATAATAATAATAATAATAATAATAATAATAATAATAATAATAATAGCTTACACTTATATATCGCTTTTCTGGACACTCGACTCAAAGCGCTTTACAGGTTATGGGGATCCCCTCCACCACCACCAATGTGCAGCCCCACCTGGATGATGTGACGGCAGCCATAGTGCGCCAGAAGACTCACCACACATCAGCTCTCGGTGGGGAGGAGAGCAGTGAAATGAAGCCAATTCATAGGTGGGGATTATTAGGAAGCCATGATTGGTAAGGGCCAATGGGAAATTTGGCCAGGACGCCGGGGTAACACCCCTAGTCTTTTCAAGAAACACCCTGGGATTGTTAATGACCACAGAGTGTCAGGGCCTCGGTTTTACATCTCATCCGAAGGATGGCACCTGTTTACAGTATAGTGCCCCCATCACTATACTGGGTCTTTAGGACCCACATGGACCGCAGGGTGAGATAGAAGATAGATAAGATAGAAAATCAGTTTTGTTGAGCAGGTTAACTTAATATTTTGTCGGACATTGTTTGATTAAAATCGTGTCTTAAATGGTCTTCACCAATGACTCTGAGAATACCAATCTTAAATGTGAAGAAGTTTGTTTAAAAGTGAAACAGAACGCTTTTTCCCAGGCAGTGTAATACAATGTCATTCAAGATCAAAGCTGCTAGGTGTGGGCCTGTAATTAGTTAGTTCACGGCTCTCCGCGACACAGCGACTCCTAGGACTTCCTTTGCGCCCGCAGGCTTCCAGAGCAGCAATGCCACTAAACTATATTTCACTCTTCCGTTCAGCAGTAACTCTACTGTAAAGCAAGCAGAGCTTGATCGTTGTGAAAAGATGAGTGATTAGGCTAATGGGCAAGTGAGACAAGCCTGTCTGGGAACAAGAGCAATCAGTGTGAGCCGAGACAATAAAAATTGGCAAATCCAGTTTGGTGGGGTTCGCAATGTTGCAAGAAGTAACGAGAAATTTGCCAATTCCAAAACTTTTAAAAAATCCACGAGAGTATCTTAAAAAGATGCTTAGGCATTTTGATCATAAATGAAAGATGTATCAATGTTGACGCAGTGCGGGTTCGTATGACGACAGGGCATTAGGAAATGGACGCTGTGACACAAAAATTCTGCATGTGAAGTTCTAGAGTGTGAATAAAAACAGACCTGCAGCAGACACCTGGTGTGTCACCAATTCTGTTTCATTTCAACTGCATTTTGCTAATGCCACAGATACAAATCTAACTTGTCCCACCTTAGCAAAAATAAAAGTTAAAAGTTACTTTAAAAAATATATTTTATTTTACTCCTATCACTTAAATCCTTAGAACAAAAACCTTAGAAGGCAGCAGGTGGTGTTTAGCTGCCAATGGTAGCAGTAACACAGTAAAAGCTAGTTATACTGCCTGTACATGGGAGATAATTCAATTTCACACACGTGAAACATTAAACTACACACTTGAGAAAATCAGGGCGCAGCCTCTGTTGAAATAATTTCAAATATTGGAAAAATTCAAAAAAATATATAAGGCAAACTCCATTTTAGTTTCCAGGATAAACATTTTATGAAGGATACAGAAAATCTGCAAAAATGTCGCACACAGTCTAGTCAAAAATACTGTTTTTCAGTATTAAGACAATGTGGCACAATCGTTATTCAAGTTCAGACATGACTTTTCTAAAGATAACAGTAGGTAATGGTGAAATTACAGATTTTATATCTCTTATAAAATTTATAAATTAATTGCCTCTGTCAGACTATTTAGAACAAGTCATAGTGTCCTTGCTTGGCATGATCATTTAATCTTTACACATCACAAAGAGGGTTTAGTGGTAATACTTTAAAAGTCATATTTGTAGAGAGAAAGTGCCATGTGCATTGTGTCATCTTAGATTAACTGTTATAATGATATGTTTCCATTTGGTAAATATAAAAAAAAGTTAGTCTTTCAAAGGATTACAATTATATAGAAATGCTCTGTAGACATGCAATGGAACTAGTTTTAACAAACAGTCCCCAGAAATAAAAGTAAAATAATTGCATTAAATAGCCTTAATAATTACTGCTACCCACCCTTACCTGTTCTCACGTTCATACATCTCCTTGGAAGTTCTCCGAAGACTCTCTATTTCTTGATTAGTTTTTGTTCTGATTTGTTCCATCTCATCACGAAGTCTGTTTTCATATTCTGTCTTGTAATGATCTCTACAGTGCAAGATTAAAGAAAAACATTTTCAATGAAAAGCTGCATTATTGCAAATTTAATTTCTTATTAAGTACTTGTAATACCTTACAGTGAACCTATCAAAAAAAACTATTCTCCTCCCAGTCTTTGGGTAGCATAAGGTTTGCAGACATACATGTATCTTAAAATCAAATCCATTAAAAAGGTACTCATATTATTCTAAATAAGAAATAGATCTCACAGATAAGAAAAAAAGCTTTTGAACCACTTTATAATTTCTTAAACTGGTTCAAAATCCAGCTTAATTGGTTAACTGTTATACAATATATGAATTACTAAGTAAAATCCATACTGCCTTCCTGACAGAATATAGCAAATACCTAAAGTAAAATATTATTAAATGGTTTGACAAATTTTAAGAATGAAATATACATGTGGAAGCTACCACAACTAGACATCATGTGAGATATGACCACATACCTGAGTACATTCATGACTTGCCTCTACAATGGTCATTAATTGCATACTGGCAAGTTTTTAGATACAAGTTCAGTCTCATTTGACTATGGTAGACCACACGTACACAGGAAAGGGCAGAAAATGTTTAAGGGAAGTGTTTCAATAACAATTGACCAAATATGGTGAGGCTAGCACTTGTCATTACATTAAAAACTCAAATTTGTTGCCAAAGTTAAACTTATTCCTTCTTCAACTAATATGCAAAGATAATTTCTAGAAATTAGGAATTTACTTCATTGCTATAGTGTACCAGGAAATGAATTCAATGCCTTGGGACAATACTGGGACGCATCAACAACCATAAGATTTTCTAAACTAATATTACATCCACGGATTATACATTGTAATAATCTTGGTAAAAAAGCCTGAATAAAATCGACACCATTCCAACAAAACTCCACCATGATTTTTTAGAGAGAGACGACACTACCTTGATGCAACATATTTTTCATATGCTTCTTCTCGAGCTTTCTTTGTTTCTTCGAGCTGAAACTGGAGCCTCTCCAAGCGATCCTCCTCATGAGCGCAGCGGACGCTGAGCTCTAAGTTCTGACGGTTCAGATACTCTTTATCTTTCTGAAGTAGTGTGACTGACTGCTGCAGTGCAGCCACCTAACCCAATGTTTTTGGGGTTAGAGAAAACAGAGAAGAGAAGTTCATATCAACACAATTCTGCCAAGATACTGTCCAATCTTCTTTATTATTAATAGGCAATTAACAATATACATCTTTATGGTTTGTGTCAATGTATTTATTACTGCTGTTACTATGGATTTTCTGAACAGTATGAGAATAAGTAAAAAATCCATAAGGATTTTTAAAAAATTATGGAAAGCTATACGATAATATCTATAAGTAATATCTGAGTGACATCTATAAAGAAACAAATTTTAGAAGAAAAATACCAAATACAAAGAAATATCCTAGTGATTTGCAAGTAAATAAAAACATAAAAGTCATTTAAACAATTAAGAATTCTTTGATGTGTTTCTAGGTTGTAACCTAATGATTCAAGAAACCCTAACACGTAACTGTGTAATAAGGTGTAATAACATCTCTTAATTAACTGCTTTACTAATGCATTTAGGGTAAAAAAATCATAATAACTGAAATAAATCTGTTCTAAAGCCATTAAACTGAAGTCAAAATCGTACCTGTGCCTTTTCACATGAGCTATTACAACACATAAAAATCTCTTTACAGAAAAATCACACAGACAAAATTCCCCCAAAATATATTTTTATTGTTGCCTTTGCTAATTGTTTCATAATAAAGTTACATTTGAGTTATGTAAGGTGTTTGCAAAAGACAAATTTCTTTATTTTCATATCTATGTATTGTATATAAAAAAAACATAAAGGCAATTATTTTACCTCTTTTCCCAAGTCATTCCTCTCTTTTGTTTGTGCTTTGTGTGTTACTTCAAGTATTTCAAAGCGTTTTCTTATGTCAGAGATTTCATGTTCAAGACTGTCTCTCTCACTTAAAAACAAAAATATGTTTTTATATATATATACACACTGTATTTCTAGTGAGTAAAGCATTACAATAAGTATCACTAAACAGTCTGATCTCATGGACATAGAAAAGAAAACAAAGACAAATGACTCAAATGTCAAACATGAAGGAATGAGTGAAATGTGGAAAATATAAAACATAATGCAATATGCAATATTGCTGCAATGGAGTGACTTTATTGAATAAACACTAAATCACTTAATGAGTGGGAGAGCTGGTTGGACAAAAGCGTTTTAACCTGTTGAATGCCAACACAGGTGAAAATCAGAACACCACCTTTATGACATCAGTATTTTGGAAACCGGGCAACTTGTTTACAGTGGAACCAAGTCCTCTTTAAACAACAAATGAAAGATTTACATGCACCACCCTGATGCATGTCAGAAATAATTAATTTTTCCACCTGTTGGAAAAGCAATTGTCATTTAACTGATAAAAACCTTTTGAGTTTGTTCCAGGTGTGATGTGCTTCCTCTTTTGCTCAATATATAGACAAACACACTCCAGGAAGCACCTCAACTGTGTCTTACCGTTTAACTTTGTCATAATTTTCTCGCTTGTAGTCACCTTGCTGGATGAGCTGTTTTGTGTCTGCCAGCTCCAGAGCAAGACGCTGACTCCTGATTTCTAATTCTGAGCGCATTCTTCTTTCTTCTTCATAACTCTGGAAAGCACAATATACACAAACATTTACCAGGACACCTACCATTACTATGATAAAGCAACTGTTAATGGATGGATAGATGAACTGATCATGGAACCTCTGTTTCACACCTTAAGCTCACAGCGCCAATGAAAGAGTTAAAGTATTACTAAAAGGACAAGCTTTGGACACTCTGACCATCTCAAAACGAATTAATCTTGGTGGCACTGGACCAGCTGTGCATTCCTACTTGGGGAATGCCTATCACCCAGCTAATGACATCCTCAGTCCAGTCACAAACTATACAAGTCTAGATTACAGAGCAGAGTCTGTGTTTGTCTGAATAGTCATACTTGCTTGTTAAAGCATTTCCAACTCTATACATGAACACGAAGACGTTAATTCCACTTGGAAAAGCAGAAAGAACAAAAATGTTTTGGTGTCGTAATTTCTTCAACTTTGTAGGGGAATGAGGGAGAGAGTGGATAAACTGATTAAGTGTAATCTTTCATACTTTTCAAAAAATATTAATCATCCAAAAAAATGTATGTTTTACTGCTTCTATGCTTATACATTAGTTCTACATACTAATGTATAAGCATAGAAAATTACAGATTCTTCTGGTATTTTAAGAGATTTTACTTTATTTTCTAACAATTATTAGTGACTGAACAATTATATAAATGTCAGAGTTAATGAATTTGTGATGGCCACGTATAGAGAACCAGAATGATCTGAATTTCCTGCATGCATCATTCAATGATTTGCTTTGAATGAAAAGCCCTCCCCACCCATCATAACTTTACAGGTGACTAATAATTAGTGACTCGGTAACATAGTTACTCATTATATTTCTAAATGATGACAGTCTTCATAAATTATTTAAAGCTAGGCAATGAAGGACAGATGATGTTTAGCGAAAACAAAAGCAAAATTATACATAGTATGCAAAACCACTAAGACCTAACATATTAAACTTCCAACATTTATTGTATGCATCAGTACATACTTACTTCCATCACTGATTGCAGTTGACTTCTGTAATTATTCAAGTCCTCAGACAAGCTGCGGTTTTTAGTCTTATATTCATTAACCTCTGTTCTCAATGGATGAACTGTTTCATAAAATCTTACCTATTTACAAAATATAAACCATGTTAATGTGCACAGAAATGGTTAAAAAAATATTTACATTTTAATAAAGGATATCAACACTTTCTAGTTCAATCCCACTGCAGTTAATACTATTAATGTTATTCAAATACATACAATCACACCCAAAAGTGCATCCTTCAACTATATAACATTTTGACTCTCTGCCCTTCAACATAACAATTGGCTCAACATTGTTAACCATACATTTAAAACATCAAATTTGACATTTATTTTATTTATACATTTATACATTGTTTTGTACTGGAACAACTACCCTTGAAGTGCTGAGTGCGTCCTTTAAGTTTATCATAACCCTATCAGTAATACATTATATTACATTATGAAGAAATATTACTAAATTAAATGCACAGACCTTTTTAAGGTTTCATGGCATTATTCAAAAAAAATATAGTGATGTTATTTTATTTAAATAAAAATTCCAACAGTAACTATTAGAATTTAATCTCCTGTTGGTACTTATTTTGCACAATGTCAAATACAGTGCATTATTCACTCTTCTGGTACACTGCTGCCCCCTTGTGACTTTGTAAAAGGACTTGCAAGTCCAGTTAACATATCAACATGAACGATTGCAATAGTATTAACTAAAATTAGATTACATGAATGTTATTCAAATGCACATAATCTATTATAAGTTTACACTGATCTTTATGAATGAAATCTCAGTATTGTTGATTTTTAATAAAATAATTAGAGAACAAGATAAGTATGCAGTAGGGTTTTAATAAACGAGAATAGACACATTCTCTCATAACATTGCCTAATGTACTACAGCATATAGTACATATGGTTAAAAGACATAAGTAAACATCCCCTATATGACAAAGCATTCCTGCGTTGGCTCCAAGTTAATAAAAATAATACTGATTAATGAAAATAAACAACAGTCATCACAAACATATAGCAACCCGCTACAGAAGATAACCTGTGAATAACCAGGGGACACCTGCACTTTCTCTCTCTCTTTTACAGCGAACACCCTGCTCCCTGAACAGCAGGTCCCACTGGAATGAGCAGGGCAATAAAACTGTCAATGTGTCTGTAAAGACTCCAGCCTGCCGCTCCCCGGAATGACAGTGACCAGACCAGAACCGGGAGCAGGCCGAGGTGTGGGTGCTGGGTAGTGAGTACTCAGGTCGGGGCAGGCAGGGGCTCTCTCACTCGCTGGATCCTTCTCCTGATCCTAGTTTGTCGTGCTGCTAATTTGAAAGTTGCGCTTAACAACCTTCGACTCCTGCTGTGCTCTTTTATCACCCAAGACCCTGAAGGCCATACGGAATCACAAATTCATGAATGTTAATTTAGGCAGAACAAAATTTAAAATGTTGTTTTAAAAACAATGTAATATACCAGCTTGCCAGCTCCCTCACGACGCTGCATTTGATAAAGTAGTTAGAAAATGGATGAATGTAATATACTGTATCTGGGGCTGCATGGAGGCGCAACGATTTTGCTGTCCAGATATTTTTAGAGGTTAATATAAGAGGGTTGTAAGTTCCATCCACTACAAATGTACAGCAGCCAATGCAGCTTGTATAACATATGTTGATATAATGGTATTTTAGGATGTATATTATATCAATATAAACTGATTATATGTTCTTGGTAGCCCAGACTTTAGTTCAACTTCGAAATCAGCTTAGGGTTCATGGAGGCACTAAGCTGTAATTTATTACTGAAAATTATATCATTCTTCTATACACTATCATATTACATATTTGTCATGTTATTTAAATGTAATATAATTACATTTCAATATATACAATTTTACAATGCGTAATATTGTCATACAACATAACACTAAACTGCAATCGCATGTAAAAGTGGACATACCCACGCTCAAATTACATACAAATCTAGTTCCTCCAATCATAAGGTGTCTACAGAGGAAGAAATAAATTACTCACGGACACATATTCGGGGATGGAGAGCTGGTCCTCTGGGAGTTCTTTCAGCTGGGAGTATTGCTCCTCGGTGAGCTCCAGGTCACGCAGGCTGCGTCGAATATCTCCGGCTTTCTCACGCAGCTGCAAGTTGGTCTCTTCCAGCTGTTTCTGTCGTGACATAATGGTGTCCATTTCTTGCTTTCTAAAAGCCTGCTGTTTCCTGTTCCGAAAGAAGAATGACGCTTGGTTAACCAGATCTTACAGGAAATTACATGCACGGTCTCCACAAAAGCTAAGCACATGCACACCACATCAGTAATGCTTCTTCTACAAGCAACATCTGTGGATTAGAAAAAAAAAGTATGATAAATGCATCTTTTTAAAAAACAGAAATTGTATACAAGACAGCCAGATATCTGTATTTATTTGAAAAACGTTTGTTAGTTCTGGGAAAATTGGTCCCAGTGTGAAAGTGTGTGCCTGCAATAGACTGGTGTCCCATCCAGGGAGTACCCTGCCTTGCGCTCGTTGCTTGCTGGGACAGGCTCTCCCACGACCCTGTATAATAAAGCAATTCGAAAACGGGTGGATGGACACAGTATTTTTAGCAAACAGTAGCCCATAGGAATCTCAGTTTTCATGCAGCTAGCAATAAGAGCTAAGCAATATTCGAGACATAAATGCATTCTCACCTGGTTTCCTCCTGTTGTAGTTTGATTTGACTGTCTAGTCGTAAGGCTAGCAACTGTTTCTGATGAAGGGCATCATTGAGTTTCTCCTCCAGCTCCTCAATCTACAGAAATTATACTGCAGTTAGATTTCAAAGTTTTGGGGTAATGTATCAAGTATACATAAATGTGTAAGCAGTGACCATTTACCCTGTGAGCAGCAGCATCATCACAATGCGGAAAGCCTTTGCAGCCGAGAAATTCTGAACTATTCTTTAATGTTTTGAAAATCAAAGAGAATTTGTTTCAAAATTAATTTGCAAATATAACAATGATTACATAGAAGTCTACAATGTTTTCAACACAAACTTGGTCTAGACCTGAAGTGCTTAATAATTACCTTCCTAATTAGCCTTTTCTTGCAAACTTTCTGACAAGGGTATTTGCATCTCAAATGCAAACATATTTTGCATCTGATGAGTTTTAATCCTTCCAGTGGGGATTTAGGCAAAGACTTCATAATGAAGCAGTATTTGATAGGCGGTTAATTACTTGCTGATGGTTGCTAAAAGGATCAAATCATATTTTGGGTTTACTTGCTGCTTATATTGCTGTCAATCAGTGTCTTACTGCATCACATGGAAAACTATTTAGGAGTTACTGGTACCTCACTTTGATGGTTAGTCACCTATTTGGCAAATAGCACCCAATTCATAAATCTTGGCAATTTTGAATCTGATGATGATCCAGGCATCACCTATCAGGTATTCCACAGGGTTCTTATGCTGGGATCTTTATAATTTATTATATATATAGTATTTTTATCAGATTATTAGACATCTTAAGCTTATATTTCACTTATACTGATGGCACCCAAATTAATTTGTACATTAGATACAGTTGCTGTGGGTTCTACACTTTACAAGTGACTGTCTGCTTTTCACACATAGATGCAACAACTTCAGCAAAAGAATGACAGATTGAACAAACAGCTTTAAAGTTTCGCTACATTCTCTATACAGTCTGACCTTTCCCAATGTGATTTTAATCTCTGGGACGCTATTTGAGTTCGAGACAGCGGTGCAGGTTTCGCTGATACCACAATGAAAATCTTACAGTTTCAAGAATCTCAGGGAGGTGCTGGATACAAGCATTCTACAGCAAAGGGACTATGTGCAAAAGCAGAGAAGTCTAATGTTGTACAGCACTTTGTCCTCCATAACACTTGCTCACTCATTTTCCTTTACCAACTGTTACTTTTGAAATACCATCAGCAGCTAACCGCCCTGAGAAGTGATCAAGAAGCTCAAGATGTCTTTAATGTGCCTGCCAGCTCACTCCTCTTCTGCTGGAGTGATAACACACTCAGACAGATTCCCTCTTGACTGTCTTGTTTTCTTATTCAACCCAGCGCTGGATGTTATATTTCTACAGTAGTTAATACAGTACTTTAGGATCAAACCTTCATCTGCCCGTCTTCCCTTTGCAGTCGCTCACCTTGGTGAGGTACTCCACCTTCAGGTTGTCGATGGTGAGGGCTTTCTGCGACAGCTCTATTTTCAGCAGTTGGATGCTGTGCAGCAGCTCCTTCCTCTCAATCAGCTGCCTGGTGACTTTCGTGCTCCCCTCCCTCTCCTCTGAGGAGGACACGTCCTCGGTGGGCACCGTGGTTTCTAAGCTCAAGTCCTCCGACTCCAGAGAGCTGGACACATTGACCTTGGCATCTTTGTGTCTCCTGGGAGGCATCGTCAGCTGCTGTGTTGCCAAGCAGACCTGTAGCACCACACTTGCTCGTTATGAGTTCGATATTCACTGAAATCGCTTGTTTGAATTCTCCAGCCAAGAAACGGGACACAATTTCCTGAAGAGCAGCCTTTTCATTCGTGTGCTGGGGGACAACTCTGAAAACCAGCTTTACAAATATGCCTACATAGAAAACAAATCAACGGATCTATTAAAATAAATTTAGGAAATACTTCACACATTTGAAAGACCTGGGTTTTCCAAGGCTCTTCCAATGAGATGTAGCTAACTTAGGGCATCCCAATTTGTTACACAGTGGGAAGAATTGTAGTTGAGACGGTAACCCATTTTGCAGCTAAAAATATGTTGCTTACCTTAATTATTGACACACAACAGATCGTTTACTCTTGCAATCTTTATAAAGTCCGTTTATTGTTCCTATTCCTTTCACGACAGCATTACTTTATCCTCCCGCCTGTCCCGATCACCCTAGAAACCGCCGGATGTTAACAACACTGCTGCAAAACATTTTCTAACGGTGAATTTGGAAAGAGATGCTCTACCATCAGAGACGTACTTTTTGCCTACAGCGCCATCTAGCCGGTTTCCGGAAGGTAGTCGTTTTACCAGGCTGGGTCACCCGCTGAGAAACCGTGAGAAACTGCAGTATAACAGCCCGGCTGCCAGGGGGCGCTGTCCTTCCTCATTGTAGACGAAGCACGTTCAGGTGGCCAACTAAAAGCTTACACTTGGTTTAACTGTAGTTCAATCTTGCAAAAGCATTTGCGTGGAGGTAGGAAACCCAGGTAAAGTAGTGTTCGGCCACCCGCCGACACGTGTTTTCCCCTGTTTAGCTGCTGTATTCAGTATTTACGATTTGTTCTTAGGCAAGTCTTTTTTTTAAATTTAAATAAAGATGCTGAAGTCTAAAACGTTTGTAAAAAAGACACGGTCCGGCGGGGTGAGGAAGATCGTTCGAGAGCATTATCTCAGAGATGATATCTGGTGTGGAAGCGAAGTTTGTCAGTCGTGCCCACAGGACTCCACGGTGTTGCAGAGGAATGCCTACATGGAGAGTAGCTTGTGCTCTTCTCCTCACTACCTAATTCCGGACACGAATGTCGTTTTACACCAGGTACTGCAATACTCTTTCTTTTTCGTTGTGTAGGAGAATCAAAATGTATCTCTCATTCTTAGAACTTTAAAACAATTCAAACCCTAGGCTTACGAAAGAGGAATGCATCAACGATTTACAATCCCAGGACATTCTCAAACATCAGGTGCATCACTCCTTTCCTTTTACCGGTGGTGTTCGTCTTTTCCTCCTTAATGTATTCATGTTTTCAAGTCATACAAAGGTCTATTTTACTTTTATTTCGTTGTTTATTGACGATTCTTTGACAGTAATGGAACCTGATTTGATTATGTGTCTGAACAGAAATGCAACTGATCACACACCGTCTTTCCATCCAGATCGATATCCTTGAAGATCCACTGATCAGGAACGTGATAATCTTGCAGACGGTTTTGCAAGAAGTAAGACACAGAAGTGCTCCAGTTTACAAGAGGATCAAAGATGCTATTCATAACGCGGAGAAACATTTCTACACTTTCACTAATGAACACCATAGGTAAAAAGCAGCTCTTCCTTGTTAGAATTTGACAAGTAAATATTAGGCTGAAAAGACAATGTTCTGTCAGTGGTGTTTTCTTCAGATTTCTTGCTGTTGCTGCTTGGTCCAATTTTGTTCTGTAACAGGTATGATAATTTAATAAATTAACCAGATATGTTTCTTTACAAAAATGAATTGGCTCCAAATTTATTCCTTTACAAAATTGATATTTGGATCCACATGTATTCATGCCCTTGACGCGGTGTAATGAAATGTTGGTTGTAACAACTAATCAACTTATCAAAAATAAATGCTGAAAAAAATCATTAAATATTTTTAGGTATCTGTCAGTTTCACAAAAACACAGAAGGTTTCTAGAGGCTTCTGGAAATCATCTTGGTTACCACTGGATAGTAAAGGAGGCAAAGCACTCAAAATCTGAGTCTGAACTGTCTGGATATTTATGGTATAAAATTATCAGCCTCAGCTACTCCAGTGACAGTTATGTTAACACTGATAAGACACTATTTTAGACCCTGATGTCCTTCATCCAGATGTTCAAGGCTAATGGGATAGGTGCTACTCAACTGGGAAGTTGCCATGAAAATGTTTTCTCCCAACGTGCAGTTGGAAAAGTGGCTGCCTCTCACTCAAGGCCAAAAGTGGGGAGTATTGGGGAAAAAACTCTTCACACAAATCTGTAAAACACTCTGGCAATTTGTTGCGACGTGCTGAAACAAAAGGTTGATTATCAGGATTCAGTGTCTTCAAGACCCCCCTATGAGGCTGACCTCATGAATCTCATGTCTTAGCAACATGAAAAGGAAAGATGGGACTTTTCAAATGGGACAATGTGATGCAGCTGGAAGAAGGGAAATGGAGTGTTTGGGCAGATTTACACGTCTGAAGAAAAAGTCATCCCTTCAGCGAAGTATGGACTTCAGTCTGTTCTGCTTTGACGCTTTTTTCATCCTCTGCTCCCATTGCCTTTGTTAGAATTCAAGGAAAGATATATTTCAAAGATAATAGACAATTCTATCTAATACTCTAGTTCCCTCTTCTCAGACATGGTTGCAGATTGACTTTTCAGAGAATAATGATCTGAAGCTCACCACAAGATGTACTTTCAAATGGTTAAGGGAGCCTGAAATCAGTGTTCTTGTTTGGTTCATTACCATTCCCAGACTTCAGCCAGAACATGTGCTGGTTTTGAATAAAAATAAAAACAGTTTAATAGTCCACACAGTGTAATTTGTCATATGCACAAATGCAATGAAATGCTTATGCATTGGGAGGAGCGGTCATGAATCCCCACAGAGATGTGTCTGAAAGTGTTACAAAGCCTGTCTGTTACTCAAGCCCAAGGTGGATTTACAGAATTCTGACATGTGGGGCGTGCATAATTTTCAGCATTGCATACTTTTAAAAAATATGCAATGACTTTGGACAGATTTGTTTCTAGTACTCTCTATTAAAGTATGTCAGCATTTTTTGCTAAAACCAACTATCAGTTACATTGTATCAAGGGCACAAAGAATTCTTGAGCCAGCTGTAGTTATTTTAATAGTATAAGAACGATGGCTCATGTCAAGGCAGGCTTATGTCTATATGTTATATGTTACTGGAAATAACAGTCCTGTAATTGTTTTAAGGGAGCTGTCTTTTTGTGTGTTTACTGAGCAGAAGTGAGTAAACAGAAGCTCCTGTGTCTCCTTTGTTCTCGGACAGGGAGACCTACGTCGAGCAAGAGCAGGGAGAAAGCGCCGCAGAGCTGCACGACCGGACGATCCGCGTGGCAGCTCAGTGGTACACTGAGCACCTGAAGAAGGCCCAGACAGCCGAGGACCTGAAAGTCATTCTGCTCACACATGATGGGAAGTGCAAGGAGAAAGCTGAAGAGATCGGCTTGGTGTCATATAATTGTAAGTTTTTTTGTCTTATGCTGATCTTGGCAGTGTGATTTATTGAATTTGTTTTTTGCTTTGTTGGTAGGATCAAAGGTGGCCTTTCATTTAAGGTCAAAGTTTTATGTAGAGCTACACACAGCAAGTAGAATTATAGCTTTTAGTAAAAAATGAAAAGCATTACTAGATCAATGATAAGACAGAGATATCAACGCAATTTGTATCAAAAACAGAATAGTATTATTGACAGGTTCCTTAGGTTAGAAAAATAATACTTTTTTCAGTACTTGTTTCTTAATAGAATGTCTTTTAGATCTTATCACTTAAATTCAGAATATGTTAGTGAATATATATTTATTTTACAGGTGAAGAGTACATTAAGAGCTTGATTGCAAACCCTGAACTTGTGGACCGCCTGGCTTTGAAATCGGAAGAGAATGTAGGTGTCAGCACCGCTGTGATCTTGTTTTGAGTGACGTAAACACTCGTGCTAGTCTGCATAAGGCTTGTATAAGAAGCAGAGATCAGACTGCTTGTGGATCAAAGCTGTTCTTAATTAAACATTCTTGAATTACCGGTTACTCTTTAATAGGAAGTTGAAGTTTGGTTAAAAATAAACATCACTGTGTCTGAGACATGGCATGAAATCTGTTTAATACCAGTCTGGGGAATTTAATTTTTTTAAAGAGAAGGAAGAATGTTTTAAAATTGACATTGATGGCATTGCTGCAGCTTATTTTAAACAGCAGTATGTTCTTTGACCCCCACAGAATGAAAGTGACAGGGGTAAGATCCTCTTTCCAGAGCATCTCCCACTCTCCAAAATACAGGCTGGGATCAAGTCTGGGCGTCTGCTCCAGGGCACATTCCGTGCAAACAGAGACAACTATCTGGAGGCCAGTGTGTTTGTCCACAGAGACGGGGAGGAAGATGTAGAGGTGGGTCTTGCTCTTTTGTGGAAGGAACTGTCCTGCAAGTCTATCTCAGGATGTAAACATTTCTGTTTTTCTTACATCCGACACTGCTGGTTTCTTGTAGATAGCATTTGTAAGTGAAGGGGAATTTGTGAGTATAAAGCTATGAGATCTCGATCAATTTTTGTGTCAGATTGTTATAGTTCCTTTGAAATGAAACACACTGCTGCCCAAATGTCTGAGATGATTTGTATTTTTCTGCGATCTTCACTCAGTGTCTTTCTTTAAACTGAAATGCAGTTCTCTGATAATCTCTTAAAAGTGTAGGTATTTTATTTTAAGCTAACAGTTAATCGTGATAGATCTGCGTTTTGTAGTACGGAACTAACCTTTACGCTTTATGGAGTTCTTGCGAAGGAACAAATGATGTTAATGACGAGGAGCTCCTGAGGTCAGTCAGTTACATTTGATTGATAAATGTGGTGTATTAGCTACTTACTATTAGCAGCTCTTATATTTTATCTCTAGCTTTTGAAGATTCTGCTCAGTGTGAATTATAGATTTCTAAATGGAAAGTAGATTTTGTCTCATTCACACTAAGCTGTGTTAACAACAGGTTTTGAGTAAATAGTTGATGCTCATAAAACACATATAAACTTACAAATGCTGCTAGGATGTCTACAACTTTTGCTCTCCAGTATGTATACAATGAAAGATATTGAATGAAGGATTTGTTTATGATAATTGGTTTCCATGTTAGAAAAGAACTTTAGGCACTTTAATTTCTCAGATAGTTACCATGCTGAGTTAGATATTGAATGGACAGAAGGTCTTACTCGGAGGTGACCTTCCTAGGGTTTTCTCCCCAGGTTTTGATCCAGGGACTCAGAAGCCTGAACCGGGCTGTGCACCAGGATGTGGTGGCTGTGGAGTTACTGCCCAAAAGCGAGTGGGCAGCACCCTCCTCTGTTGTCCTGGAGGACGAAGGCCCTAAGGAAGATGAGAATGAAGACGAAAAGGAAAATATTGTGAGAACTAAAAAAAGTGCTTTTATCCATAAAATAATTCTGTTTTTATGCATTACATTTTTCATGCAATGAAAAAAAAATAGCTTTCTAATTAATACAGTATGTGTTCTTGCAGTGTCGTGGTGTCAGATGGGGTTTGATGTAACACCTGATACACTCACTGACAACAGTATAAGGAGCCCCACTGAATAACACCTTGGGCATTCATTGTAGTGCTGCGATTCAAGTAGATTCTTAGTGATGGGATTCTTTGTATGGTGCAAGCTTTGTGTCACAAAGATTATGACAAAGAGGATATCCTCATTTCACCTCTGCTATTAGGTTTTCATATTTCGGCCATGCGCTGGTTGATGCATTTTTTCATTTCTATTCTGGCCTCGCATAATTTAATAAAAATATTTTAGTAACCCCTTAAATGAACACTTGAGTTTTAGTTATTCAGATATTAAAGTTATTCAGACTTTTCAGATCTAAGGTTGTAATACTTTTTTTTATTGGAATTTCCAGCTGAAATCTGTAGCCAGTGAGAAGATGCTGAAACCCACTGGGAGAGTCGTGGGCATTATAAAGCGAAACTGGAGACCGTACTGCGGAATGCTTTCAAAATCACATATTAAAGAGGTAAAACCAAGCTGAAAGAAAGATTTTTGTCGTTTTCGTTACAAGCCGAATTTCATGTGGCGTGCTTTATATTATTCACAATCTGGAAAGTGATATGTTCTTATTACAGTTCTAGTAAGGATAATTACACCAAAATATTTTGTTTTATTCTTGCTTTTTATTTCACAATTAAAAACTATCTTGCATCCATTCCAGAAATGAAGATTTTGGGGCTTTCAATGTATTATGATGATTTTGTTTTACAGGCAACAAAGCATTTATTCACTCCAGCTGACCGCAGGATCCCCCGGATCCGAATAGAAACTCGTCAGGCTTCTGCTTTAGAAGGACAGAGGATTATCGTTGCCATTGACGGTTGGCCTAAAAATTCTAGATATCCTAATGTAAGACAATGATTTCAGCAGCGTCTTTCAACGGCGTTTCACAGTTCAACACCACCATGTTCATAGTGAAGTGTCACATAAGAAGGTTATTGTCTCCCTGGTTGTTGTAGGGCCACTTTGTGAGGAATCTGGGGAGTGCCGGGGACAAAGGAACGGAGACGGAAGTGCTCCTTCTGGAGCATGACGTTCCTCATCAGGCCTTTTCCCAGGCCGTCCTCGGCTTCCTTCCCAAGATGCCATGGAGCATAACAGAGGAGGTAGATGCCTTGCTCTGTGTCCGCTTTCCTAGGCTGTTTGTTTAGTTTGCAGTATGGTTTAAGAGAAATGGAGGTGCCGATTTGTAGTCTTGAGTGCTCTGTTCAGCTGAAGCTAAGTTCTAATTCCCAGTCTCGGATGGTGACACCCTTTGTTCCTTTGCAGTTGTGAGTTCACTCCTGGGTTCGTGTTTGTCTCTTTCTTGTAGGATATGAAAAACCGTGAAGACCTGAGACACCTACATGTGTGTAGTGTGGATCCTCCCGGGTGTACGGATATCGACGATGCACTTCACTGCAAGGACTTGGAGAACGGAAATTTAGAGGTACTAAATTTAGAGGTTGCTTTTTTAATTTGTGTAGCTACTTGAAGACTTTGTGAAGAAGTGAAGTTGGTGTTTAACTTATCAGACTACAGAACACAAGAGTGAAGAACAATGTAACCAGACATAAATTTAATAAACAGCTCTAAACATCTGTTGTAACACAACAGTAACACATTTGTATAACAACCATGGTGAAATAAGGAAAGGGAAGGAGTTTAGATACGGCAACTTTCATCAGCCCACATTGCATAAATTCTGAGGGTCGTGTGGAAATCACATCATGTTCATTAGGTTCTGGACTCCACACAAATTTGTTTTCAAACGCTTACTCAAAACATCTTACGAGGATGAACAAAGAATTCTTCTCATGACATGGTCTGAAGCAAATGCGAATGCGTCTTCATTTTCCACATGAACTTGTTGCCTGTAATAAATGTCTTCAGAAACACGATTCATTGTACTGCTGTTCTGCGTTGAGCTAGGTTGGAGTTCATATAGCGGATGTCAGTCATTTCATTCGTCCTGGAAATGCTCTGGACCAAGAATCAGCGAGCCGAGGGACCACAGTCTACCTTTGCGAAAGGGTAATGTGAACAAATATTGCAGTGCATTTTATTGTTGAAAGTCCTTTGGAATTTCCCTGCTAAATTAAAATTGGTTTCTCTTTTCTTTTAGCGAATCGACATGGTTCCTGAACTGCTTAGCTCAAATTTATGTTCTCTAAGATCTAATGTAGAGAGGTAGGACATTTGTAGCTCCTCTTAAATACACAACAATACATGAACTTTCCACGCTAGGTCTGGCTGAATAACTGTTACTGTGTCTGATCCTTCAGGCTGGCGTTCTCTTGCATCTGGGAGGTGAACCACAACGCTGAAATTGTTAAGACGCGGTTTACAAAAAGTGTGATCAATTCCAAGGTTGGTGAATGTATTTACTACAAACCCTAATTTATGAGGGGTTGTACGTTAACATTATCAAAGGATGTATTATGCTCCTCTGTGGTGCACTGTTTTTTGTGTATGCTTGTGATGTGCAAAGTGCTGCTGGATCTCCTTTAGATGTTAAAATGTTCCTGTATTGACATCATGTGATTGGCGATCAGAAAAAGCTTAACCTCTTTAAGGGCTGCAACAAGGACGAGCAGTGCTGCTGCATGAATAAGACAGTGATTTCTGCAGGGTTTTGCCAATGACAGCCTGTGAAAATTACAGCCACAGCTGCTACCATAGACTTCCTGCAGAATCCAGGCTGTTCCTCACTCAGGGTTCGGCTCTGAGGCAGCATGGCCCAAAATAATGACAATTCAAACCATTTAATTAATTCAGTAATTAGAAGACCTGTATTTGTAGATGGATTCATCTCTTAAGATAAAGGTTTTGTTGCAAACCAGAGTTTCAAAGGCTTGTTCAGCTGTTCATAAACATTCCAAAACGTTGACAATGCAGAAAGATGTGCGGCCATTTTCTGCCCTCAGGCATCTCTTACTTACGCTGAAGCCCAGATGAGAATCGATGATGCCAGCATGAACGATGAAATAACCAAAAGCTTGCGTGGTTTGAACAGATTAGCCAAGATACTTAAGAAGAAAAGGATTGAAAACGGGTGAGTTGGTCTCCTGCTTTGCTGCATTGCAGTTTTTTTTTTCAAAGTCTCAATAAATGTCTTATCTTTTTTAGATATGAAACATTTGATTTCACTTAATTCTCCCTTTTTCTTATTCCATATTCATTAGCTTCAGTTTTAAAATTTGTTTAAGTAGTCATGTATTAGTCATGAGAACATTTTTGCACTGAGTATAATTGCTTTTTGCCTTAATTTGCTTTTTGGGATTAATTGATTATTTAATGACATCTAGGAAATAAGTGGTTAATTTTTTCAGTTTTATTTTTTCTTTCCTTATTTCAGAGCGTTAACTCTGTCTTCTCCTGAAGTACGTTTCCACATAGACAGTGAGACTCACGACCCCATTGACATGCAAACCAAGGAGCTCAAGTGAGTTGTTTCCCATTTCACTTTACCAATTTCAATAAAACGTGACATTTTTTCTGAGAATATTGCATTACACATCTCTTGTTTTGCTAGCTCCAGATCTCTTGTCTTAAAGACTCAATGCATGAGTAGAGTCCAGCCGTTCACCTAATTTGTGCTGATTCTGGACAATGTGAGAAGAGAGCTTTCTTGCGTGCAGCACAACGTCCTTGGAACTCATTGCTCAGACCCATTAGAGACTTTGTACTCTTTTTTGCAAATCTCGGTTAAAGACCTATTTATTAAATTTCAGCGAAATTCAACATTTGATGCTTTGAAAACTGCCAGAAGGGAAAAGTTTAAAAAATGAGCTGGTGGGAAGGAACAGCTCTGTGGACATTTTACCATGATCTTTCACCATGTAATTTAGTCTTGCTGTTGGTCTTACCGAGTCAATCTGCTTTACTTTTTTATTGTAGTTTTTTACCTGTTTTTTTACCTGTTGTGTATGCCTTTACATAAGTACATAACTTATTTTATCATGTAAGCTAAATAATGTTTACATGAATGTTCTTTTTTAATATTACTTCAGAATGAATGTGCATTGTGATTCATAATGTCTCCTCATTATATTTGCTGATGTCTGTGATTATAATTTTGACAGCTTCAGTGTAAATTAGGTTAATTGTACACAGCTGCACTTGCTGGAGTATACTGTACTTCTCTGCTTTCTTAATTTTCATTTACAGGGATACTAACTCTATGGTTGAAGAGTTCATGTTGTTAGCAAACATATCAGTAGCTCAGAAGATCTACGAAGAGTTTCCTGAATTTGCCCTTCTCAGGAAACATCCTGCCCCACCGCCTTCCAATTATGACATCCTTGTCAAGGCAGCAAAATCTAAGGTAAGCACTTTGTGAGTTGATTTTTCTAGTAAGACATATGCAGATATAATTACAGAAAAATATTTAAGATGTGAAAAAACATCGACAGCCACATTGTAAATGGATTTCTGTACATTCTCCTTGTCTTTGCAAAATTAATGTAGATATTCATTTTTATAAGTAAACGTAAAATGAAAAATCACATGCAAAAACGAAATTAATTAGTAAATTAAAGGTTTTGGGCGCCATTATTTTATTACTGTATTTTGTAAGGCCTTTTCAGTAATCTGAAGATTTTGCTGACCAGCTGAAAGGATTCTTAACCATTTTCCACAGCTTTCACATCTAGATCAATTTGCTGTGGTTCCCGTTTTACTGCATTTGTTTCTGAAAGCTTTTTTTTTCCTGTTAGTTTTTCCTTACCTTTGTGGTTCTCTGCCTTTTTGAGATCATTGCGTATTCTGTTTCCTCCGCTTTTACCGGTTAATATTTTTTCAGCTTTTTTTACAACAATCATTCAGTGGGTTTTATGTTTGTTTGTTTTTTTGGTGCCTAGAAATCAAAGGGGTGGTGCCTTACCAACCAGACTTGTACTAAAAAGTGTTTTTGGAAGATTTCCTACTTTTCTCAACTTATTAAACCTTTCTCCCCTTTCGGTCTGCATTGTTTATCTCCTGTCTGTCAAGAAAGGTTTGATAAAATGCAAATAGTGTTCTTTCATCAAGGTCCTTGTTGTTTGCCTGTTTATTTCAAAAGGTTCTCTGCAAGCAAGAATAAAATACAAATGAGACGAATGTTAAATTTTGTGTACTTAATAAATTCTAAAAGACTTTATGTTAGAAATATATTGTTAAACAAATTATTAGTGGCAGTGTTGTTGGCTGTCCAAAACAGTGTTGTTGGTGATCTTCACTTTCTGTGGACCTCACTATTTTATTTGGACATTTTTTCTGCCAGAGCTTCGAACTCCGAACGGACTCTGCGAAGGCGCTTGCAGACTCTCTGGATGCAGCTCGAGCACAGGGGTTTCCGTACTTCAACACGCTGCTGAGGATCCTGGCCACTCGCTGCATGATGCAGGCTGTGTATTTCTGTTCTGGAATGGACAGCGATTTCCATCACTACGGCCTCGCTTCGCCCATCTACACACACTTCACCTCGCCCATCAGAAGGTCAGTTATTCGGAGGTCAAGTAGTGGTAATCGACACCGATCCCTCGTGCGCTGAGTTTTTCCTTTGGATTTGTGAATTTCTGCATTTCGTTTTCAAGTTTGACACGTATCTTTAGTACAGTGTAGCCCTGGCAAGCAGCAGATTTATGGAGTTTTCTTACAGGTACGCTGACATTATAGTGCATCGTCTGCTGGCAGCAGCTATAGGAGCAGACAGTACGTATCCTGACCTGATGGACAAACACAAGCAGGCAGCTCTGAGCAACAACCTGAACTATCGACACAAAATGGCACAGTATGCCCAGAGAGCATCGGTTGCCTTCCACACACAGGTACGATTCCTCGTAACCACAAGCAGTGTGTTCACTGTGGTGTCACTGTAGTTAGAGCTGATGTTAGTGCCTCTTTTCTGAAATTTTCTGAAATGTCATTAATACTAAAACCACTTTTAGAAGTTTTTAAACTTTTTTTTTTTGCAAAGGAAAATGTTTAAAATTAATGTGAAGGTTCGTTTTTTGGTGAATTGTGATGAGTTCCTCATTTTGTGGCCGTTTGCCTTTATTTACAGCTCTTTGTCTTTGTACTTTGCTTCCTAGCCCATATTTTACGTGTACTGTTATTGGTTTACTCATGTACATTTGGCTTTATTTTTGTTTGTGACAGTGTTTTTTTTAGACTTGGGAAAAAAAGAGAATCTCATAAGATATAATCAAAATTTTATGTGCTCTAGAAATATTTTAATCACTTTTTTTTTCTCCTTTAGTTATTTTTCAAAAGCAGAGGGATTCTTAATGAAGAAGGTTTTATTCTGTTTGTCAAGAAAAATGCCATCGTTATTCTCATACCCAAATATGGACTTGAAGGCAGAGTGTTTTTTGAAAACAAAGACAAAAACAACCCCCGTCTGACTTTTATTGAGGAGGTATTTAATGTTTTCAGGTTCTTAAGTCATTACTCTAGATATATACATTTCAGTAATTTGTGTTTTCCTTATAACACTAGGTCTGTATTTTCTGTATCTTAGAAAGGATTTTTTAGAAATGTATCACTTTAAAACCTCTTTATAATAATCATCCATTCATCCATATTTGCAATTAATGTTTTGTGAGATGTCAGTACTATGATCTAATGTAATGATGCAGCTCGTGATCAATAAAATCACATTTAAATTGGAAGATGAATAGAGATGAAGAAAGCTACAAACCATTCTGTTTACAAACCTAATTCATTTTCAGACTTCATTTTGAAGTCCCAGTGTATTCTCCTGTGGTTTTGATTTTAAAAGTTATAATGAATAAATTAAGTACACCAGTTTTATTTTTTCTTCAAGAAATATTCTTGTGATCCTTATTTTTCAGATTCCTGCCCTGACTGTGGAACACCACACCTTTCATCTGTTTGACAAAGTGAAAGTAACCATAAGTCTAGATTCTTCAAACATCCAGCATCAGAAGATTCGAATGTCCCTTGTGGAGCCAGTGGTAAGAAATGTAGAGTCTGGTAATTTTAACCCTACAAACCTCTAAAACAATTTAACAAAATTAGAATTTCACATTAAAGGATTTTAAGGTATGTCTAGCCCTTTCTGGGAATCAGATTCATTCCAGATATTCAGACAAGATGGATGTCATATAGGTAAAGGTGATAGATGTAACTAGGGATCATAATTAACGATAATTGCTCATTTTATCATTCCCTCCTGCTCAGATAAAAAGTCTTCTTGATGGAGTAAATACTGCTTTTCACTGTATAGAAGCAAAGCAGCTTTGTTTTCCAAATGTTGGTACAGTTAATGTATTTGTTTTCTGTTAAACAGTAGTTTACCCACAATATGGTAGACTTCAATGCCTCAGGCATACATATAAAACAAAAATTTCTTCCAGATCCCTGGGGTTAGTGTATCTCCTCAGTCAGCGCAAGACTGTGAACCTGAAGCAAAGAAGACCAAACTGGATTGTTGAGGACAGTGACAGTTGTTGCAAGATTGACGTTTTTACGTTTTTGCTTTAGTGCCCGATAGTTGTTTGGAGATATTTCTTATAATGTTTGAGCCCTGTGAGTTGTTTGTCGAGCACAAACAACTAATATTTTTGTAAACCTTTCATCTGACACATTGCAATATTCCCAGAGATGTTTTATATATAATTGGTTAGCTGTGTTCCAGCATAAAACTATTGTGTTTTAACAGAGCATCATTACAGATCCATAAAATTGAATTTTTGTAGTTAAGAAGTGAGACAGATAAGCCTGCAAATATTAGGAAATCTTTCGTATTTGATGTTCAGATATATTTTGTATGTCAGTCGTTTTGTATTTAGTTGTAAGATGTACATGACACTGCTATTAGAAGCATCATCCCCAAGAGCTTATGATGAGGACAGCAGATTACAGTGGCTAAATTTACATTCACAGATGAATGTAATTTCTTATCAGCAATTGGTTTTGGCATATTTCATCTTACTACACTGTTGTACAGAAGAAATACATACAGATAATGCAATTTATGTAGTGAAATCCAGTTGTTGGTTTAAAAATGGTTCAAATCTTCACCGTGTTGAATTTAAAACATAGTTTGTTGTTCCAACACTGTACAAATGCTTTGTAACAAATAAAGTTTTAAGTATAAAGGTGTTAAGACTTTGTTTTACCTTGTTTAGTTAACTGGGCATACAGGGGAACATAATTCTTTCAATGATCTGGACTGCACAGTACAGTATATTGTATATGCAAGTTATGTTTTCGGTTCAGTTTTCCTCAGTGTTATTCCTGAAGAATTTAAATCAATTGAGTTGGCAAATTAGTGCTGTTTTTGTAGGAAACTACAAGGGAATAAGAACTGGACTGGTTTTCTACTATTTAAGATCTATGCAAGATTAAAATGAACATGAAACACAAGGCGTTGATGCCATTTTCAACATTGTTCTTTAACCACTTCTTGGATGCTGTCAAAATGAACATATTTCAACCAAAGGTAGGTACAAACTATTAAGTTATTTTTAACTTAATTTGTATGAGTTGAACAAATATCTGGTCAGGCTCCAACTTGAGTGGCATAGGGTGTAGTTTTAGCTAACAGATGTTTAGAGGTGATCTGGGAAATTAAATATCAATAGACACACGCCATGATATGGAAGTTGATTACGATGCACTCTAGTGTCTTTCTGCTTGCTAAATGTGCTTCCTCTCCAGCTGAAAAGGACAGACTTTAGATGACCACTGGGGCCAACGAAATGGACGGGCAGCTTCTTCCTCAGTTCCTCAGCCTTTGATATGCTTACCTGTAGGTTCCACCCGTCTTCAAGCTTGTGTTTTACTATGGTGATTTTCCTTAGGCAATACTTTTGAGGATTTTGAATATTGTATCATGTCCCCTTCTCATTTTCTCTGTGCAAGATTAAATTCTTTTCACCTATCAATGTAGGACATTCCCATGCGTGTATCGGTTACTCTTATTAGCTGACTGATCTTTGAGCTCTTTTCAGGATTTTTAGAAAGCCTAAAATATACCATATATTCTTTGTATCCCTCACAGCTGTTGCTTGTTCAAAGATCTAACAAATGCTACTAACAGAATCCCAGCACCTTACTGATCATCCTCTAGTCTAGATCTAAATATCTGTATTTTCCTGTAATAGACATAAGCCTTATTGATCTGTATTAACAACAATCACGTTTCTTTAGATTAGGTGCTACAGTGATGATATTTAGTCCACTCCGTATTACCCACCAAGGGTTTTGATAATAGCTTAGAAATAACATATCATGTTTCTTTAAGTACACCTAAAGAATACCATCAGGCTGTAGTGATTTGTTTAGTTCAAGTGCTTGTAGAGGTGCATGCAACACTGCTGTTTCTATGCTAATACTTAATGTAGATGTTTAATTGTTCTGTCTGAGCTCTGCTGTCTATTTCTTCCTTGGAAAAAAAAAATTCATGTAATACACCAGACCCCTCCATTATCTGGAAGGATCTGATTTTCATTTCCAAGACACTTAGTCCCTCTATTGTGTTGTTATAAAACTAAATAAACCTTTAACTTATGTTTCCATTTCTCTTTCCCTTGGCCTTTTCCAATTTCATTTTTTTAAACTTGTGCAGGCAGTTCATTATACCCTATGTCTTTAACTGCTTTCTTTCTCCTATTTTTAATTGATTTATTTGACCATTTTGGCCCCTATCTACTGAGGAGATGAATCTGTTTAGTAGTTTGAGATCAATATCTTTAAAATGTTATAATTTTCCTATTGGATATATTTATTTCATCCCATCAAATGGGAAATGGATATCATCAGTACCACAAAGAAAACACAGCAGTACTTGTGTGCCAAGTGAAATATTGATTCTGATAGGTTTACAGAGCCATTATTGAGAGCATGCTGACTGCCTCTAGAACTGTTTGGTTTGGCAACACGTCTGCCTGCTCCAGAGGCAAACTGCAGCATGTTGTTTGTCCAGCAGAGAAGGTCAATGGCTCTCATCTGCCCTCCATTGATGATTCGTACAATTCCAGAGCAAAGAAGGGGGCAGGAAAGATTGCTGATAACCCCTCCCACCCAGGTTACCACCTGGTTCATAAACTCCCCTCAGGAAGACACTACTGGTCTGTTAAACCCAGAACCACCTCGTATTAAACAGCTTCTTTCCTAGGAATGAAGTCTTAGTTTTATGTGCACTTTCTTCTTGTGTGTGGTAGAAGAGCAGCATTTTAGCAGCACCAAGTACACCAGAGTAAATTCCTTGTACATGAAATCAGAAAGTCAGTTTTCTCAATCCTTATAGTCTCCTTTAGACTTGACCTCTACATGTGCATGTTTCAAAGTATGTTATGATCATAAATGCTAACTACTGAATTGAACACTTATATTAGTCATATCATTACAGAAGTATTCCAATGACTAGTTAAATGTAGTAATATTAGACATACTGCTGAATGGCTGGATTCGGTCATACAAATCAGACAAAATGCAGCTTTCCACAGTTCTTAATGCTGACAAATGCACACAAAAAATCCATGCTTAAAAATCATCATGACCTTTGATGACATTACATTTTTGTAATCATTTTACTTATGAGAATATTCAGCAGCAAATTCAGTTTTATTAAAATAAATATAAAACATTTGATATAGCAAACCATACCCAATTATTCTAATAGCATAATTTTACAGTGAGGTTAGCTTGGACAGCACATTTCATAGATCTGTTGACTAAGTTGACTTGTCAACTGCACTGATGACTCAGAGGTTTCAAGAACTGTTAAAAACCAGGAAATGAATTTCCCACTGTGAAACGTTACAATATAATTCATAGCAATGGGATAAATACTGTTCTAACACATGCATTGCCTTTATAATGACTCTAGCTGGCACTAAAATTCATCATATTATACATTTCCAATATATTATATTGCAAGAAGATTTCTTTGACAATTTCCTTAAGACTTGCAGAGTATTTCCAAAATGTAAAATTAGATGCAAACCCAATTCCTCATTACATCTAGAGCACCTTTCCAAACATCAGCAGCATAGGTCATGGGAGTAGCAGCTTCTCCACCACTAATGATGTAGATTAAGGAACTGTAAAAAATTGATAGGTAAAATCAGCACATTGACTCCCTTTAAAGCTTCCTCAGATCCTTAAGCACTATAATACTCCATAAAGAACTGGGGAAAACTATTACAGAATTATCATTTTTATCATTCCATTTTTAAATAGACCCTAATGTTTACAGTGGAATCAGTGACCTATTTACAGTAACTGGTACAAAAGTCAATGATACAATGTCTAATTTGATCCAGGAAAATAAAAATGAATAAAGTATAAATTACCTTCGACTTAAAATGCATCCTGTTATATAAGCAGGATTCCTCGGGCAGGTGTACGTCAAGCATGTCTTTCTGCTGGATGTCTGTACCAGTTCCATCTGCGATATTGCTAACACCTATTGATTGTGTGTTGTACGCACTGTCTACCTGTAAATACATTTAAAATAACAGCATGAAACACAAAAAAAACATTTGCATTTAAACATTTAGGCTGAAAATATCAGTATAACACCCAAATAAAGAATATAAAACAAATATTCTTTAAGAATCTAAGCTGCATGAAAAGATTTACTGTAACAAAACAGATAAGAGGTTAAATCCCCAAGTCACAATACAGAAATAGAAAAAAAAATTGAGAACCAGCTATTGGAATAAAGCCAATGTCTTCTGGAAAAAATGCCATGTTATTGAGGCCATTGAAGTGAAATATTTCTGTTAATCAGACTGCAGCTTAAATGAGACATACATTTCTCCCTGAAATGTAAATGTTTAAAAAGAAACAGTTAAAGGTGTTATAACCAGAGACCTTTCTAACATGTTTTAGAAAATTAAAATACAAACCTGTATACTGGCGCTGTCGCAGGGAATGCCACTGCTCTCTGCCAGCAGGGACAGGAACATGTGAGAACCTTCTGCATTGGATGTGCTTCCTGTTCTGGAGCTGGTCAGCTGAATATGAACGTTCTCCACCCCATCCTTTACCCACGCGCTCTCATCCTCGGCACTCTCCACTGGCTCTCCCATGTTCACCGTGTTATTGCCTTTAGCACTTTCCACATGAAGCGACTCAGAGGCCTCAGACAAGGGTTCAGGTCTCCCCACAGAATGAGAATGCAAGGAGCAGGCGTCCATGTCCATGGGGGGCATGGGGTCAGGGAGCGGCAGGGTCTCTTTTTCCTCGATGGTGCACTCGTGCGCAAGAGGCAGCTGGAAGGTGGAAACCCTGCGGCGGGGCATTCTGAGCCTGCCTCCAGAGCTCACTGGAGAGCAGCTCTTGATGGGAGAGCACCCCTCAACATAAGGGCTTTCAGCGCAGCGGCTGGGCTTCGTGTTCGAGCTGCAGACTGCCACGCCATCCGGAGAAAGGAAATTCAGCCGTTTTCTCTCTGCTTCAAAAGGCAAAAAAAGCTTAAGTGTTAACATCAGCAACTCACAGCTCAGATTTCACTACCTGTGAACTTACTGAGTTTTGTATCATTTTATGCACTTATAAGGCCAGACTTAACCTGGCAGATCTAGCTGCAGGTATAAAAATATTCAACTATGACTGCACTGAATAAACAATCGTCCTGGACTGAAATAATTTCCTGTACCGATTTTAATATCTCTAACGCACGCTTTACAACCCCACAAAACTGGAGTCTACCTTGATACCTAACACTTTTACACAAGCCCATTATCCATTCTAATTTGTTGCAGCATGTTGCATTGTTACATTTGCATGTATTTGTTTTTTTTTATCTCTTCATACATCCTAACATCCACAGTAAAATATGAAATGCATTGATTTAATTTGTCTTAAGGAGACAAAATTGTCTAATGTATGTCTAGTTGGCCTTTACCTAGATATACTTCCATAAAGTGTCAGATTGAAATTATGTTAATAATTAATTATGTGATGAAGCTTCTTAAATAAGATTGAGTTTGTATTATTTCTAATTAGGTCAATCTGGGTGTGTCCTTATTTTGACAAAAGAGTAGCAAGTACAAACATGGTTATGTGTTGATTAGTAAATGAATACAGCTGTTCAGATAAAGATGTCTAGATTTAATACAACTGTGTTACAAAGGATGGCCAGGGTGAAAACTTTAAGCCCACAAAATAAATGGATACCATTCCGATTTTCTAATTTTCTAATTGAGAAGCACAATGAAGTTTTACTCAAGTTTTTTCAATCTCATCTTATAAAAAGAACTGTTCGAAATAATCTTGAAACATCAGCCAGAAACACCCCAATTGTCTTGATCGGGATACAGCTCATACCTGAAACTGGCGTCTGCGCGGGCTGTAGAAAAATAGGCGATAAGGTAGGAGTCTTTAAATTCAGAGATGGCCTTTCCGAGAACACAGGACTTGTCACACTTTCCAAACTGTAGCATCTGAGACTGCCTTTAATCGGGCTAGAAGAAAACTGCCCCTGAATGAAGGAAATGACATCGTGCAAAATCTCTTTTAAAGTCCCTTTTAAATATTTTATGGTAAATATGAACAAGATCCCATTTAGATTCACTGTGATGAAGGGAAAAAAATGTACTGCCATAATACATCTGGCTCATTTGAAATAAAATATTTGTAGATTTGCTACTACCTGGCATGTGGCAGCCGCTTCTGCAGAGAATAAAACAAAGGGTGCTTTAATTGTATCACAATGGAATTTCTATTTCTTGTATGTCTGTGTGTCACGAGAGAAGTCAGAGCAGCAATTGCCACGCAGTACACCCCTGGTTCTGCCGAGTCCTGGCTGTACTCACAGAGCTCGGGGTCTGAAGGGGAGCTGGGCCCCGCAGTGGTGACAGGTGATATGAGGACGGCACGCCGGGCGTCTCCAGAGCCGCAGGGCTGTGGGCGGGGCTGGCCTGGGGGGACACGGACTCGCACTCGTGCCCGTCCAGGAAGAGCTTGCGGCGCAGCGTCGGGGAGCTGACACTCTCACCGGACTGGTCAGCATCGTCCGCCCTGAAGTATTCCCCTGTGCAGAGGTGACAGAAAGGCACTCTGCGTGGTTACACATGCACAGCTCATGCTCTTTAGCCTCAGCACCAAAACCCCAAGGACAAATCCAGCTACTCACATTTAAAAGAAATGTTTTAACATGTTACTGTAATACGACATCACAAAACTAAGTATCTGCCCATATGGACTGCAGCTTCTCGAGTCAGAAGTGGAAATAAAGCAAACGGATCTCTACCGGATTTGTTTCTGGCATAAAAAATGGAATGAAACCAAACCAGCAATAACATACACAGTAGATTTTCATTTGTTCTTTCTATTTGGCAGAGCTTGCCTTCAAGCATGCCGAAAATCAAACGTTATTAGCTAAACCCATCAAACAGCTATTTCCGCTGAGTAAGGCTGATGTCCAAGTGGTGTACAAGACCAGTCCTGGAGGGCCTCAGCATCTATAGATTTTGTTTTTGTTCCACCTCTTAATGATGTAATTGAGCTAACCATTAGCTTCACTGCACTAGATTTTCACTTTTTATAGGTCTTCAAGTGTTGGTAATGTAAAAAGACTGCTGGAGGACTCCCAGGACTGGATTTTATTACCTATGAAACAGAGCTACTACCAAGCTGTGGTATAACACCCTCTACCTTGAAAGCCATTTCTTATCCTGTGAATACAAGATGTACAGGAGCATCGACAGTGTATATGTGGAACTCTTCGGAACAGTATAGATGCACTATCATAATACAACGCTCAAAAACAGAGCCCCTTTACAAGTCTATGCAGCATCAGTGCTGTAACTATAGAGAAAGCTTCCAAACCTATAAACTGAACAGTGGAGTTTCACTTAACTGCATATTGCACAGTCCTGGGTAAGATTAATTACCCATGAGAGTTAATAAAGACTACCTGAAAATGTAAGACTAAAATATTTATAGACTATAGGAATCTTGTCAAGATAATCACTGGATGACAAATGAACTCGGACAATTGCTCATACTTACCTAATATTTTTTCCAGATCAAAATCCACAGGCAATGAAAGCACCGTTTGACTAGAAGCTGGAAGAAACACACAAAGAACTCCCCATGTAATGCACAAAATTGCAGATTTGTAGTATGCAATACTACAATTTTGTGCAGAGTGCATAAAGAGATTCTGTGTGAGCTACTGAAAAAAATCATATCCTTTTCAAGACCGCCTTAGAAAATGTCAGGTTAGATTTAAAATTTATGCTACTGCTATTCAATACATTCATCTCTGGCTTGTACAACAGCCGTTTTGAGCTGGCATTTAGGATAATTTCAGTTTGTACTGAACAAAACTATGATTTAAGATAATTGAAAATAGTGGGGGGAAAATGAGCTTGATAGTCTTGTGTGCTAGTGAAATGAGACATAAGAAGTTAAGGAAGTTGCCTGATAAACAGTACTACAAGAGAAGAATGATCTACCAGCATAAACAAGTCGTGATGCAAGTGCTGCAAATTGTCCGATCATTTCGATTGGATTTTAACTATGATAAACAGCAGATTAAGTTACTTCACGTCCTATTTCTGCGAACAAAGATCAAAGGCAAAAATACTTATAACAGTCCAATGTCACGCTCCACTCAGTGATGCACAATAAGCTTTGCACTGGGATTCATGAAGGTAGAAACGCTTGTAATAGAAGAAGACTTCACTGGTGTGAGTCAAGACACTTCTCAAGAGACATCATACGAATGACCTTGCTATGAGCACAGAAGGGAGTGTTTCTTCAGCACCAGTATGATGCAAATTAGTTCAACTTCATCTCAATGGGCAGTTAATCATTGTATTCATATCATAAGTTATCCTCTGTAAACTATATTATGCAGGTCTGGTGACTACTGTAGATATATATTGTTAAATTACCCTAAGGCTAATCTATACTAGGCTTGAGAGACAGAACTAGTATAAGTTGTAGGAGGGTAAAAACCACACACGGAATCGACATTTTGGAAAGCAGGTTCAACTGAACCTGAAAAGCACTGTAGATTCAACTTTAATGCAGAAGGTGCCACCTGCTCTCAGTGCTACAAGTTTTAAAGTTAAAAAAATATAGCCCACCCTGTTTACTACAGCGAATTGAGAAAAATGTTAATGAAAGGCAAAAAAGCCTTCTTTTACCCAAAGCACTACTTATAGGTGTGATTAACACAGATGGTCTGGTTTGGCTCTTTTTAGTCATGCAATTTTCCAAGGTAACTTTTAAAAAAAAAAGTTTTATTTAAAGTAAACCGTGTCCAAAATTGTCAACTGGGCTTTAAAAGAACTGCAGACCCCCCTTTGCAGTTTTTGATGACCAAAGGCGTCAAAACCTCAAGACCAACACCTCAACTGGTGTTGAGGTTTTTAGCACAAGAAGGATGACTGTTGGTGTACACTTGCTAGGAGCTTTAGTGATCCAGACAGTTCAACAAAGGTAAAGGGAAACTTCCAGCGGCAGTGCATACTGTACACCCGAATGATATCCACACGCGTTTAATTCTAAGTACAAGAGCAAACAGGTGAAATTTCAACCTGTAGTCCAAGCAGTTTAATTAAAAACAGTTCACTGAGAGCCCTACATAGTAAAATACCATAACCAGGTTGCAGGGAGAATGCATCACTCATTACACCTGGCAGGGCACGTTTGCCCATGCTCTTTACACCCCTGGGTTGCAATGTGATGGATTCAGATGAATCATCCTTCAACGTGTTAACAACAGACAAGGCACATGTGGAGCCAACCTATAGCACTCTACACACGGAGTTCTTGCTCCAACAGCGAAGGGTTTTGGCGATCCTGTGAGGTTGAGGTGCGCATTTTTCTTGCTCGAGCTGAACACGCTCATTCCCTCCTAGGGCAACATCAATGCTAATTGCTGCTTAATTGTACCGAGTGGTCATCTTTGCCCCATGTTAGAGAATTCCTAACCTGCTGGGAGGGAGATCAGCAACAATGACTGAGCTCCCATCCTCAGTGTACGTGTGATTGCCCAATGGTTTAATGGGCACAACACCGACTGTCCATCGCGATGGCCTTCTCAGTTACCAGATCTAACTCAGTCGAGCACTTCTGTGATATTATGGGAAAACAACTGAGTGTGCTCCACCTCCGTCAAGCAGACGTGCGCTGATTGATTTTCTAATGGAAGAATGGTACCACATCTATCCTGCAGACATTGGTGTATACTGGCCAATTGGTGACCCAATGCACAATCAGGGGTTGCAATGGCATGGAGAAGCCTTTCGTTCACATTAAATCAAGCATATCAATTGCAGAAGCTTTTAACAACGGTCTAGAGGTTTTGAGAGTATGCTGTACTGCTTTAAAACTGATCACAAGAGACAAGAGAACAAAAATCGAATATCAGTCTTTGACATAATGCCATTCCCATAACCTCCAAGACCAATGTTTCTATAAATTACAACCAAAGTAGTTTAAACGTCAGACTTTTTTTAGAAATCTTAAGAACCCTTACAAAAAGAAATGTGGATATTCAGTGAGGATTTAGGCCACTTGCTAGCTCCTGGTAAAAACACATTTTTAGCATTTTCAATTGATAGCTCAATAGTAAACCACCTTTCTGTAAAGCTCTAAAGATAACATGTTGTTTAGTTGATTACTTAATAGGTATGATTTGCTACACATGCTGAATTGAGAAGCAGGCTCATTGTAAGGACTTCTCAAATCAGCTGTGGAATCATAACATTGAGATCTCAGTTTGCTTTTGCCAACAGTAGTGGTTTTCAGTAGTGACAACAATGATTGGCTATCTGTTCTAGTTGTAGACTTGCACTGAAAAGACTCATGATTTTTTGGACACACTCCATACAAGTCAGAGGACAAGAGCAACCTGTTCATACTTAATTTTGTCCTACATCTTGCCAGTGATTATAGGAAGCACTATAGTATAAATAAGATAAATTGTGCAACTTGCTTGTAAGGTTATTAAGGAGATCAGAGGATTCTGAAGTATTTTCTGAATATAAACGTATTTTATAAGTTTATTATAAACTTTATTATAAAGTTATTTATTCACTTATTTCACTTCTTAAAAACAACACAGAAATGTTGTCATTCACTAAGTTCTATTGGCTGTATATTTCCCAGATTAAAAGATTCAGCATGGCTGCACAGTGCCAAATTAACTCATTTGCAGAAGTAAAACTTTGGCACACCTTTTTCAAATAACTTATTTTCTACCACTTGCCTAAAACATTCATAATTTATTTTAAAAGCAACGCTACCACTTTTTCTGAATCCTTGCAGACAGAAAGCTCTACTGTTGCGAAAGTATCAACAGTTGATTTCTGAGGCTGTTAAATCAGTCCTTTGTCATTTTAAAATTCAGAAATTGCTTCAGCTGAAAGGTTTTCTCTCACATGCCTCTACCAAATGGGGACTTCCTGTGTGTTCTTTGTTTTAAGCACCAATACTAGGCATTTTATAGTTGCAGAAAATGAGTCTGTGTCAGTCATTATTAAAATAACTTGCTAATATGCAATCACCAGCATTCACCGTTACTCAGTACTGTTATTGCCTTTCTACTTTCTAAATTCTAAATTAGCTTCCCACAAATTTCTATAGCACCCTCTAGTGGTTACTCAGTAATTCAGAATAATCCAGATTTTCATATACAGATATACCTTGCTTAACATAGCATGAGCATAAGGTGGTTTCAGATCAATCCATGCTAAACAGAATCACATAAAAATGAATTAAAAACTAAAACAGAAATGCACGTCACAAAAAAAACAATTTTGTAAATTAATATTATGATGAATGCACCCTATTGGAATTTTTATAAGATGAAGTTCATGAGAAGGAGTCCTTGAAGAATGTATCAATTGTGAGCTGCCTTTTTTATAGTCAGAATTTCTTCATAGTAGGCAACTCCCTGGTTTACAACCTACTTTACTGCTGTGTTACATTCCTATTTCTTTTTAATCTCTTTCACTTTTTCTCAGCAAAATAACAGTACTAAACAGATCTCCCATTGCCCGCACTTCATTGTGGGGTGGAGGTGACCGCAGTTAAAGATCATACATTTGAATTTGATTCATTGTTGAAAAACAATTAAATTCTAATATTAAACAGCCATTCCATAAATCAATGCATGAGGAGGACTGGCGTTAAGGTTTGCTATATATATACACACACACATTATCTTTAAAATACAAATTAAAAATTAATTAAATCAATTTAATCCTATAACAAGAACTAATTCATATGAGTTTGTTAATGGTGGTGTAAAAATATCGATATTAAATCTAACACTATAACAGTGACCTTTTCTAAATATGTGCCAGGGTAACTGCACTTGCTTGGACACGTAGAACTTTAGAATGATCATTTCAAATCATAGGCACCTCTTAATTAAAGCAAGAAACAACCATATTTAAAAGCCAAGGATATAATAAAGATGCATTTAAAAAAAGTAGCACCTTAAAGCTAGCTGCTTTCGCTTCAAAAACACAAAACCTAAATAAAATCCAGAGTGCAATATAAAAAAACTGAATCAAAGGTGAAAGATTCTGCTGGGATGTGCTAAACACAAATTTAAAACTAAATCTAGGTAGCTGGCAGGATTAACATAAAATAAATCCTTAGTAACATTTTTTGTGTCCCCCCCTATAAAATATCATATCAAATATTGACCTTTGTAATGCAATAGAACTACAAACCATTGGCTTTTCCATTTGGAAGATTTTCTCTTGGAATCTTTGGTGAAATAGAACCTATAAAAATGCAATGAAAAAACAGAACAAAGAGGCAGTTTTTTATTTTGTTTTATACATATCAGATCTTTTTACAACTGTATTTGGTAATTTAAGATTTAAAAAGTGACTGTCACTCAAGAAAGTGTGGCAAAACAGATCATAGATTTATTGTAATATCACAATTTTAGTGCCACTATACAGCATACTGTTTTTACATTTAAAAAAAATAAAAAATGATCAAAGTATATCACAAAACTGGCCTTCAACAAACAATCTACATGCAAAATATGATAGTAATGTCATTATTAGAAAAACCACAATAAAATAATAGTGCCAGCATCTACAAGTAAAAGATTCTGAATGCCAATCAGCATTTGGTAAGCTGAACTTACATTTTAAAGCATGTAACTGTGTTGGCTGTTTGCTTTCTGGTTCAGCCCAGGGCGAAGGAACAATTGTGTTCTTAGTGAAGAACTGGAGAAAACAAAAACATGAGACGCTACAGATTGTAAAACAACTATATTTAAATACAATAACACCTAAATGGAGCAATGTTACTGTAAACCTTAGGGCAACTGATACCTGCCAGGAGCCATTAGAAAACAATCAAAGAGACTTAAAAAAAAGGTTGCAATAACTATGAGGCTCTAAAATGACTAATAAAATCTTAAAGGATTACATTTCCAGCATTTACTTTCAACACAAAGGATGCAAAATAGATGTACTGTTTAACAACATTACTTATCAAATATCAATAATATTATCATTGCAGGAGTTTGGAGACTACAGTGTATTTATATACAAACACAGGTTTCTATTAATATAATTGTGAGGATTTTCCATTGACTCATTTTACTTTTGATTATTTTACACTCTGATGAAATTTAACAAAGTGACAGCAACACATCTTTGGAACATTTAGGCCTTTAAAAATAGTTTTTTAAACTAAAAGACACTTTTGCGAGGACATCTTCTGAAATTTGGCTTTCAAGGATATAGTAAACACACAATCATACCTGCTCAATCGCATGCTGTCGCCTTTCTTCAATTTCTTTATCCGTCCTAAATTGACATTTTAAAAAGTAAGAATAGGTTATGGAGAAAAACCCATTAAATTATTTTCAGCAAAGCCTGCATCAAGTTTTCATATAAACTTGAAAACCGCAATCAGAATTTTTTGCCTGAATTGTGCTACTGAGCAAAGCAAATTAATAAAAGACATACCTAGTATGAAATGCTCCAGGACATCCTACTGACCACAATAAGCAAACAGGACTGTTGTCAACACAACATATTTATTAGTATTAAAGTACTATACTTGAAAAACAAAGATGAAAACATTCAATGAAAAGCTGTGAGCTCTACAAAATAGAGTAAGGTACAGAAAACGGCACTTAACTACAGCTGCTTCTTTCTATTGTGTTCACACCAATAAGTGTGTAAGGATATAAACTTATTTTTTTCTCATCTTTTGCACACTTTGCTACTGCACTGTACTCTTACTATCTCAATATATGTTCTAAAAAAATGTCTAATTGTATTTTTTGTTGAAATAGTTTTGTGTAAAATAATTGTCACTTTGGATCAAAATCACATTTTACCTGGTTTGGCTCAGATACAGAGACTGACGATGGATGTCTTCTGGGTCAATGTCAACTGGCAGAAGGCTAGCTATTTCATCAATGGACCACTTGAATTTTGCTGGGGTCTGAAATTCAACAACATGAATAAAACAGCGTTCTTTCAAGAGTAACGTAATACAGTTACATAATTTCTTGACTGATCTTGGTGCCCCTTACATATTGATTCAAGGGAAGAGAAGAGATTGGTCTTTTCAATCAATTGCAGAAAATCCTAACCTTGAAAAGCCTTCTTTAATTTTAAATGAGTAAAACGCACCGCTGATGATGTCCTAGAAGACCTGAAGAGTGATGGGCTAGCGACGACGGATTCATGCAGGCTATGATAATCGTTGGGGCTCTCAAAAGGGTTGAGAACTGCGGCATGCCCAGGTGATTCAGGTAAGATTTCACCAGCATCTTGAATATGTTCCATGTTATTCAACGGGAACATTCAGGGAAAACAATGAACCTGGAAGGCAACTGATAAAAACACAGGTATTTTTAAAAAATTAAAATGAAACTGCAATGGACAGAGAACACTAGCAAGAACCAGATGGAATCCAAAGTGAATCTAAAAAAAAAGCAAAAGTTAGTTTAAATAAGAACTATTTTAAAAAGAAATTGTAGGTGAAGGTCATGCTGGAGTTTCTCATTTGTTTTATTTTTCATGGGTTTTACTGAATAAAGGTGAAAAATAAGGAGGCCATATGACCCTATCTAGCCTGTATGGTGGCTAGTACCTAATTGATCAGCTTCAACAACAAGGCTAGTAGTTGATTCCAAACCCCCACAACCTTTTGTGAAAAGCAGCACCTCCCAATTACAGTTTTAACAGTACTTCCGGATAGTCTCTGCAGTTCAAGTCTGAAATGCTTGACAAGCAACTATCAAGCCAACACTGCAGAGAAGAAAGAATATGTTATGACATTCAACTCATCACCATATTACTCAACAAGGACCTAGAGGTACCTTGCCAGGTACCTTGCACACAGAGCTCAAATGCTAATCCATGTGCTGTGTTAACAGATAAGGACAGTGTGTAGAAGGCAGCCTCAGCTTCTTAACCACTTCTTGCCTCTCTGTGGCAAAGATCTGCACAGACATAACAGCTTCCACTGGAATGAGACTGGCACCAGTCACAAGGACTCAAAAGAGATTTGGAAAAATTAAAACTGAAGGAAAGAAGTCAAATAAAATAAAAGATAAGGGGCAAAGTAAAAGTAAAACCAAAAGGAAAATGAAACAAATGACAAGGTAATTACATTCCTATACCTAAATAAATGATTAAGAAAAAATTAGATGGAAACTACAGTACCATATTAGCAGGCAATTATGATATAACTGGAAACAGAGAAACATAGCTAACAAGAACAACTGAGATGAATGTAACAATAGATTTTGCAATTTCCCTTACGGGATTAATTAAACCGATGCACAGGCAGTGCGGTGGCTCTGTGGCTAAGGATTTGCGCCTGTGGCTATCAAGTATCTATCTAGACACACATTGTTCCAGTGAGACAGGAAAGAGAAGAGACAGACCTGCAGTTCTATATATCAAAAAGTGCCTTCAGGATCAGGAGCTATAGAGTCTCAGAATCTAGGCTATATAGAGTTGAGGCTACTTGGTCATACTTGTAAAAAACATTCTAGGGTTATAAAGTACTGTTAGGAGTATGCTACAGAGCAGCAATTGAAGATGTTAATTAAAATTAAACGCTGTATAATAAAATGATGAATATATGTGCAAAAGAAGTGGACTTCAACATTGCCCACCAGCCATATAGCGTAGATTTCCAGTGCCGGTCTGGGAGGAACACTGTCCCTTCTGATTTTTGCTCTGACCAAGTTCTTCATGCAATTGGCATCAATGTCGTGTCAATTCCAGTTTCAGAACTGGCCTCATGGGTGTTGACTGAAATGTACCCAATGGAACAAACAAAGCAAAAAAGCACTGAGGTGGGAGAGGATAGTACAGGGGCATTCCCACCCATGCCTGTTCATCATCAACTACTAAGAGCTCTACAAACTGAAATAAAGGCAAGCAAGTTTAGAAGAGATTGCATAAGGTACTGTGTGCTGATGTTGTTGGAAGCAGACCCTTGAAGTGGAGAATTTTGGACACTCAGAAATGACTGATGAAAGTTACAAAGAAGTCTCAACAACCAAGCAGGTGAACAAAGGCATCAGATAGCCCTGGGGGAGCAGACTGCAGCATTCCTCCACAGCCAAATAACCAACAACAACTGACGTGTAGGATTCTCAGCAGCACAAACCAAAATGGTGCATGTAGTTAACAGCTCTTTTCATACTCAATATATCTACACACCTACAAGAGGAAATGCTTTCATTTCCCTTGGCTTTTCAGACATAAAACCAAGACAAAGAGGAAGGACAATTTAGGACCTGTGATCATAACATGGTATGATTTTGAAATAGACTTTGAGATTATCCAGACTGAGTCAATATCAGAAGTTAATTTATAGCAATGAAAGAAAATGGGATAGAATAAATATTGAATAGGGAACGTTGGTCTACACCACTTCAAAACCAACTCTGCTTGAAGCACAGAATAGATTTCACTCAAGAGTGAATAAGTCAGAAGATAAAACTTAGTATACAGATGTTGAAGTAGGTGGCTGCATCAGCATGTGTAGGCTGCAAAGAATTGCAAGCGGAGGTTAGAAATGAAACTAGAAAGGTCAAGAGATAGAAAGGAATAGTGCAATAGAGGCTAGAATAATCAAAGTTTCTTTCCATACTACAACAGCAAAATACGTTAAGAATGGAAAAAATTGTATCCACAACAATAAGGGGTAATTTCTAAGCAAAGAAAAGAAATGGCCAATGTACTAAATGAGTGTTTCTCTCAGGTGTTCACCATGGGGGGAAAAGTCAACAACATACCTGGGGCAGCAGAAGGACAAAGGATCATTCTTAAAAAGGATTAACATCAAGTTTGAAGTACTAGAAGCACTCAAGATTAATAGATCTCCAGGGGATAATTATACCCTACCAACTATACTTAAGGAAACAGGAGATGTCATTCATAGGTTATTGATACAACTGCTCCAACAGTCACTCAAGACACGGGTAGTCTTAGTGACTGACCAATTGATGGGAGATTTGCACAATTTAGTGCCTATCCATATGAGTGACAAAACAGAACCAAATAATTACAGACCAATAGACCTGACTTCTATTACATTTAAAGTTATGAAAACTATCTGGAAATAGGATCCTAACATTACAGCAGTAATAGACAGAGTATGCAATTTGGGATATTTACATTTTCAGACGGAATTTGATAAAGGTCCTCATTAAAATTCATTAGCAAATCACAAGCAGAATGTATTCTAGATAATGTATGTATGAGTGGAGAACTAGTTAACAGAAAGAGTAGGGATCAACAGGGTTTAAAGCAGTTGTATCAATAACCTATGAATGACATCTCCTGTTTCCTTAAGTATAGTTGGTAGGGTATACTTATCCCCTGGAGATCTATGCCAGCAGCCATATCACCCTGCAACTCACAACTGGCAACCCACTGAAGCTAAGCAGGTGTGAGCCTGGTCAGTACCTGGGTAAGAGACCTCCTGGGAAAAACTAAGGTTGCTGCTGGAAGAGGTGTTAGTGGGGCCAGCAGGGTCCATGTGGGTCCTAATGCCCCAGTATAGTGATGGGGGCACTATACTGTAAACAGGCGCCATCCTTCGGATGAGATGTAAAACCGAGGTCCTGACTCTCTGTGGTCATTAAAAATCCCAGGACGTTTCTCGAAAAGAGTAGGGGTGTAACCCTGGTGTCCTGGCCAAATTTCCCATTGGCCCTTACCAATCATGGCCTCCTAATAATCCCCATCTATGAATTGGCTTCATTACTCTGCTCTCCTCCCCACTGATAGCTGATGTGGGGAGAGTTCTGGCGCACTATGGCTGCCAACGCATCATCCAGGTGGGGCTGCACACTGGTGGTGGTGGAGGGGATCCCCATTACCTGTAAAGCGCTTTGAGTGGAGTGTCCAGAAAAGCGCTATATAAGTGTAAGCAATTATTATTATTATTAATGCCAAGGGACCCCTTAAAATTCAAGACCTATATTTAATGACAAAGGACAAACACTACATGCAGCACAAAAAAATCACCATGAGAAACGTTGAACTTAAAGAGGCTCCTCGAGAAAAAAAACTATTTAAAAAGGGAAAATGTTGGTTTCTTAAAAACGTAGAATGCAAATTGTTACTACTGTACTAGTAAAACTTTATTTGCTGTATAATATTGTGTACGGTTTTGGCTAGCACGGGATATTGCCACTATAAAAATCAATCCAAACAATAGCAGCAGGCAGATACGTTCAATGGTTTAAAAAAACGTCCTACACGGACAGTCGGAAGGAAATTATTCTTTCTAGTGGAAAAGACCACAGTGACCGAAGTATTCACAATCCTTACAGGCATTAACAAAGACACCCCAGCAGACGTCTTTAGAATAAACAGTGAAACACAAGACAACAAGACGATACAATGGTTTCCTTTAAGAAACGGTTGGATATGATCCTTGGATACATTTACTACTAAACTACCAAAGGGCTAGAGAGAATGAACATTATTCAGCTGGTACTGTATCTTTATTCAAGGAGACAGTGACCAAACACAAATTAACATCTAACAAGAGGACACAAATTTAACTATCATTTCAACATAATATCCAACGACAAAGCAATAGACTTGGATATAGCAAATCAAAGTGCAATCCTGAATTCAATAGAATAGAATAATACAACATGAAACTGACTGAAAGTGATCTGTTACAATATTTTAAAACAGTTCTTAATACTCCTTTGGTGAGGGTGTCACAGTGTTGTTTTATTAGCTAACTTAACTATGAATGACTAACAATATTCCCTGTGTACTATCGAAACTGAGATAAACTAAGACGGTTCATTTTCATTCCATTAAACTCCACTCCAAAATTGCCGAGATCAGCAATAAAAGTTACTAAAACTAAACATTACATAACATGTCAAGTACAAAGTTAATTAATCAACGCCTAGTGCTGTTTAGGCGATGGATATAACAATCCTACATCTTTAAGAAACTGCAGACACAATCGACTTAAGACGAAAGAAACAACTGTACTAGGAAAGTAAAATTTAACCTACAAGCAGCGAGCCATAGTTGGTTAGCAACATTAGTTTTCAGAAAGTCTGAGATTTATCATAAACTTTCCCAATCATTTAAATAAACTTGATATCAAAATACAATAAAATATATATAACTTACGTATCTATGCCTGAAATGCAATTCTTATTTTTCACACAGTTCTCGGTAAATCGTTCACTTTAATTTTCCTTCTTCTGTCTCTCCCCACCAATTGTAACCTCAGGTGCTGTCTCTCCACCAATAAACGACACCCGGAAGCACAGATGGCCACTCAAAATAAGACTTCTCTAAGAATTTGAATGAAAGCCCCACCCTTCATACGCAACTTCCCTTCAAAATGACCTAACTTTATTACATACAAAAGTGACACTAATGGTATTAATACAAATTTCTGAACGAAATTGTTTTATAAGAACAACTAATATAGATTGTATAGAACAGAAAATTACAAGGATTTAATTGTGTTTGATTTTTTTCCTACATGAACTCAAGTTCATGTTTACCGGGTCGCAATTTAAAATGAGCCAGAGCACTGTAAACATGGCAAGCGCTGCTAATCTGAACGCTGTGCGGGAAACGATGGACGGTGAGAAACACTGCGTTTTATTGTGATTTTCGTGGAACGTGATCGGACGTTCATTTTTGTTTATGAAACTGATTCGGTGTTACCGTTGTTTATCCGATTGAACACGTCGTTGATATTAATAATAAAATCCGCGCCAGTGTTCCCGCTGCGGCCGACTGCTCCTCTTGGGCTATTGACGTTTTGTCGTTGTTGTTATTCGATTTTAATGTCCTGTATTTTAAAAAAGTAATCCCATTGGGAACTTGAACGGAATGTATAGGTTAGTAACGCTTAAATAATTTTATTTCTGTTATATACAAAGTTTGACTAAATCCTGGTTTTATGTGCAGTATAACTTATTGTGTAGGTGTACTCAGAGGGATTTGTACACTATATGGGAAAAGTATTAGGTAAAATCATTTACATAAAGTAAGTTAAATTGAAATGAAGAATACGACTAGTGCAAGTTGGAAGTGCAATGCAAGGCACATGAATAGTCATATTGAAGATAGTGGTGTGGATACCACACAGGAAGAAAGGTAGCCTAGTAGCGTGTAGTCCATTCCCACAGTTAATAAGGACAATAAGCAAAGATCAGATCACCTACCTGACAGTCAAGCACAAATGAAGATTGGAATTAAGAGCTGAAAGATCACAATTTAAAGCTTGAGAGCAGAAGCCTTGATTAAAGCTATACTGTATAAATTAAAGTGCAGTAGCTCAGTGGTAAGATACTTAAAGTTGTGTTTGTCCATGTTGTTCATGCCTTTTTTCTTTTTTCGAGAAACTAATAGATACATTACTAGATGAAACCTAACCTGGCCTCAAACTGAACAAAATACTTGTTTTGTATTATGTGTTTGTTATATCCTGTTCAACAAGAAAAAGTGAGTCCATTGGAGTCTTATTTAGTGATTTTTGTTGAGCGTCAGCTTGTGTAGGCTGCAAAGGAACAAGTAAAGGCTTATCCCAGCTGAAAAGAAATACAAAGTTTCAGCTGTGGAGCCTTCTTCAGGTGTTCTTCATACCCGAGAAGGCTCCACAACAGAAACTCTGTATTTCTTTTCTTCTTTTTTCAGCATGGATTTAAAAATGGACATTGTAATCTTTCTTTTTGTTTTAAACACACAAACCTAAAGAATCAAAGGAGCAATAAGTACAATAGCATAGCAGAACTTGCTGATGGAAATAATGTTGCACAGCCTAACTAACACAAGTTTATTCTTAGTTCTTCTAGAGATATCAAGGCTTCTTAATACAGGCTTGGACATGGAATCTCTTTCTATCTGTGTTCGCCTATGTGAACAAGGAATCAATCCTGAGGCACTCTCTTCAGTTATAAAAGAGCTCCGTAAAGCTTCTGATGCACTAAAGGTACAAGCCAATATTTTTCTTTCTAGGTTCAAAGAACATGGTTTGTTGGGTTTTTTTTTGCTTCAGGATATGGAATCCTTCTTATGAAAATGGTATCGGTCACAGTTGGAATACTTGAACAAGATAAGCTTTCTGCACATTGCAGAAATATTATCTGAAAGTAGATGTAACTTCTTTTAAGATGTACACCTTTTCTGTTGTCTTTACCTTCTGTTACTGTAATCAGGAGCTTAATTATTTAGTTTTTTTCTGTGGCTGAAAGTGACTGTATGCTGAAGTTAAGACTCGAGACTTCCAACAGTTATAGATTAGTAAGTTAAATTAGTAAAGGAATTTCAGTCTCTAGTACTATGTAAATATGCTTTGTCTCAAGGCATATTTGAGGAGTTCTGATGTTCCTGAATAACTCCTGTGTTAGCAGAGTGATTTGATCACCCCCTTGGAACTGAGTTCAGATTCTAACTTCAAAAAGTTTTCATGTTGAGAATAAAGTAACTTGACAGTATTGGAGCAGCCCAGTGAACCCTGGGATTCACTGGTACTTGGCCTCATCTGTATTAACTATCAGCCATAGCATAGTTCTCTTCTGATGTGGATAGACCGTATTTGTACACTTCCACTGCTCTGCAGCTTTACTTACTGCTATCATAGCAAGTTAAAACACAAAATCCCTTAGACCTTCTTACCATTAATTATTTTAGACCTTATGATATTTGTTCTATTCCTGTAATCAATTATAAAGAACACAAATTTATGGTAATGTATTTTGTTTGAGACAAATTAATTCTTGAGGTAAACAGCTTTTGTGCTAGAGGTCAAGGTTGGGTGATTTAAATATTTAACTCAACTCACTGATTTAATTCAATTCAATGACTGTAGCCTATTTTAAATCAGATTTAAATACTGTTTAATTTTAACATGGTGATGTGAAGTGGCAGTTCAGAAGAAAACTTGACTGTAATTAGAGTCATAAATACATGAACGCACAATAACAGATGTTTGTTTTTGTGTATTGGGCTTTCCAAATACCAAGAAAATGCTTTCAATTCTTTTTTTATTGTCATAACATGCAAAACAAATCCAAAGTTTTCTGTAGAGATACTTGTGTAAAACGCCATTTTCCAAAATTATTTTAAATAAAAAGTTTCCAGACCTGTGTGTATAATGTGATAAGATGGACCTCAGAAGTTTTTGTTGTGGCTTTACTAATGTTTAATGTTTTCTATTTTTTACATTCTTTCCACAGACTTCTGAAAACAGCACAAGCTAAGAAAGACCAAGATGCTCTTGTTTGAACAAACGTTTTCGACAAGATGGAACCACAGAGCTGGGGAAGATATGTCTTCATAAAGAATTCTTTGTTCACATATAAAAGGGTTACAGTTTTGTAGAACAAAGTTCTACATTCTTTATCTGCAGAACGCTGCAGGCTTAATCTGATACTCTCAAGGTATTTATATTAGAAGTACTTCAGTACAATTATAATAATGTCTGAAATAGTCTTCTTTAACTGTTTTTTTGTTTCACTTGGACTGTTTCTTAATCTGTTTTAACATTGTTTGTGAAATTTCACATTTATATGTTGTGGGTCTTCCTGCAGCACAGTATTAAGAATTCTTTAAATGTGTTTTATGCCATAACTTTGTGATTTAATTGATTTTTGAATTTAACATATTAAATATTTTCATTTCTTAAATCGGTGATTGGATTTTCTTTTTGCGAATGGGTTGTGGAACCATGTGTATGTATGCTAAGATTTGGAGAATTACATGAGAATTACAAACGTACTTATCAGGTTTTCTTTCAGTTTTGTATGGAGTACAAAATAATGAGCTTGCCCAATAAAATAAAATTTGGTACCCATATTTTTGTTCTTAATACTGGGGGCAGTTGTTATGGATAAGTTTGGTTTACTGGTGTAAAGAAATATGTAACTGAGCTCTGTTTTCTGAATAGAGACCAGTTTGATTTTGAAATTTGCTCTGCATTTTAGGAATCTAAAAAAGCAGTAAAGAGAAACACCACAGGGTGGAGCAAGCTCACTGTCAGCTAGCGAGCAGTTAGCAGAATTGAGCTTTTACTGTAAGACGACGTTAAACTGAATTACAACATTTGTGCCAGATGACATTCACCTGAACCTTAATTAAAATAGAACATACCTCCATTTATGGTAGTACTTTATTATTTAAAGTTTAAAACATTTCAATTTACAGGCTAAAGTTTAATAATTAATGTAAAAACAAGATAATCAGGGGGTTGAGGAGTTCCAAACCACCTGTTTGCATGTATATTGAAATCGGCTATGATTTCTGCAAAACTGATGGGTGAACATGTTTTGTACATACAAGGAGGTGCTATTTTGTGGGCGATGCAGTTACTGCAACTACAGAAGTTAACAAATATTAGCCCTCTGCCATAGACTGAACAAAACATTCTAAGGAAAAAAAAAACAATTATGTTAAGTATTACTTCAAGATACTTTTTAAAAATGTGGATATTTATAAGGACACACGTATATTGGATAAAAGGAAAGCATTGGAAGAAAAGTATGTCCACACACTTACATTAGGTACTCTATATGCCAGCCTGTGTCTACATGAAAACATACAAACTTTTTTAGCTTTGACTTATCAGCATCAGTCTCCTAAGTGTTTTCCTCTGTCTTTTTTGACATCTTACAAACCTGGCATCTGACTCCATTCAGATCTCTCTGGCAAAACGCAGCATTCCTCAGATCAGCGATTCTAATTTTGAGACAGGTAAGTTAATTGCCTTGACCATTCTTGCATTTTAATTAGTCTTTTGCAGACTTGTCAAATGGACAGTTGTTGTTGTTGTGCTCGTGAAAATATGAAAGTTTGTGATCTTAGCCTAAAATTGCTGTGTGCCATTAGAGGCTGCAATATGTTCCCTTAATTAAAATGCAAAACTGCATTAAAGTTTCCTTCAATCAGGTAAGAGTTCCCAATGCATGAGCAGAAAACCTAGATCCCATTTAAAGGGGTTGTTCCCAAAGTTGATGTTTTGTAGATTTCCTATTGGTTTCACAAGTTTTTGTTACTGCAGATGTTTTGACTCATACTACAGTAGGGTTGTTTCATAACCGATTTCTGATTTATTGATACACTTGATGTGATTTCAATTTCAAGCATTTTGGCAGGGTCCTGTTTTCCATCTTAAAAAGAAATGCTAATATAATTCAAAATGGTTTTAATATATGTACAATACAAATTTGTTCTAGAGGGAATTGCAGAAAGACAGTCATGTCGTGCAATCACGCAAATTAATTTTAGCAATGATAGGTGCTATGTGGCCCTCAAAGCAAGTCAGGACATACAGTACATATTTTAGGAGTTACAGGAAGCTAATAAGAGTGATAAGGTTGTACGTACAGATTTGTCTATGTTCTCAAGGAAGTGTGGATTCCTGGGGAGCTGTTTGTAAGGTTTAGATCACTTTAGTAAGACCTCATTTAAGAATACTGTGTTCAGTTTTGCTCACCATACCACAAAGCAATAGCCTTTGTGTTAAAAGAAGGGCAACAGAAATGATGTCTTGGTCTTCAGGAATAGGTCTATACAGACATTTTACATGTCCAGACAGCTACATTTCTTTAGTTTGGATCAAAGGAGATGAATTAAAAATCCTGGAGGATACAGAAGGAGTTGTGTGAATGTAGAACAGGATTCCCAGCCAGAAGATTAACTCCAAACTGCTCCATCAATAAATCATGAGGTGCAATTTTAGATTCACTTAATGGTCAAATCATCTCCTTTTATGCTTGTATGTTATTATATTGGTACATTTGCCTCCCTTTTATCTGAAATTTTCTGCTGCTATTTTATGCCGTTTACTCTTTCTATTAGTGATGCAATTAGCTTCTTATTGACAGATTCTTGACTTTTAAAGAGTGACCCAGAAAGCTGGTCAGGAAACTTGCTTTTCTTGTGAAGTATATTTATCAAGAAATATATGGATTATTGTGTTCACACAAGCATTTCGTTTTTAACCTATTTTTTTTGTAAAAATACAGTAAGCATAACATTTTTTAATTATTGCATTTTTCTTCTATATAAGACTGCACATTTATTACAGTTCATGTAAAAACTGTAATATCATGTTAGTGATATTTATAGTCTTTCACTATAAATATCACTTGCCCTTATTGCTGAAACCAAAGGACACTGACAAGATTTTCTTTGACTACATTGGTTTTGATGACCTAGCAAATTAATCAAATTTGATAAAAATACTTATTTTGTTAAAATACTTAATATTTGTAATCTTAACTTGTTGAATACTATAAATACATTATTGTTATGGAAAGTGATTCCTGTTTGTTTGCAGAATATCTCCAGATGAGGCCAAGCGTACTCTAGGGAGAACCCTGCTCTGTATAATGTGTTAATTTAATAAAAACAATTTAATTAACTCGAGATGCATTCATCAGTTTAAATTTTCTAAGCTATTATTAGAGTACAAAGCATTCTAAATGAAAATGCCTTGCTTCGTTATTGAGGTGATTATATTTTTTCTCTTCTAATATTTCTTCCTTTTCTCTCTTGTTCCTTTGATCCTTAAACTGTGCTGGGCTCCTTGCCTCTGCTTCAGTTTGATATTGAGTAATATCACATGTAATGCATTTGTTCAGACTGTTTAATTTAATCTCTCTACAGGCACAAAAACAGTGATAAAATGGATATCATTGCTGAATGGTAGCCAGCATCAGCATTGAGCTGACTTTTTATCTTAGACTTTTTGAAGCTCTTTCATAAAGGGAGCTCAATATCATAGGAACTCCAAACATGCCACAAACATTACTGTGATCGCCTTGTCTTGAATTCCGCTGGTGCAGGGACTAGATAGAGTTCAATCCACCCAAGCAAGCCAACATAATAAAACATAATTTGGGCTAATCTGCCTGAAGAATGTTGTCTGTTTGAAGCTGACAGTCCCCTATCATATGTAGAAATAATTGCCTTTTGACTAAAACGAGGGAGTCTGTCAAAGTGAGTTTTTCTGTGGCTTGCACCTTACAGGTGTTTTCTGCCTCAAACAATCTGTGCCTTGTTTAAAAAGAAAAGTAAAAACTGAAATAATAAAACAGACAGGGGAAACTTGACCTCTCCATCGCTGATCTTCCATGGAATGCACATGAACCTTAGGGTCCTGGTTGTAGGTAGCAGAACTATAAAGAGTCCATTATCAATATAATGCAATTTCCTGTCATATCAAATTCTATTACAAATAATAGTTTTATTTTTGATATTTTTTCTGGCATTTCTTGGAAGCTATTTGGTTTATGTAAATAATTATCAAAATGCAAATATATACATGTGTAGTGTAGTTAACCTCACCTTAACTGTGTACAAACAAGATAAAGCAAGAAAAATCACAAAAATGCATCCTGCAGTCTGCAAATTGACCTCGTGTTTTTTAACATGAAGTTAAATTGTCTGCCTACTGTTTAACATGACTTAACACCCCTATTCTCCCACTGATTTCCTTCTCACTTAATACCACTTTCATACTGACATATTTTTATACATATTCACTGCATAACTGGTAACAAATCTATTTTTTGGCAATGACTAAGTAAAACAGAAATCTTGGAAACTATAACTTTTATTCTTTTTATTCTTTTTTCCTTTGTGCCTCTCAAAATTCTATCAAAAAATCTTTATAGCAAGGGCATACTGTATCTGAATGCTGGTCACAACCCTTCTCTAACAGACAACGAATAACAAATTGTTATACATGGCCTTACAAAGCAGCTTGTTAAAGCTACATGTTTATAATTCAGAATAATAGCTGCCAATTAGCCTGAAATGTGATTTAACACCACAGGAATAAAGCCAAAATATGTGCCATGTCATTTGATTTAAACATGCTACAGTTAAAACATACAGTATACAGATAAAACTGGCTTTGGGTGAATATTGTATGCTGCAACTGTGAAGATTACATGCAAACCTTTGATTTTTTTAAAGATTTCTTTTAATGTTTTTTTAATGTTGGAAGATCTTCAAGGGATTGACAGAAGAACAAAGCTCAAAAAGTACTAGCTTCTGAGGGTACAAGCAAAATGCACTGTGGTCGTAAAATATTTTGAAGATTAAGTGACTTTTAACAACAGAGTGGAAGAAAATTTGAGAAAATCCTGGAATTACTATTTATACTATTAAAACTTTTCAGTGGTTTAATTCTTGTAAATATCCTTCTCACAAGAAAGATTGGTCCAGTGGGCTGTGGGAGTGTGGCTGCCCAACCATCTTGTTGAAGCTGATACGCTGGTTTCTTTAAGGATACAGGCGTATGAGATCATTGCATCAATTACAGTAGCCACCAACTACTGAAATGACTAGATGGGCCCAATGGCCTCCTCTCATTTGTTACCTGTCTTTTTAAAAATGTGCACTTCTTGGTTATCATGGGAGCTGCGAACATGTGACACTATTCTTATGATGGGATACAGAGAAAAACATTGTTCTTGTCATTTACACTGTATGTACTGCACATATGGAAGCATTCATACAATGCTGAAAACATAGCAGAGTTTCTGTTGTTGGTAGGGCTTTTTCCCCACATCTACTTTATTTAGCAGTTGAATAACACATTAATGAGCTCTTAGCCACAACATTATCTTCTCAAGTGGAATTAAGTTTTCTGAAGAGCTCTGCACACTCAGAAACAATAAAAGAGAATCCTGCTGCATTACAAAGGCAAAGGAGAAAACAATTACAAAACAAACACTCGAACTATGGAAAAAAGAAAACTAGATTATTCTTTTCCAAAGATACTTTAGATCCTTAGAATACAACTCCTTTCGTACTTGAATAATATAATAGGTTCCCAATGGCAACAGATTACTTGTGTTATAAATCCTTGGCTTATCACTTAAAATTTATCCTGAAAGGAATAGTATGTAAACTGTTTGGTAAGATATAGTAAATTCAACCTTTCACTCTTTTCTGATTTGTTACTGTGTCTAAGAGATATGCTTACCTACTAAAAATGAAAGGGTTATTAAAACAATATGAGGACAAAATCAGTCTAAAGAGATTGATTATTGTTCTCTTTTACCCAAGGAATGCAGAGGAAAAATCAATCAGAATTGTTTTACAAAATATGCCTAGTATGCACTGTTCTTGTTTTCTATTCTAATAAAATTTATCAATCCATTAAAGGGCAGACAAGTAAACAAAAATAAATTGTCATTTGTGTCATTTCATTAGTGTCATGTGAAATTACAATGCAGTATTGACTTTTCCATGAATATTTTACCCTCACAGTCACAATTTAACACAGACAAATTAAGATTAATATTGGCTTTGTATTTTTCATGAAAGTGCAATTTTTCTCTACAGATCCTTTGACTACATCGATAATGGTATTAAGTAACATGTTTATTTTGTATTACACAAAAAGAGAGCATTCTCTATAGATGTAATGCTTTGAATATTGGAGTATTGATGCTCAATAAGCATTTTTTCTTTACTTTTGTTTTTCATGTTCTACTTCAGATTTCAATAATGTTCAACACTTGGCATGTCTGAGACCAAATAATCTAGAATTACAAATTAAATTTAATGGTAAATGGCTGGTTTTATGGTAACAGAAGAGAATAATAGGCTAAATGTTTTGAAATGTCATCAAAATGCTTATAAAACATTCAGTTATAATTATAAAAGACACCTTTCAGTGGTATGGTGTGTTGTAAGAGGATGTGGGTGCAATGGATATTGTCACATCCCACTGGGTGTGCCGTAAGGATCTTTTAAAACAGGCAGGTCCAGGACAACTCATACACCAATACACGACAATTAGATTAAAAACAAAAACACTGCAATTTATTTACAGTGCAAAAAAAAAAACATCAACCAAACAAGAGCCTGGATGTTTTTTGAGCTCCTGACTTCTTCAATGCCTGGTTATTTTGCCAGGCAACTTTGCTGCTTATAGACTTCAAAGAGCTTGGTTTGTTCCAGACTCTTTTCAAAACCTAGCTCCTCCCTGAGACTCTTAAAAAAATTTCCAAAATCTCCAAACTCCTAAATTTTGCCTCCAGAGGGCAGATATCTCTCCAACTGACTGACGCAACGACCCCCATTTTCCTGCTTTTTAAGCTGTCACCTAACCAATTGTCTCCCAGTCGCTGGTCAGGTGACTGAGAGCAACAGCTCTTTTCTTCAGGAGTTTCTAATATCTTACATGTGTCTATTACATGGTAAATCTCTGTGAAGGAGTGAGAATATACTGTACACCAATTCACCACAACCCTGAATATTTTATCTTATGCATTACATGGAATACAATTTTCATTAATTTACCCTCCAAGAAAGATAAACTGGAAATTCTAAAACTAAATCTGGGGTAACAAAGGGGCCCAGGTTTATTTACATTTGCAATTTTCATGAATGTTTATACATTTTATTAGCTATACATGATTTTTTGTGCAAAAGTTTTGTTTTAGATTTCACCCCGTCAAACTTGTAATCCAGTTGATACTGGTACTAAATAGAGCTGTTAAACACAAGACTGGGAGGGAGTCATTTGGTAGTATTGCACTTCTGCTCTCTTCTGCATGTATACTTAATCGGCAGATCACCTCTGTGTGCACATCTTTTCCAGCCCCCCCTCCCTCCACCGCATCCTCACTCTTGCGGCTGCCTCCCTAGTTCATTCCTCACACGTGAGGTTTTTTTTGTCAGCCTTGACCTTACAGCCAGAGCTGTCATTTTCACAGCCAGGAGTGTTAACACCAAACACTAAGATATAATATGTACCGCACATGCTTCAGGTGATTTCCAGGACAGGCTCTGGCTTTCCTGTGACCCTGTACTAGATAAAGCTGTTAGAAAGCGGATGCATAGTTCGGATTCAGATGGCAAAAGCTTTTTTATTGTCCTGTTAAGACCTATGCGCCATCAGTATAGATTCTCCTGGATGGACAATGTTTTGTCAACTTCAATCATTCTTTTTAATTGAATCTCCTGAAATATTTGTGGGATTTCCAGGTAATGTTTTGTTAGGGTTCTTATCTCACTAATACATTTAATTTAGTGTTAATTATGTCAGTGGCCGTATGCAAGCCCTTCAAGGTTCAATTCTTGGTCCAGTTCTGTTTTTCTCCGTGCTACTGGTGAACAAACTTCATAGATACTTCACTGCCTTATTCATGATACTCCATTTGTAACTGAGGTATGATTTGCTTCAAATATTTTAAATCCATGTATTGCTGGCATAAAAGTTTGACTAAAATTGCTGACTAAATATTGACTGATTTGGATGGGAGTTTGATAAAATCATAGCAAAGTTAATGTTTAGTAATCCAGTTAGATCCTAATAAATGTGATAAATGAAATGTATTAAAGATTCTTTTGTGTAAATCTTTTTTGATAGTTAATATAAATCACATGTTTATGGAGTCTTAAATTATCCAATAAACCAAAACAAGTTTTGTGAAATATATCACAATTTTGTTTTAATGTGACAAAATAATTTTTACAACAGATGGAATTACTATAAACATATTTTATATTGTAAATCATGTGTAAGTTATATAAGATCAATCTTTCAATCTCATAAGGACAAATTTGATCTCATTGTGCTGTATAAATAGGATTAACTTCATTGACCACAGCATCACAACATTCCCACTGTTTTAAAAACAAATATTTTGATAAATCTCTTTCATGTTCCACTGACTTTATTTTCTCTCACTTAGTACAACCATTTTCTAACCAGCTTTATACATTTTCTTTAATGGCTGTCTTTGGGCAGCAGGTTATTTTGCTTGGAGTATGACTTCTAAAATCCTGACAATTCATGCGATGTAGGAAGTCTAGAACTATCTTTCATCAGTAAGCAACCCGTATGTATACTGTAATCACTGAACTCCTTTTTACTTTGATCATTTGGATAACTCTGAATAGCCTTTCATACTGTAATTAAACTCTGCCAGTGACGTGATTATTTTGGAAACACACTTAGAGTATGCTCTTATTTCGAATACCTCTCATTCTGAAACAAACTTCTCTAATGTACTGTCAGTAAAAGCTACTACTGAATCAAACAGTAAATATACAGAACTCTGACATTAAAATATAGTGTACTGACACTCTGCTAGCATTTTACAATAATAATCTTGTTAGGCAACAAGTCTGAAATAAATTGAAATATTTTCTAGCGTTCTAGAAAATGAAAATGTGCCAGTCTTTGTTTTCATTGGTTCCTTACTATTGTACCATTATCTGTGGAAGTATTGATAGAAACAATAAAATGAATGCATTTTTCCAAAAGAAAAATAATTCAGTACTGAAACCCAGAGCCTTTGAAGTTTTTTTTATTAATTCCATACTGAATATCAGATCTAATAAACAAAAGAAACTACATGTTCAAGACTATTATCTAAATATTAAATGCTTTTTGATCAGATGCTTGAGTTTTTAATGAAAATCAGCTGGGGTTTTGTTCATGGTTCTGAAGTCAATGAAGTCCAAACAAAGGGGCACCTTCAGGATTAAAGAGATCAACGTCCCTTGAAAAGCAGGCCTGCCAATCAATGGGATATTTTAAAGGCAATTTTTATTAGTACGTGTTCTGCATTCTTTGCAAGAACCTGGGGAAATTAATTAGGTTTCAATTCTGCAGCTTATAACAACAAAGGTATCTTTAAAAGAGAATATTTAAGCAGTGTTGCTAGAAATAATTTCCTATGCAGCATATTTAAATCCATGTACCTTAGTTGTTTTATGAAGCTTCATATCATATCTTTATATCAATTAGATTGGACTAAGAGATGTCATATCTTGAAAAAAAGTTGACTCAACAGGACAAAAACTTGTACATAAAATATTGAGTTACATATCTATATCTTACTTGGACAACAACCAGTAATTGCATTTATTAAAGGAAAATAAGCTTAATAAGGTATAATAAACTATGATACTAAATGTACTGAATTTTCCAAACCTAATAGTAGGCCAGTGAGCCATGAGCCAAGCTAGAAGCTTACAAACATGGTCATTTGTTACATTTTAGTCTTAGTTTTGCTTCACAGTTTGTTATGCTCACCTATTTCACAAAAATGTTCATCTTTTTAGTTTAAAGCTACCAGTGCACATTATGTAAGGTTATCAATGAATTTCTAGGTTAATGCCAGGGTTTTCAATGTTACCTAACAGCAATGCAGTGCTCACATTTGTATTACTAATCTTTTTCATTGATTTTTAGAGTTTCTGAGGAGAATTGGTTCAAAATTCCAGAATGTACAGAATTCACAAAGTTAAAAGAAAATGCCAGATGTCCCATTAGAAGGCATTAGACTTTCAAGATTAAAACCATTGGTCAGATAAAATAAATTGGGACTGTAGGGCGAATATAATTTACTAACTCTGGGAATTCGCAGGATATACCTACAAGCTATTTATAATTATGTGAAATCCCAAAAGTCATTATGTATTGATTGGACTTTGAAAATGTTTGGAATATTTATGTACACTAAAGCAACATGAATTTTTTTTTTAATTTGTCTTCATATATTTATTGCACATACAAACAATATGTTGTATTGTTCTTGTACAACAATATGTTGTATACCTGTATGTAGTACTTAATGTATTTGTACATAAATTATCATGTTTTGAAGCAATTATGTTTTAAACAGATGAACTTAGCAGCCCCATTATTTTATATTCTTCACCAAATACTTAGTTTCACTCAGTAATGTCTAAATAAGAGTTGAATGTTAATGTTGGCAAAAATAGAAAGCAATTAGACTAAGCAGAATGAGGTTATTTATGGGGGTATCACAGACTACCTGGTGGAAATCAACATCTTAATGTAATATTTAATAATTAATCGGTGGATGATTTATGAATATTTAAATATTAAAGTTTGTTTAGATTTGAATAAAATAAGATCAATTATGTTCTATACACCTAAACCATCCCCATAGAGATAAGGAATTATTTGTGGAAAACAGAAAGAAAATATTTGAAATATTTGAAATTGGCATTCTATACATGTATATTTGATATCCAATGTCCAGCACACTGTAAATTGGTACTATGATTCGATTTTCAAACTGTAATTTTCTTTACATTTTAGATGCAAATTAATATGATCCAAAGAAATGCATTTTGAATACATCATAGTATTGATTATTAAAAATATCCACTCTTAATGAACATTTGTGTTTCTAAACATTAATATGCTTTCTTTATGTTCTCTTTGGTCTTCTCTAAAGTTTCCCATTTTCTCCTGCCTTCCCAAGTCACACTGATGAGGTTTCCGGAGTCTCTGAACTGGCTCTGTGTACCTGGGTGCCTTTCCATGGACTGGCATCTCGTTCAAGGCCCTGTCTGGTACACCATACTACCAGGATAATCACGGAGTTACCAAAACCCTTACAATAGTTGGGTCTGTGATACTTGATGAATGTGTTACGTTTCCTACACCAGTATATCACCCAGCTGACGATTTTGACATTGCGTTCTTTGAATTAAGAAAAAAAAATTCAGCCCAAATGCTCATTTTTATAAATGAACGTCAGAGAATGTCTGAGAAATGGAATATTTTCGTAACAGCAGTACCACCTAACCAGCTTTGTTGTATTTAATTCAGTTCATGGGGATTTGAGGGGCTCACTCTCTGACGGATTTCGTCTTTCATTAACATTGATTACATTAGTCGGAGCTTTATGGCGGTCCAGGAAAAGTGTTTCTTTTTCCTATGGCTGTTAGATCCTGAGGTGTGTTGTACTTCTAGGCTCTACAGTATGTGCCCTTTTGTTCCTTCTAAAGGTTTATATTGAAAGTGAGAGTTGTGACGCAGCATTAGATGTTACAATCTAATCATTTCACCTCTTCAACCTCTACCATAGATTTTGTATATTTCTAGTACGTTCAGTTCTGAATACAGGCATTTAAAATGATAGTGATATGTTACAGTGTTAACAAAAATCACATATATTTTCTAATATACTGTATCTAAAAGAATAGTTATGAATAAAAATAGAATAATTGGTTTAAATAAATACATCTTATTTATATGAGTTTCAATGAAGGACAGAGAGATATTTGTTTGTAATATCTCTCTGTCCTTCAGTCCAGCTGTGGTTGTGTTCAGGGATCACAGACTTTTACCTTTTCTGTCATCAAACTGTACAGCCAGTAATTATCTAGAAATTTCAATAACAACTCTGCTCTCTCACACATATCACCCATTCACTTCTATAAATGCCTTTCTCCTTGTTCCTCTCCAATACACAATTTGTTTGGGGCCTTTTTGGAATAAAATTTTTTAAGATTGTTGACCACAATCTTTTTGCTCTAAGGACCTGATTGTAGGTTAAATTAATTCATATGAATTCATTTTTAAGTTTGTGAAAGTGAGTCTCTACTTGTTAAATTCCCCATACACAAGAATTTCCTAAAGAGACATTTTCCAAGTAGTTAGCTTGTCTTTCATTTGGGGGCGCTGTCTTCTAATACACCACCAGCAGAACTACAAGGTCACTTAGTGTATTGATAAATCACACAGCTGTGATTCCTTCCTGACAGCTCAAACTAACATCAAGCTGGATGGGAGAGAACAAAAGACCATCAAGCAGCCCTTTTCTTGACACTTTTATTCAATCACGGGCAGATTGCTTACGACAGCAATAGCAGCTGTTTTGTCTTCATCTTTCCACATTTGATAAAGCGTGTCAACTTGAATTTTTGTAAGTACTTCACTTCACCCCTACTGTGAAAGCCACTGCAATTCAGCATATGCATTCCACATGAGCAGATCATCAAGTGGGTCAGGGTTTAATGATATCTCTTTGAAGGTCATCTGTGATCTAAAAGGAAGCAGCGACAAAGCTACAATCTGAAGGTCAAAGATAAGCACATGCACAGAGATATCTTAGATATGGACAAGAAAGTTAAACAATGGGGAAGGCAGGACAGCATTGATTGTGTTGTTTAGAAAAGATTTTGTGATTGTTATTTTGGGAACACAATTCCCCATGCAAATTTTTTATCTTCTTCCTCGAAGGATTGAGGATACTGAAACAAATATTAGATCATTTCACACGGTCATTGTTTATTTCATAAGTGGCTCCTGAAATAGGTTTTCCATATCACCTTTATGTTATGTATCTTGGTCAAAATCAAGATTGTATTTTCAGGTGTTGTTTTTATAATACGTTGTGTGCCAGATTTCAGAATGGCTAAAAGACCTTGCATACATTCAATATTCTAAAGGCAGTGTTTCTGATAATTACAAAAAAAAATTGACATTCGAAAATGTTTCATTGATGTCCCCTGAGATGCATCTGTAAAACCTTCAAAGTACAGCTGCAAGGCTGAAAGTGACTTAAAATCTTGTGAACTGCATTCCATAGAAATGTGTGGTTAATGCGATATTGTAGTGATCTGTTTGGAGAACCTCAGTTGTTCCCAATTTTTCGATAAACTGTATTAAGCAATATTGTATATTATGCATTATGTTTCATAAAGGTCATCAAATATTCCCATAAATTTCAAAATTCTCCTCAGATATTTGAATGACACACACCTTGTGCATCAGGTGATTGTTAAGTAATGTGATTCTGCTAAATATAGACAGTTGTTTCAAAATTAAAATTAATAAAAATGCCTCCCATATTGCTGCCAGGTGTGTTTTCAATAATAACTGCTCCCAACATTGACTCTATGCTGGTATTTATACACCAGCCACACATGTTCTTGTTATAAAAGGCAAGAACTGGGACTCTTTTGAGGTTGCTACTTTTAGTTTATTCACTTTATTTCATGCCTTTAAGATGAGAAAAAGTACGACAAAGGTGTACGTATAACACCTACTAACAAATACTTTTAAAATTTTGTACTTCTCTTTTGTACTATAATTCAGCTCAGCATAATTCAAGTGTTTCCAATCACTCATGCAATTTGTGTTGAGAGGTTAAATGTGATGTCTTTGCTACCTGGAAAATAAAAACACCTAAATAAAACCATTCAAGAATGCTTTATCAACAATTAGACATGAAGAATGACATATTGTGACTGAAAATGGGGCTGATATCTAATTATGCACAGTAACTGCTTGATAGGAAATACGTAGAATATAGTTACAACCAACCCCAAACTGAAGGCAGTGAGAACATTAGACTCTCCAGCATGTGCTACCAGCTTGCTCTTGTGCTCTGTGAATTATCGAATCCAGTTACAGACTCAGTTGACTTTGATTTAACGGCGGAGAGAGTAAGTGGCATGATAAAATCATTGTGTCACACATAATTGGTGCATGAAGTTATTATGTTGAATGTAAAGCATCACTCATGGTGAAAGATTGTGATTGCAACTATTGTCCAGTGGATGGTGCTGAAAGACAGAAACAATTTCTTTTAAAAACAGGACCAATGTGCCTTTTAGTTATCTAGGAATCGGAAGTCTTGAATTCATATGAAAGTCTGCTGGCATTTTCATTGCTCTTACTTTATTTGTTTTAAGCTACATAAATATGTACATATCTCTTACAAGTGGGTGAGACAAACTGACACTAATACATTATCTGTTAATTTATTGTTGAGTTGCTGTTTCAGAAATAAGGTACATTTAAGGTATAATCTCACAGGTATACAAATAAAGTAATTCTTAATTAAAAAAGGCAAAAATATCAGTGTTCCATTTCTTTTCTATTAACTTTGCCTACAATAAATACAAAACAGCATAATTCTGTGCTTTTAGCTAACAAAATAGCCCTTTACCTTTGTCAGTACTGGCCACATAGTTACAGAAAATATTTGTTTTGACAACTTAATTTATCTATTAAAGATTATTTCTGTATTAAAGAAATAAGGAACTCTAAAGAAAGCTATTGTTCTTTAAATAAAATGTTGCAATTGAAATGCAACACAATGGCCTAAAGCCCTTTACAGTATCTGATTAACACACTTCTGCTTTTCATTTGCCCTTCCAGCTACAGTATGTTCATGATTTCAGCACAACACCTCTTTTAGCAACACATGCCATTTCACACTCAGGTTTGCCTCCTTGATGAGGAGTGTCATTATTTAACGATAACAGACATTTTTTTTCTTTTGTCCTTTTAATCTAGTTTCTTACACAATGATATAATATATGGCTTAATACCTGTTAATCAAGAGAAAATATATCTTACAATGAGACAGAGAGAATTTGACCTTTAAATGAGGCTGTAAAACAAGAACTTCATGTCGCTAGGGGCCAGAGTTCATTTCTGCAATTCTACATGTTTATTCTGTTCATCACTGTTGAGTAAAATGTGTTTTTCATCAGATAAAAATGGTAGTTTTTAATCCATGTGTGGTTCAAGGTGCAAATTTTCAATACTGTTTAATAAGTACATTTCCCTTCCAGACAATTAAATTGCAGAAAAGGTGGTGACATGGTGATACTGTAGCTACAGTACCTGTCAGTTGTAAAAGTTCCAGATGTTTTTTTCTTAGTTTGAATTTGTATTCACAGAAAGAAAGATGAAGAAACCTCTCGGTATATCAATGCTTCTTTGAATGGGCCAGCTCAATATATGACTTCACTGTAAGAACGTTTTGGACAACTCATGAAAACAACATCTAAAACACTTGTATATCTCATTAACTTATTCAGTAAAGCAGATTTACAATAAAATGGTCACAATGGGAAAAGCAAAACCTGGAATATTTGTCATTTTCTAAAGAAAAATAATGTAGATACATAAAATTACAGGACACATTGAATTTTGCCAAGAGGAATTAAAAGAAATTAAGTTTCCCTCTGCTGCACAAAAGAGAGGGAGAAAAGCTTGACAATGATTTGACAATGAAAGATTAGTAACTCTTCCTCAACTTACTCTGTGTTAAATAGAGAGGCTAAAACTGAACCAGTACAAACCTCACAATCAGAGGCTGCTTTGTTCAAATGGAAACAGAGCTGGAAAATTGACAGTGAAAGTTGACAGTGATTTTTTTTAATCTACATGTACAGATGTTTTAACGAAAATAATGCCTACTGGATTATATTCTTTTCATGGTCAAGAAAATTGTCACTTCCTGCATCAAGAAACAACATTAATTATTTTATTCTAAACAGGGATCGGATCGTGAGCTATAAAAACAATATCAATATTTGTATTTATTATTTTTTATTTTATGTTTTATTTATTACAGTAATGAATAGTTATTATAGTATTAAACTGGAAGCTATAATTTTTTTCTAGAAATGCTATAAAAGATAACAATCATTAGTGCAAAGAGACTATACATTATTGTTCAATAGAACATGGACATTAAATTGTTAATAAAGACAATATCAAAGATTTTAAATCAACCTTTGAGTGGATGGTAGTTTTTTCATATAGATATTTTTTGTTCCTAATAAATGTAAAAAAATATTTATGCAGCCCTAATCTTCGTGAGAATCTGTGCTCTATCACAGCAAGACGCATATAGCTGCAAGGGTAAAAATCACATGAAATATGTAACACAAATAGTGAAGATGAATTCATTGAATAATGCTCTTTTACAGTTAGTTAGTGAGAACATATCCAATGCTCCTGAAGGAAAACTACTGAACAGAACTTTTCAAGTAGAAAAAAAAAATGTTACATTTACGTGTTAAATAATAGAGTTTAAAAGTTTAAAGCAACTTTTTTATTTTAGCAATATTGTAGTGTAGTTTATATAACATTAATATAAGTAGGTTCTGTTCAACATGTTTGAAGCATATGACCTTCATGATTTAAATGTAAGTGTCCTAATTATAATCTATATGTAAGAAGCACTGACCATTCAGTACAAGAGCTTTTCAGCCTGCTTATCATCTCCATGCTGGCCTACCTGTGCTTGACAAGTATTGAACTATCATCCCACCGCTTGAGGGAAATCATTCTTCTCTACCTTAACACAAGCATGTCCTTGACAATATCTACAGGTAACAAGCTTAAACTTGAACCACTAGACAAGTTGTCATTGCATGATCACAGAGCCAGAGATCCCAGTTTCAAGTTTCAAGTTGATCAAGGGGATCAAAGTCCTCAGAAGGTAACCAAAGAATAATTAATTCACTTGCAGTTTTCCTTACAAGTAAGCAATGTCAAAGATTATTGGAGGTTTTCACATACTTTGTAAATTCTTATTCTTTAAATAAGATTTTATATGCTCCATTAACATTTCATATTCTTTATCATTTCATATGTTCAAACTCCATTGATGGAATCAATTCATAGCAATTCAGGACAGTATGGTGATCATATTTCAAACCTTCAAAGAAATTTGGATAATCTGAATTATCTAAGAGCATCTGACATTTGTACTCCTGAAGGAGGTGAAAGTCTCTAGATTGTTAAATGGGTGTTCTTAATTGACATTCAGGAAGGATAGCAACAGACAGGCCAATCTCATCCAGCTGTTTAATACTACAATCATAAGCACCTTTTGTTATATGTAGGATATACAGTAAGTCTTGAGCACATTTTTCCACATTCATCCCTCCTCCACCCCATCTCCACCTTTGCAGCTGCCCCTTGGTGAACACTTCTCTCTGAGGAAGTGGCACAGCCTCCATGTCCTGATGCCACAAGGCTACCTCTTAAGCAAGCGTTTTAAGCCAAAACGATTTATACTTAAATACACAAACATTTGCAAATATCTGATTCTTGGATGAATTTCTTTGTGAATTTTTTTTTACCGTTTTAGTAATCCTACCCTCGTACTTCGATGGAAGACACCATATATCGTATAGGGAGTGTGTGTTGTTTAGTTCGCTTAGTTTTAACTGATTGTCGGTTGAAGAGATTGTGGACGACTCTGCTTTATGTGGCATAAACTGACTCAAAAGTGGCACTTTTCAGTGAAAGGAAGCTTAAGTTAAGTGTTAAATGAGGAAATTATTTTGTAAATATCGTAGCGCTTACGGCCGACAGGCACTGTGTAAGAGCCAGCGTACCAGAGCAGGTGACGTCACCGCCCTTCCCTGTGATAGCAGGACCACAGCTACTGGGCTGTGGAGAGATCTCTCTTTAGCTCACGGGGCTAGGTCGCTGCAGAGAGACGCGGAAGTCCCGGGTTCGAGCCTCCAGTCGGGATGGGGCCGACCAGATGCGGCAAGGGCGCCCGCCTGAGCCCCCGTTGCGTTACATTGGTGTCAGAGCGGGGTGGGATAGCCCTTCGCCGGGGACGGCGATTTAAGCGGGGGAGAGTGTAACGCTTACGGCCAACAGGCACTGTGTAAGAGCCGGCGTACCAGAGCAGGTGATGTCACCGCCCTTCCCTGTGATAGCAGGACCACAGCTACTGGGATCTGGAGAGATCTCTCTTTAGCTCACGGGGCTAGGTCGCTGCAGAGAGACGCGGGAGTCCCGGGTTCGAGCCCCGGACGGTCCAGGGGCCGACCAGATGCGGCAAGGGCGCCCGCATGAGCCCCCCTTGCGTTACAATATAAAAGCAATGTGAAGGATTAAATAAAAGGTTGGCATGACATCTCTAATCTGTCACTAAAAGTATCAATGCAAGTCTAAAGCTTTTACTTAATACTTGAAATGCCAATCATTTCCGATGTCAATAACATTCATTTTACTAACTGCTACTTTTGTCAAGTACATCAAACAAGCTTTTTAAAGGTACCAATTAAGCATTTAATACTGTATTCGGAAATTACACCCTACAAAACAATGCCTCCGAAGAACAAAATATATGCATTTCTGAAACTACTGTATAAACACACAGATTGACTTAAACCTTCCTATCAGTTTTTTATAGTCAACATGGGGAGGGCATTCAGCCCATCTTGCTTGTTTGGCAGTTCGGTAATTAAATTTAAACCAATGTCATCCGGCAATATTTTAAAATGAGCTCAGAGTTTTATCCTCGGCCACCTGGTTGAGACATTTGTTCTGGATACCCACTGTTTCAATTGTAGAGAAGAGTTTTCATCCCAAATTAATTCCTTTTCAGTTAACAATTGTTATCCAGTGTCCTTGTTTAATGTCTGAGTGTCCCCAGGGTTAACCATTTATGCTCTTCTATAGTGGACAAGTATTTAATTCTCTCATTCTCCTTTTTGGAGGTAATTAGCCTCCTTTGCCAGACTGTACAGTATATAACAATTCCCTGATATCACTCTTTCTAAGACTACATCAGTTTTGCGGTATGGAGACCAAAACTGAACACTATTTAGGTGAGTATTCTTACTAGTGCTTTGGAAAGCTTGAGAATGTTCTCAACAGAATTAAATTCTACGCTTTGGGCTTCATACACAAGCATTCTGCTGGCTTTTAGTACTTTTTCACATTGTCCTGATGTGGACATAGAAGAAAAGACAAAAACATATAAAACGGTAAAAAAGACATGTATAAGGTCAATGAGATAATATTTTCCTAGTCTGTGCTTTAGCAGACTTGGCTAAGAATTGTCAACTACATCAGTTTCAATTGAGTTTTAACTTCTGTATCCCCCATCACAGTACCCCAATCAATGTGTGGAAAGTTGAAATTTCCTAGTAACATAACATCACCTTTGCTACATGCCTTCCTGATCTCATCACACAGTAAGGTACAGTATGCATGCAGCTGTCATTAGGTGACCTATAGCAATCGCCAAGGCATCTGCCTATGATGTCACAATTGGTTGTTTTTTTCCAGTTTAACCCACAAAGATTGTACCCTGCCTGTTACCCTCCAGTTCAAGCTCTCTAACTTGCAGGTTGTTTTGAATATACAGTCGCTGAGCCCCACCTCTTCTGTAGTGCCTGTGTTTCTTCAAACCTGTGTGACCATTGCTTTCGTGTTCATCCCAGTAACCCTCGTTCAGCCATGCTGCTGTTACTCCTATAATGTTGTAGTTCACTGTTAATCTTGTGCTTCACTCTTCATGCTTCTAGCACTGAGATACATGTATAGGCATTTGGGAATGGATGAGCCGTTTGCTCTCGGTTCGCTCTTGGTGTTGCCCAGGGCTCTTCTGGCTCCTCCAGATCGCATGGTGAGAACTCCCTGCCCCCAGTGCCCTCTTTTGACTCAACAGTTAAAACACTGTGATGTTCTTACTCAACTCAAAACAAACAAACAAACAAACAAACAAACAAACAAACAAACAAACAAACAAACAAACAAACAAACAAACAAACAAACAAACAAACAAACAAACAATCTGCTTCACGAGAAAATATATAAATTAGACATATGATTTAGAGACAACAGAGCTGTAATTACTAAGCCAACATTAGCATGGAGACTGTCACAGACAGTTCCAAAAAATAAAGAAATGTATCCAAACTCATGACAATTTCAATTAGATACAATAAAATTAAAATCAACTGATGGTCATTTATACTTGAAAAATGATTAGGTTCAATATTTTGAGTTTCATTATTAAATAAATATATTAATACTATTGAGAAATTAAGTGCAGTTAATTTAATTACAGCCTAAAAAGCGTGTCTTTAAACAAGTTACCAAAGTTGTAATCTGTGTGTCATGTTTCTCTTTTAACATGTAGGAATTAAAGTGTATGTAAGAAAAGAAATACATATAAAGAGAAAAAGAAAGGACTGTCTAGGATAAATAATATTATTTCATCATACTAAAATACATTATTTCTACATCCAAGTGCTCCTTCACCCTTACCTGTGCAACAACAATGCTGCATCTATTCTCCTGACAGCTCTTCATTTTACATTACTGACATCTTGTAAAAATAATGGGTACAGCTTGATTTATTTAAATAAATAAAGTGTTCCAGGAAATGATCAATGATGAGTGTAATTCTGTATTTAGATTAAATTAACAAAGGTTGATTCATATGAACATGGTCAAATCCTGAAATAAAAAAAACCCTTCAACTATTCTTAGTTTTTCCTCTTATAAAATATTTCTGATGCTTCTGATTCTTCAGTATAGCTCATGACACAGACAAAAACATCATAAAACCAGTGAAAACTTAATACTCTTTTGTGATGGCCACTGAGCATTTTCTATGAATATACAGTATCCATGGCTTTTTAATGTAGAAAATTGAAATAAAAATAATAGCAAATATTCAAAAATTAAAATAATTATATATTATTTTTAGACATCCTAACACTTGTCAGGATAGACAGTTTTTGACATAAAGGTGACATGGTTACAAAATGTTGTGAAAATAAAGGATTCAGAAGAATTAGCAATATCCCTTTTTTCAGAAAGAGAGAAGTACAGTATGTGTACATAATTAATAGCCACTTTAATTTTTAAGGAAGCTGACAGCAGTCTCACTGGTTTGTCAAGACGAAACATATCTATTTATAGTGCTGCCCAATGTGCTGGCAATCAAAAAACAAATGATTGATAACTGTTTTTATTCAAAACCAAATTTCCCTAACTGTTGCAAATCTGAACAATCAGCTTTTCTAGATAAAAATGCAGATGCAGAGAGAAGCACTTTGTCCCCAGTGCGCACTGTTAAATTAACGTTGTGTATTTAACTGATTAAACTTCAGGCTTGTCTGTTATTTGCTGCTGTTTGCTTCATTTGTAGTCAGTGGGGCCTTTTCATTTCACTTCATTACATATGCAGTACGTATTCCACATGCAATAAGCATGTAAAAACATATCACATATATCTACAACACATTCACAAAGGTATTACCAGAAAAATAACTTTTATAGCACCAAAGTTTTTATTGAACAGACAAGATTAAAGGTAAATTAATTCTCGTGATGAACATTTCTCATTAACTTGGCTGGTCAACTGGGGGGTCTACCGGGGGGGTCTACAGTAAGAAATGAGAGGCCATACACTGTTGAATGCAATATATTTTACATTTACAATGACTGCTTTACACCAGTTTAAGATGCTTTTGATATTTTGTCCCATTCATGGTCTCTCAGATTGTGGCCTATCATGAATGTATTGTGTCTCACTTCAACATATTGCCCTGATTGCTGTCTGTCAATACTCCAGATGGAGAATAAAAGTGCACTGCCACTGTCATACTGTACCTACAGTAAAATAACAGAAAGGTGTTTTTCTCCTGATATGCAGTGCATATTGGTTACTTTCTGTGCTTGTCTTAGATGAGGAGTTCTTAACCCATGGATCGCGACCCAGAATTAGGTCACTGTGCCGTTTAGGGCAGGTCTCCACAATCCTATACTAAAATTAGAATTATAATAATATAAATTGAAATGTCCTCATATGTACAGTATGTTTTTATAGAAGTCTTTTAGTGCCAAGGAGAAGAAACATATTATTCCGTTATTCCGAGATAACATTGCATTATTTTGAAATAAATGCCCTCTACACCTTTCATCCCTCTGTCATATTCACCAGGATCTAGCCAAACTACTGAACTAGAAATTACAGTAGTATTAACATTGAATGTTAGAGAAAGCAGACCCACATATAAATTTAGCTTTGTGAGTCTTAAATGATATTAGTTTAGCATAAAACACGTCCAGTGGAATTATTCTAAAAAAAATTATGATAATAATTTATACGGGTCTGTAAAAGCATTCAACTTTGTCTTTTTTTATGATCTTCTCACTCAATGTTCTTCCTTTTTTAACTATTTTACTTTTATACTTAATCCTGATAAGTCGGTATTTGGTGGTCCAAAAAGTAGCTCTATAAATTTGTAGAACAACAAATTACGTTAACAAGGTGGTAATACAATTAGATATGATTGGTAAATTTAATTAGCTACAACAGCCCTGTATTTTTTGCCTTGGGTTTTCAGGTTCTAAAAGATTTGATTTATGTGAATTAAAAACTGCTAAAAGACAAGCTTCTTCTTGCCAGAATTGAGCTGTATAAACAATTATCAGAGTTACAAATAGTAGAAAACTATTGGAAAAGCTAAAAGAAGCTTTCAGTAAATTCATAAGTAGACATACTGTACATAAATTGCAATTCCTGACTGTGATTAGGATGCTTAGGACATCACAGTATTGGATATTGTTGCAGATATTACAATGGTCATAAAAATCAACATTTGCATTTCCCAGGATTCAAAGCAACAAGTAGCAACAATGAATGGAAGATGAGGTGTTTGCTGAGCTGTAGGGGGTATGAGAGACGTTGATCAAAAGGAATTGTCTAGTTTACCTTAATTATGTTCTTGGAAAATCATTAACAGTGAACAACAGTCCAGGGACACTGGATTGAAAACAGGAAGAATGAAGCAGGGAAATAAGATAGAGCCACACACAAGAAGGGGAAGAAGGAAATAAACAGAGAGAGGAGATAAAGGTGAGTGCACCTCATTCAAATTACCTTAAAGACTAGATCCTAGCTAAGTATTAGAAACTGGTTTAAGAGAGCTTGCTGTTCTGTTATTTTAGGAAGCTCTGATTTCCTTTATAAAAAAAATCCCCAGGTTAAAAATGTTCTCTCCTGATAGTGGATGCATTTTTAGAATAGGGACATTGATTCCCATTCATTTTAGAACATTCAGATTTTAAGAAGACCGATACGGTGGCTCTGTGGCTGGAAGGTTGCCGGTTCGTATCCTGCAGCTGGCAGAGGAATCCTACTCCGTTGTGCCCCTGAGCAAGGCCCTTCACCCCAACTGCTCCAGGGGTGCCGTATAAATGACTGACCCTGCGCTCTGACCCCCAGCTTCTCTCCCTGTCTCTGTGTCTCATGGAGAACAAGCTGGGGTATGCAAAAAGAAAAACTCCTAATACAAGACATTGTATATGGCTAATAAAGTGATCTTCTTCAGCTTTAGCTTTGATTTGTATTTTATTTTATTTAGGATGCAGGTTTATCCCTTTATTTTATGACTTTGGCCATTATATAGGATTTCTTAGTACTAGATCAGAAGTCTGGGTTTTTCTCTGGTTTGGATGTATGTTTTATTTTGTGTGTTAGTTAGAATGTCTTATTGTTATTGCTAATAAACATTTATTATTCTTTCACCAGAGCTGTGCCAGAGAATTAAAACCTCAGGTGCTTCAAACTATACGAACTTCTCGGATATATGCTTAGCATGTCTCTTAAAATTCGGGGGGTTATGGTTATTTAAATCCTACTCAGCATTCTAATTATTAAAATTCGAATTTATGTATAATATGTGTAATATTAGTTCACTTACACATGACACTTGTTGTAGGCAAAGGGAGATGCATTAATATTTTTTTAGTTTAGCTCATATACAGTGAATTAATATTGCATATAAAATCACCATAACCTTGGACAAATATTTCTAGTGGATTTAATTTAATTAGTAAAGGCCATTCTGATTCATACAGTACTTTATGAATTATCAATAGCTCTTTATTAAAATGAGAAGTTACTTTTTTATGCAAAAAACAATCAGTTACCAAACTTAATTAAAGCAAAAATTACGGATATACAGTAGTTACTCCTCAACACTGACTAGCACAAAAACTTGTCCACTATTTCACCTCTTGTTCAGCAATCACAGCAGTCCTATAGCCATTTTAAACACTTAACCACTTCCTCACTGCATTTTTTATATACAGCTAAATCATTTACATTTATTACCCGTGCACAGTGAGGCCCCAAAGCCTCAGTGCTATGATTCCCTAAATTACTTCATCCTAAGCTTGACTGACTGGTTTAAAAGCTTTCAAGAGATTTACAAGGATTTTCTGTATAGGCATGTTTCTTTTTCCTTTTTTTTCAACAGGCAGACTGACTTTGAATGACAGAAATTGCAGAGTAAATCTTGGCTCTAATAATAGTGTGCTCCTTATTCTTAACAAATTGTTTCAAAGTGGAATTTGATTGCCATTTCAGATTTTCAGATTGATCCCATAAACTTATTATGTCACTTAACATTTTATTCAAGCGTAACATTCAAAAAATGCTTCTTTTTGGTAATGTCTAAATGATGTCTCACAGAGGAAGTATTTGAAATGGGAATGTGAATAGCTGTAAGCACAGGGAATTCAGCACTCAGAGAAACTGATGCATGACATATTTGCACAGCATCAAACTGTCTGCGCAATCAAGACATTTCTTTTAAGACCACAATGTTCAGAGAACATAAAAAACTGACTTGATATTATAATTACAAATCTTGTTTGCTCTTAATGTTTATAAAAAATAGAAGTCACAAAAATTATCTCAGAAAATGGGTGGCTTTTAAGAAAATATTAACTCAAGCTTGAAGCAAATACATAAAACTGTAAATTTAGAAAATCACATGATGAAGCCTTTGGCTTGAATTTGCCACTTCAGAGGTGCAAAACCCTCAATTTACAAGCCACTAATTTCTCCCTTTTTAAATGTACTGAATATCTCTTATTTTTTCTTAATTTTACACACTTTGCTGGAGGAAGAACTAAAATATACAAAATATAATTCTGTATTTCCTAGTCCTAGTAAATTCAGTTTAAGAGTAAATATATAAACATGATTTGCAATTTATTTTAGCACCATCTGAAATGTATGGCTGAAATGAAATAAAATACATAAAACAAACAACACTATAATTCTATAACACTATAATAATGTAAAAGAATTATTGACATTTAATTTAAATTATTTCCACAGATAACATATTTCCAGAAATATAACAAAACTACTTTGCTATGTGAATGCAAAAAAAATGAATCCATTAATTGAAAACATATTTAAAGATTATGTCAAAAACACAATTATCTTTTTACCAAAACAAAACATTTAGAAACTTATTATCTATAATGTAACCATCTATAGTACTTCTATATCTATACATCTATAGGACTGAGTGTTGAGCGAGCGTGAGCAGTGAGGTACGAGACTACGAGATCATACCTGTAGATATCGATTATCGAGTAGCAATAATAATGCACACAGCCAAGTTGGGCCTCTGGCAGCCAGTCTCTTGTGGTCAATTTAGCATTTTCCAATTGACGATCATGTTTGTTTTATTATGATCATATTTAATTATTTGTGCACAGTTCAATTTCCTACAGTATGTGCGCTGATTTCATAAGTACACAACTTAGAGGGAATACTGTGCACCAGTTAAGTACAAATTGTACACAGAGAAATCTAAAAAATGGACCTACAAGTTATACAGCAATGCCTGCTATAAATGGCGAAGAAGATACAGTCTGAGAGCAGGAAAATAAGGGCACTCTTCCAGCATTTCTCCAGTGCAGAATTTTTGGGTACAGACAGTGCCAACCATAAGATCATGCATTAGCTGAAGGGACAAACTACAAGTCCAATGAACGTCTCAGTAATGTATCCATGCTCAGTTTCTGAAAAGCTTGTAATGCAGACTTTCCTGTGTATTTTGTTTTTTACAGGCCAAGTGTTGTATCAAGCTTAAAACATGCAAAGATATCAAATGCTAGCTGAGTTTTAAAATAAATAATGACAAAGTACATTTTTTGTGTAGTATTTGTCAAATGAGGTTTGTTTTATCTGACTTGGTGAGGACCTGGCAAAGATCAAATATGTCTAAATATGTTAAACCATAAAATCTTAAGGGGGTATTCTTACTTTTTCACCTCACTGTATACAGTATATTGAATGCATATTCTCAGTTAAAGCTCATCACTGTCTTCCTCAAACAAGATTTTGCAATGTCTTGTGATCCTTTCTTATTTACAGAATTTTCCAAAAGTGTGTGTTCTACTTTCATTGTTAATTTATTGCATCTGTTACTTTTTAGTTAAAGGCGATTGAATTAATAATGTCTTAAGGTGAAGCTATGCTCCAAAGTGAAAAGCAAGTTTCTACTGACTGTCCTGTCCAACCAGTAAAATCAAAATTTCTAATACTCCCTCCTATATTAAAACTACAACTTTTTTCTTGTCTTCATGCATTGTTTTTAGTAGGCCAATTCAACAAACTGAAACTAGAATAGTAACTGAGAATAATCCCATGATTAACACACAGCTCCTTGCTAAATCCAAAAATTAGTGGCAATTGACACACTGAATTTGAAGCACATGTTTTTATTACATGTGAAAAGACCTTAATAGAGAGTTCATGTTACATTCTGCAAAACAATCATAAAGGCAATAAAGAGCATTTTATAATTAAAGTACTAAGACATCAAAGATTATCAATATGATTTTCAATTTTCAATCCCATGTGTCACAAGTTATCTCTGGACATTAGTATTGTTTAGTACTATGTGGTTTTGTTGTAGCTATGTTCCTGAAAATGGCATGCTTATATTATTAAGAATGTTTTAATTTATAAGGATACTGTACATTTTGTATTGATATAGCTCAGCATTTTAAGTGGTGATATTTCTTTCTTCTATAAAACAAGTTGATCAAAGCTGTGTTAAAAGAAAGTAAATTCTCTATGCCAGTGCATAAAAAGAATCATTATACTGATAATTTGCTACTCAGCCATGGAGTTCCTGGGGCAAGACTTAGGAAAGACTTCATAGAAAGTCACAAAAGAAAATCCATTCATGACCAAGTCGTATGGAAAGCTAATAAGATTTTTAGCTATACAGAATATAGATATAGACACAGATAAGATCTTGTAAAATACAGATAAATCATAAGTCTCAAGGTAATCCAAAGTATAAATTATACAATGCCAAGCATCTCTCTTCAAGAGATATAATTATGAGATATGTATGGAAAACCCTCTGATGTTGGATCAGCTTGCTTATTGTTGGTTAACAGCTCTAAGATACAATCCTCAGAGATCTTAATTTTGATACTAATTCATGTGCTAGTTTAATGTTGAAGCTCTTAGCTCACTAAAATGTATTACTGTTTATGTCATGTGCACAAACTTCTCAATAGTCATATTCTCAATGGTTTGTTGTTTTTGTATGAAAGGGTTGCTGTTTTAAAATGTCACTGTAGTTAAAGTATTTTCTCCTGAAATAACCCTAGATTTTGCAAGCCTGAGCTTACAAAACAATCTTATTCCAATTATGATAAGATGCTGTTTCTAGCGTTTCTCTCTTTACATCCATTTTGCTGATTTAGAAATGTTTAATTGTTCTGACACTTCCTTGTGGGTCTGTTATTTTGAAACATGTTTTGCTGTTGTACAGTGCAAGAATGCTGGAGATTCCTAGACTCCACCCTAAAAACATTGTTCATTTTCCCTTGATTAAATAAAGGTGAAATAAATAAATAATCAGTAATACACGTAGACTATATAGTAGTGACCCCTAGGTATATAATACAGTATATAACAGGTGCAGATCCTTAGCCACAGAGCCACCGCATCGCCCAAATATATACTGTACCCCACAGGTCTGTGACTAACACTCACTGAATACGCTCTTATGCTACTACTTCCTGTCTGTCAAGCAGCACCGAAATGCCTCAGCACTGTTCAACATTCAAGTGCTTAATTAACAATGTATCTACCTTTTTTTATTGTTTTGTTGTTGTTTTATGCTACTGTTACAGACACCCTATACCCTGATTATAAGTTTCTTTATATAAAAGTGCCTGTGAATGCAGCTTCAAATAATGTACATTTTTACCTTCAAAAATAAGCTTTTGAAAGACTAAAAAGGGCTACCTTATGATTTAAATGTTACAGTATTCACAATATTCAATCACAGGGAAGGAATTCTGTTTCCTTTGGTAAATGTATTTACTCACTGCTGTGTACATTATGCAGTGCACTCTAGATAAAGACAACTATGAAATGTATTCTGTTTTGTTGAATGTAGTATTCAGCCTCAATAATGAATTTAATGGTCCTTGAAGTTGGCTGTAGAAAATAAAATGTGACCCTCTTAACAGATGAGCTTTTAATTAAAATGAAATTTGCAGTTTTCACATGTTCATAATAACCTGAGATGCACAGGAGAGCTACATTATAGATGCAATTAACTGACTAGCCTTTTTAGCGTTTCACCTCTGCTTAGTCAGGTACTGTATGTATGAATAAATACTGTAAATGTTAAATTCTATGACTCATTACCATTTATTGTTCATTTAAGTGATTTCAATGTCTCTCAACTTGAAAACTGTTTAGATTTCACTGTTATTTTAGTACAGTACATTCATATCTGAGCATTTTCAGTTTTTTAAGTGTAAAAAAACATTTGATTCAAATATATTTTGCATTTTTACAAGTTTTAAATGTCTATTTCATCATATAAGAAATTATATGAATTATGCTTTTTGCTTATATATATATAATATGCTTTTTTCGGAATTCATAGGTTTTAAGGAATTTCACACACAATATTGTTTTAATATGTCCTAAGTGTCGTTGGAACAAGTAAAGGTTTATTCCTGCTGAAAAGACAAGAAAGGAAACACAATTTTTCAGCTGTGGAGCCTTCTTCAGGTGTGTCCTCCTTCACACACCCAAAGAAGGCTCCACAGCTGAAATGTTGTGTTTCTTTTCTTCTCTTTTCAGAAGAAATAAACCTTTACATGTTCCTTTGCAGCCCACGCATGTTGTCGCAGTTCCCCACCTGAACTAAGTGTCTTTGTACAGTATCAGTCTTCAGCTCTTATCAAACTAAGCACTGTAAATATTGTATGCTGCATTTTTGTTTGCTTTGTTTTGCAGAAGTCATAAATATGTTATCTGAAAAAATATATATTCATGCACTAAAAGTATGAAAAGGTTTAAAATTTAAAATCTTGAAAGTTTAAAAATATTTTAAGGAAATATCTACAATTTCCACAAGTATTTTAGTAATGATATCAAAGCAAGGTAAAATGCTTTCTATACCTACAGTATATGTTGTAGGGTATTAGCAAAACAAAACATATTTCATTTCCTCAAGAGCAACTACTTTTCTCATGATACCATGCAAATATAGGAAATGATGAAGGTTGGGTTTTCAGCACATAGAAAAGCTCTCCAACTGTTTTTACAGAAAAGTCAGAGAAAGTCTAGATTATTTGCACAAATAACATTTTCATGAGGGAATGGTTGTTACTTAGATGACATTGTGTCTGAAGCATTAAGTAGATGCCCTAAGCCTGCAATTTTTGAATTACATCATGCATTTTAATACTTTTAATACTTTTTTTAATACTTTGACATAGATTTGTAGTATTAGTATTAATACAGTACTTATAGTAGTGATATTAATATATCTCAGATTGCCATGTATGAAACAGAATCTTAGAGGTCTGTGCTACATACCTCTAAAATATATGGATCAAGGGTTATACAGTATTTTTAACTTTGGGAGATTCAGCCTACAAACACATCCTTATGTCCAAATGACAGTCTTCTTTTAATCTTCTCTGGAGCCATTTATTGGGGCCAGTCATACCTTGCTCACAAGGTTTTCCACAAAATGTGCACATCCCTCACATAAAACTAATCCTCCAGGAAACTAGACAAAAATTATGTGGCTTTGAATTGATGTTTGCCGTGAGAGGGTGCTGTATAATCTGAAAATTGATTGCTTGATTCATGGAAGGCTGTTTTACCAGGCAACACCTGTCAGTAAAATAACGGAAAGTAAAAAACATCCTCTTCAAATGCAAGAATACTTTTTACTTTTAATTTTCATTTTAAAAATTATGGGAAATCACATTAGTATTCATTAAACAATGTTAAAAATAGGATTTTAGGACTCTGAATTAAATACAGTTCATTCTTTATGGGCTTTTAGCTATGGGCATTTTATTTTTTAGAAAAGATCAAATGATTCACTAATTAGTATGAATCATGGGTCTTATTTTTATCTTAAGCTGCACTTTATTAGGCAGAACATGTCAAATCAGCATGTGATATATTAAAAGAAAAAAATCAACAATTTGCCTAAAATAATTATGGTCCAATTAATATTGTTTCATAACAATATGATGAGCTGAGCCATTCACATTATTTTAAAGTGTCAAGGACAATGTGGAAGAATTGCCAATGTACTCATTAAGCAATGTATTTATACCCGCTCGATGACAACTTGCATTTCACAAATCACCATGAATCTCTTTTGAGTGATTAAGAGGACTGTTCCCTATATTATTAATTCTTAATGGGCTTTACGTACAACATGCTGAAATGATCTTATCACAAGATACAAGACTATGGAAGCTGGGCAATCTGTTTTGTTAAAAAATGTGAATAATTTTGCATGGAAAAATGTAAGTTATTTATTTCTACATATTTTTCTTCACAGCTAACAGACCAAATTGGGACAAGCTGTGAATAACTTGCACAAAGAAACATCTTGCCAATATGTAAACTTCTCTCTCCCATTCCAGGCCCTGGTATTTGGGCAATCCTGTCTGTTCTTAGGTGGGTTCTCACTTACTCACTGGGCCCTGCATTGAACTCTTTTATTTTTTTTTAATAATAATTGCTAAAAACACACTGTACACAAATATGTTTCTGAAATATGGTTGTGAAATGATGGTTTGAACAGACACACAAGGACGTAATAGTAGTTCTAGGTGGGAAAAGGCCATCTACACTGTGTGGTTGCTCGTAGTTAATGTATGGGAGGGTTTCCAGCCATTCCTGGAAGAACATTGTGTATCAGCTTCATCAACATGGCTTGGCAGCTCATGCAATGAGAAAGGACTCATGTAAAGGACTGTATCTTGTTTTAGGATAAGATAAGATCACTTTATTGGTCATATACAATTACTTGCATTAGGAATTTGTCTTTTCACATACCCCAGCTTGCTCTCCATGAGACACACAGACATGGAAAGAGAAGCTTGGGGTCAGAGCCCAGGGTCATCCATTTGAACCGGCAACCTTCCAGCCACAGGTGCAGATCCTTAGCCACAGAGTCACTGCTCCACCCATTTCTGGTTTAAATGTACAGTGCCTCACTTTTAATTTGTGTCCCCAGATTCAAGTACCATAATTAAGAAATGACAGTGGGTTAGGAAAACAGTGCATTTCCCTACAGCATTAAATAAAAGCAGCAAAACATAATTAGTGAAAAATAATTATTGAGTAATATTAAGAAATGATGTTCACATAGGGACTGCAACGTTTTATGCTAAAACCAACATATACAGTAACAATAATGTGTTTATAATACTGTGTCTTTAAAAAATAACGTTTTTTGTGCCCTAAAAATGACTAAGTAGAGGTACACTTCAGCTTCAGGTAGAATGGATATGGAAGGTAAAATAAAAAAATGACTGTCATTACTGCTGTCTGTATTCAGAGTCCACAATCCACTGCATACAACTACTGGCACAAGTCTTGTCATCCTGCTGTTTTCACTGGCACATCTCTCACACTAGTTAACCTACACATGCATGAAACTGCAGCACAGCAAATGACAGAAGAGAAAACAAGGTTCTGTTTGTGTTTTTGGTCAGGAGGAGCTACTCAGTTGTTTCAAAGCTCAGAGCTTTAAGTGGTACAGGCTTGGTTTCTGGGTAGAGCTCCTCGAAATATTTTTGAAATATCTTTACTGTTAAAATATTGTGGTGCAGCTTTTGAGATATCTCAATACATATTGGATTGTATGTCTTTTAAGCAGGAGAAAGGGCTTGAGCCAGGCTTTCCAGACATGTTACATTCCCAAGTCATGTTTTGTGTACATAATTTGTGCACACTACGTCATAGTTGCATGACAATGACTAAGACAATGGCAATTTTTTATGTTTATTCATGTGAGCTTAGCCATGGCCATTAACCTACAGCTCTCCGTTCAGTTTATCCTCAAAATATTTAGTTATTTTTGCTCTCCTACAGCTGTATAAACAGTCTCAACAGGCTATAAATTGCATAATGTGTAGAAAGTACACAGCATGAAACACTCCCAAGAGTTTGCTGGGTTTTGCACATGTGGTGTTCACTGAAATAATTTATCTAATAAGAGGAGTCTGAAAACTCCATACTCTCTATAATAATGACCTAATTTATAACTTCTCCAATGTTTGAGAGAGAAAAACAGAACTCTTTGCAAAAAAAAAGTTAATCAAAGTTTAGAATCCAATGTAAGTGTTTAGCTTATATTCAAGAGATCTGCTGAAAGGAAACCCAGATGACACAGGGTGTCTCCAAGAGTAGAATTGGAAAGCACTATATTGATAATACAGTCACTTAGAAGGCCATAATGTACTGTAAGCGACGTTCAGCAAGCATTTATACACAATGACAGAGTTCATGCTCAGTATTTGCCTATTATCATCATCCAGGTGGATGCTGCACATTAGTGGTGGTGGAGGGGAGTCCCCATTACCTGTAAAGCGCTTTGAGTGGAGTGTCCAGAAAAGCGCTATATAAGTGTAAGCAATTATTATAATTATTATTATTACACCAGTCAAACACTTGGTTTTGAGGTATACTTAATTACGATTATCTTCTACTATTCTTTAACATTTCACAAGAAAAGATTACTGGAACTTATCTATCATCATTTGTATTTCTTATCATGGAACTGAAACATTAATAATACCATTCAAGAGGGCCTTATCGCCATGATATTTAAAATGGTATGTTTTACACACCCTCAAAGGTCTTTGTTGAGTACTCTTTACTTCTTTTGGAAAGGATAAAGTAGGCGGAAAATTCCCAAACTCAGAAACACCTCTTCATTTAACATTCAAAGAAATGCAAATGTATAGTATAATGAACATACAAAAATACTTTCCAAATTATCAAATATAAATGGTTTTGACCTGCACATTATGTAAATGCATCTTTATCCACATGAAGCATTGTTGTCTTCTGTAAAAGTCAGAAAATAAGACACCTATCAAAAACATCCTGTGGATTACTGATTTTAGGAGTTTTAAATGGATTCATTGATGAGGAATGAAACGTAATACTACTCTGTCGCTGAAACTTCAATGCCTTGTATTATGACTGTCAGTACTGTCTATGTCTATGGCAAAATCAGCTGATACAGCGTTAAAACTTAACACTGTCATGTTCAGAGGCCAGCAGAGCCACAACTTCATAAGTGATTGCCACTGATGTATCTTTTCCAACTTTTTCCGTATTTACAGTATATGAACAAGCTTGAAAAGTATCCATTCACATACAAATTGGGGAAAGAAAGAACATATTGAAATTGAGTACAAATTGATGTTCTAAAAGTTCTAAATTCTTGTTTGACTTCAGACACAAAGACTTAAGTATTTTATAAAGTGAAAATATATCATTTAAAATGGAAATTTCATATATATGAAAGTGAATTTTAAAGTGTATTTGGTTTGTTGTGATATTTGGTTTTTGAAAATTGAAGAGAAATACACCTTTTGAATGAGAGACTTGAGACTTCTCTGGTTTCATGATAGGCATCCAATTAATCTACTCAATCATTCATTGACTGATATGTATTCCTGGTATGGGTTGGAGCAGTACAGGGCACAAGGCTGGATGACTTTGTGGCTAGAGTTGGAGTTAATTATACTGTGACGGGCCACAAACCTGAGCTCACAGGAATAATTAAGGGACCAATTAACTTAGCATGCTAACCTGTCTTTAGAAAATAGCCAGTGAGAGACAACTGGAGTACTCAGAGAAACCCACCCCTACATGCAGATTCCCCACAGAAGGTGCCCCAGTACAGACTCAAACCCAGAATCCAAACACAAAGTAGCAGGCTAGGCACAGCTCCATAATACCACCAGTGTTATTTAACAGTAAACAAGACTTTAAAAAACAGATATTCATATCATAAATCATGTGTAAGCCTTAAAAAAGTGTTCTGCAGTCATTATAGTTAATGGAAGTCCAATAAAACATTGAAAAAACTAAAATTTGTGTTACTGATTATATTTCTTACACTAAACCAATGATCTATATGAAAATACCACTGTTATTTATTCTTTTGGAAAATACAGGAAACAAATTGAGCATTTTTCTCTGTTTATTATCTTTTAGGAGGCAAATATATTTTGTATTTTAGCTGCTAGTGTAGCTTGTCTATATGCAACTGGAGTGCTTGTTTTCGAGGGAAAAAAGCAGCAATGCCACAATAGGAACTTGCTTTCCTTGCAGCTACATTCTACCTGCGCGTAAGTTAATCACATCGCTTCAGACTTAGAACAACTTTGAAAAAGATGAAAATAAAAACCCATAAAATGATTACAACCGCTGCCTAGAATGACAAGTATTATCAACAAAAATTAATCAGGCGCATCTTTTAGTGAACTCAATTAATAATGTGCAACAACAGGGTCTCTTTTCTTAAGATGAAAATTAATTAGTAGAGGGAAGGTCACTTGGAGATGCTGACATCACTCATCAGAATGCTCTGGCAGTTCTAATTATTTGTCTTCCAGGCTTGGGTGATCAGAAATTATTGCAATACCTGAGCAACATTTAGAAAAAGCTTTGTGCAAAGCTCCTTTAATTAGACCTGGTATTTGATTAATGCCGTGTAAGCATTCAGGAACAGCCTCTTATCATTGCTTAGACGGAAAGTTTTTTGGGGTATTGTAGTGTGAAAGACATTTCATTGACGCAAGCTTACTATTCGTAGCATTTTTTCTTAGTTTATTGCAATTCAAAGAGCAGTGCATCTTGATACCTTGATTGCACTAATTGTAATGAAGATTCCATCCTTGACAAAACAGAAATAATCAAAGGAAACAGTGCCTTGTATTTAATTCTATCTATCCCCATGTATTTTTATATTTAATACTAATAAATATTATGCAAAGGAACAAGTAATAGATTTATTCCATACTGATAGAGAAGAAAGAAAACACAATGTTTTGGCTGTGAAGCCCTCTTCAGGTGTGAGCTTGATAAATTAATATTATTACATGTGATTTCATGGCGTTTCAAGTAAAATTGAAAGGCATTACACAATTATAAGAACAAAAACATCCCTGTCTTCTTTGAAACAACATGCTTATTAAATAAGAAGTAGTATTTTGCCAGGTAAAAAACTTTTCATCCAACACAGGATGTAAACTATATCAGCTACTGTATCTTTGCAGAAACTGATTAGCATTAATCTCACTACAGTTAAGGTAGATGAGGCTGTCAAATATTCAGGTTAATGGTCTTTCAAACCAGACATAATGCTCTAGCAGTGTAGCATTAAATCTCAATTAAATGATTTAATATATATTAGAGGAAGATTAGATCCATGTATCGTAGTTTTTCCAAGGACGTTCCCATATCAACAGCATGTTTTGTTAAGTTTTTATTTCTTCTTGAAATGCTATTGCTTTAAAATTCCCAAATGAAAATTGTGTAAAACAATAGTCTGAGAACGTAATAAAGCCTATCATGGGAAATATGGGCTAGCTTGATATATCCTGTAGTGTGACATAGCTTCAAGATGTCACGATTATAGTCCCTCCTCCTTAAGGGTGCTCCAGCCCTTTCACCTCAGACTTAATTCTGTGCACCTGACCCCTTTTCCCAGCCCACCTTAAAAGCCAGGCGCTGACGTTCAGCCTGGCTCTGCATCTGGTTTCCGCACCGTGAGAGCCCGGGAGCTGGTCCCGTTAAGGTTTTAATTCCTGTTCCTGTTCCTGTTCCTGTTCCTGTTCCTGTTCCTGTTCCTGTTCCTGTTCCTGTTCCTGTTCCTGTTCCTGTTCCTGTTCCTGTTCGGATGGATCACCTGGCTATGGACTTTCTTGCGTTTTTGGATTCCCTCTATGGATTACTTTTGGATTGTTTGCCTTGGCCACACCTCCCCCGTGCACCCGCGCACTTTGGACACGCCCCCCTCCTTTTCAGCCCCATATCCCTGCATGACTTTTTCCTAGTGTTTCCCACTTTTTCGGATTGTGTCGTCCGCATAGGGTCCGGAAAGAACTGTTCGTTACACAAGAAGCTTGTATCCATTAGTTCTCCTCCTTAACTAACCATAAAGCAGAATATTTCAAAGCTTTTTTTCTGGTCATGATTGATTTTTGCATCACTTAGTTCCTTAGCAATGTACAGAGTTCAGTGTGTAGAACAAGATATACAGTAGGTTTCAGCCATTTCATGTGAATTTATTTCTTGCTCAGCTACATTTGGAATTAATCTGTCATCCAATATACACAGAAACATGCAATATAGTGTTTTTATAGATTTATGTCTTGAAAATGTGGGGTTGTGAAGTAATTGCAGACTAAAATAATTTTAGAAGGTTCAGCAATTTGTAACAAGTATAAGATTTTCCAGATTACGTACAATAGGTTCAATCAAGTTAGACTCTGGGATAGACCATTGTGGGCAATTGGTGGATTCAAAATACCAGTGTGGGTCACTAACGTTCATAGGACAAAGCCTGTCTGTTCAACTTGGTAGTTTCTGTAGGTACAAGGACATTGACATTACAAGCATTACAAGCATGGATTTGTGAGAACTGAAAGAGGACCTCTTGTAAAGAGATAGAAAACCTGTTGAATTTCATCATTGATTGGTGGATGTATTTGTGGATCTGTCATTGTAACATTACGATTACAAAGGGGTCATCTGAGTTTAAATGTGGGCTTGAGCCACTTAACGAAAAGCCAAGATCTACCTGCCTTGCTTGTAACTTAATAATGGTTGAAAACTGCATCAAAATAGATACTGTAGTTAACAAGAGGTTATCATTAGCTAAGGAAGTGTAATGCCAATCTTCCGCCTGAAACTGGGTGTGTCCAAGGTTTCTGAACACACCCAAAATCGCAATGTTCAGATCTGCACAAATGCAAACTCTGAAGAAATACATCATCTGGAGACTAGACTATGACAGGAAAATGATCTTGAGAGTTCCATTTTAATGGTACATAGAAGGGATCCTTATGTATTCAGTGGAACTACATTTAAAAAAGTGGAATTATGACTTTGGGGCCAGATGTATATTTCTGCATTTCCATATTTTACATGGGTAATACATGATGAATATCAGTTAGAAAACTGAAAAATTATACAATTTAAAAATATGAATTCAGTGAGTTCATATCTCATGATTATATTCTGATTTAATATTCAGCACGAATCCATTATGATGTACATCCAAATGTAGATGTAGCTCAGTCATTCTTAAGTCAATTTATTCACACTTAATTTTATCTCCAATAAAATATCACTCTTGCTTGCCTCACTAAATTAATCAAAATTCAAATCTGACATTCAGTCTTGGCTGAACTCCCACTCAAATTTTGCTAGGGTTGGGATTGCCTTCAAAGAGCACAAATTTGATGATGTCCAAGAAATACTTGATAAGAATTAAATTTGGATTCATCAGAGAATAGCACATCACCAAATCAAATCTGATTCCAATGAACAAATCAGTTATCCCATTAAAGTTGATCCTGGACATGCCCTTGAGCAAGACATGGTCATTGAAGAGGCTGATAATCATGAATTTCTCCTTCACATAGCGGAAGCTGAACAATACTGGCACTAATCCTGTGATGTCCAAGAAGTGTTTCTGTGATCCACAGAAGACTTTGGAAATAGCTGTTAATATGCGCTGTGGATGAAATGGGTGTTTGGCAGACTCAGTAATTCTTGGCTGCAAGTCATGTGTGGCCTTCATTGTCAGGCTTTGAAGTCTTCTTACATGAAATTAAGATATATACTTTGATTTTATTCCTCTCAAATTCCAACCACCATGTGTTACAGCTAAGTATTATACTTGTGTCATTTTGTTACTTTCACTCCTTACATACCCCAGAGAAAAAAAAAAAACTTTTAACATAGGCAACAGCACCTGATAAAGACATTTGACAGCACATTAAAAATAAATACAATACATACATTTGCTAAATATTTTCAAAATAGTGTTTAGATATGTAAAAATACCATTCATCTCAATTTGAAATAGTTAATTTTGTTAGAGAGAATATTAGTCATAATTCTTACAAATTGAAATGTACAAATAGAAATCTGCAAATGTACTGCTGAATCTAGGAGGGGAAAGATGTTTTTGGACTAGTCTTTAGTTGTCATTAAAATATACAGAAATTTAGCACATGAAAAGAGGATGAGAAATGATCATTAATGAGAGTTACTGAATTAGTGTGAATTAATACATGCTTTGGTTCCCTTAGGCTACAAAACAGAAAACTTTAAAAAATGTTTGAACATGTTGTTGGAATGTTTTGCAAAACATACATAAAATATTTAATTAACTGCATATACATCGTCTAAGAAATGCCATTGAGCATTATTATGAATGGGGTATTATGGGATGTACACACATTAATTAGTTCTGACCAGATTAGATAGATAGATAATACTTTATTAATCCTGTAGGGAAATTGATGAGTTTATTATTATTTTGTCTAATTACAACATTAGACAAAATAATAAAGACAATTCTAATTCTGCTTTATGTATATTACTTCAGTTCCAGTAACCATGTCCTGCAGTTTCAACCTGCATCAGCTCATCATCAGCATCATACTTAACTAGGCTTAGTATTCTGGAAATGTAAATATTCATAACTTACTTGTGTGAAAGAACTCACATAGAATGAGGTGCTCGACTGCTTTCTCTTTCTTATCTTTTCATTTACACACGGTAGACATTTACTCCCCTTGGAATTCCTTACCCAGAACTTTCTTCATGCCCTCATCCAACCATATTCCCACACGGAAGCGCACTCGCACTAATTGCACTCCAGCCCTGAGCACTTCTTCCAAACGACACCGCTCCTGCCAATCAGCCAACCACGACCCTCCATCTATCAGCGCACCTTCCTCCTCTAACCCTACCTCGCTCTTCGCTCTTCGTTCTTCGCTCCACGGAACTCGCCACTGACCACCTCTATCGCCCTCGCTTGCTCTGGAAGCTGCCTGCTCGTCTCCTGACCACCGGAGGTACCGCACAGGGTCCATCCTCCCGATTGCTCAGCGGGTCACTTGTGACAGTTCATCCATCTATTAACTATTCTTGTCTTCTTTCCTTTGTCTCTCCTACCCTACCCTTCTGCCTCGGATTTCTGCTCTCTCCTTTACACCTGAGGGCCACTCTGCGGCTGAAGCATTGCATGGTGTCTTTCTCCTGTTTCCTTTTAAAGTGGAATCAACCTCTACTTGCATAGTTGTAGCTCGCATGCTGACATAGTTCACTGCTTTAAGCCTCAGGTAAACAATTACTACTGTAAGTCTATCAACACCAAACCCTAGAAATGTTTGAGTGGGAGATGGTTTAAGCGTTATGCTACTCTGCTTTTGCATTGTTTAATTGAAAAAGTTTTACCAATTTATTTCTGAACCATATTTGTAACATGCATCATGATAAAGTGTTTGGTTAAGTCACCATGGCAATAGTACTGATTTTTCAACACCAAATATTAAGTAAAAACAATAGATTTTTTTTTGGAAATCACCACGTTAAAATCACTGCAAAATTTTAAACCTTCCTTTGATATCCTGTTTTGTGAAATTACAAAATGATTTTTAATAAATAATAATAAAATGTATTTTTAAATACCACCTTTAAACATGGCTTCTTTAAAAAAATTTAATTAAAAAAGTGCTTTACAGAATGACAACAAAAAAGAAAAAAATACACAATATATAGTATATACAAAGAAAATATACAATAAGAGAAGATATTAGATGGGGGCATGGAATACAGTAGGAGCAAAGGGGTAGATAACAGAGCCAATCAAGTAAAGGCCCTTCTAAAAAAAGATTTTGAGTCCAGATTTGAAAGATCTTAGGGAAGGCGACATTGTGAATACACGGAACAGAGTTCCTGAGCTTTGGGGCATAACAAGAGAAGCCCATGTCACCCATTGATTGTACACGGGCTTGGGGGACAGACAGGAGACCAGAATTAGAAGAGCGAAGGTTGTGAGGTGGGGAGCAGGACGATAGTAGCTCAGACAGGTACTGTGGTGCCAAGTCATGCCAAGCCTTATAGGTGAGCATGAGAATTTTGAATTCTACAAGAAAACTGACAGGAAGCCAGTGCAAGGACTCCAGGATAGGAGTAATGTGATCGTTTGCACAAGATCAGGTCAGGATTCTAGCTGTCGAAATCTGGACATAGTTTTTTCAATGTGGAGACCCCTGCCAATAGGGCATTACAGTTGTCAATTCAGGAGGAGACAAATGTGCTGACCAACTTTTCAGCAACATTTAGGGACAACATAGGACATACAGTAGTCTAGCGATACTTCTGAGGTCAAAGAAAGATGTTCTGACAATATGTTGCACATGTGGGTCAAACGTTAATCCTGAATCAAATATCACCCCCAAGTTTTTCAATTTTGACTGAAGCTTAAGTATAGTCCCATCCACAGATAGACTTACTGCATTCGCTTTACAAAGTTAATGTGGGGTTGTCTTGTCACAGTTTAGACTTTATACAAAATCTGAATTATCAAACTGAAACCTTTAAAGGTGTAAATCACAGTCCAGTTGTTCAGTCAGAATCTAATAATTGCAAAACGACCTGACGAATAATTTTGTTCATCTAAATTTATTTAGATTTTGCCACAGTAAAGTGTTTGTATACAATCATCACATTTTTCTTTCATACTTATCTATTTCCTTGTTAATTTTTGTTTTTTGCTTTGAATGTTCCAAATACATTGTGTACATGACATATGAATTGCTACTTCAATGTGTCACACCTGCAAGCTTTAAATCAACAAAACTGTAAAAGGATCTGAATACAGTATATTAATAATGCATTCTGTACAGTATATGATTTAGAAATAAGTTTAAAGTTTTGAAAGTATTTGTGGTACGGTATTTACAAACATACCCATGGATTCATTGGTAGTCTAAATTTGTTTTTGTAGCTGAAACCAATGATCAGTACAACTATGTCTCTTTTCAAAATGTTTTTTTTTTCCAGAGAGGGGATGAGCATATTTTTTTATACAGTATGGTTTTAAGTAACTTTTTATGAGGGTGTTTAAAATAGCATACTTACTTTTTATATTGTTGAAAGTTTTTGCATATGTGAAAGATTGAACTGTACTCTGGCAGGAGTGAGCTAGATACAGGTCTATTGTTTTGTCTTCCATTTCAGATGCGCCAGCATTTTGAAGGCCTACAGTAGCATGGCTGACATCTGCAGACAGAGGTGATTTTCATCACTGTGCAATCACTTCAAAGCATTTGTAACGACCATTCAGCTATCTTCTCCACAGTTACCTTTTAAATTAAAACCAAACAGAATGGACCATGTTTGTGCTAAGATATCCCTTCTTTCAGAGCTTTTGTTTTGCTGTAGGGGCTCAGCTGTACTGTCTCTAACCCTAACTACATCAATTCAAATTACCTGCAAATTAACAAAGTAACACTTTCAACCTCAGAGTAGATTTGATCCAAATAGACTTTAAATGCCATTTCTGTTCCTATTAACCTACAGATCGGTGTGGCAGATATTTTCATGAGGCGGCCCAGAAAAAAACAGGGTGCTAATGGCTGAGTTGTGACAGCACTATTCATGATGATTTATGATTCTGTGTTTAACTTGATTACTCCACTGCTGACTCTGAATACTATTTCAATTAGTGCACTGAAGGTCACATCACAAATATCCCCCCATAATCTATTCCTATTAACACTAATGCACAGAGTATCCATATCTTTTCACCCTTGTTGATTCAAATCATCCACACTGATAACAGCAGGCTTGTTTACCAGTTTACTGGTTTAGACATATCCGAGATGGTAATTTTCAGTCCTCTGAGTATCATTAATGGCTCCTACTTGACATGTAGCTTTTAGGGACATCTCAATAGTGCTTTTGCATTTTGTAGCTTTTATTATTCTAATTTGTTTTACAGATTGAGTGGTTTTGTATTTTATTAAACTGATTATGTTGTCCCCAAAGGCTAGTACTAAGAAATCCAGTGTTTCAAACTAAGTGAAAAATTCAGCACAGTTGCTGTTATTAGATATTTCTTATGACGAAAGGAAAACAGCACTAGAATTAATAAACTATCACAAGTCTTAAATGAATCTCAAACGACTTATTGTACGCTACAGTATCATATTGTTTCTCTCTTGAATGCACACAGAGAAAAGCAAAGACAATTTTGACACAATACACCTAACTTCATCTGGTATAATAATCTGTTCATGTACTTATGTTGAGTTTCTAAATGTATTCTTATACTTTTCCAAAAATAATCTGTGAGATGAAAGCTTTGACAGCATTTTGTGGAGCACTCACATGCAATCCCAATAATTATTTATCTGAGATAAAAGCCAGTAGGTGTCACTGATACAGCGATTTTGACTGATGTCACATCAACCTGAATGGGGCTCCATTGTGAGAGATGTGTTCATCTAAAATGTATTCACCTGTCTTTTTTAACCCATTACATTGTTAACACATATAAGAACCTTTTAAAGAACACAAGAATACAATTCCAATTAACATCCAACATGTATTTTTGGTGGGTTCATGTCATATGCCAGCAGAAACTGGAGTTAGAAAGTTTTTTTTTATTTGGCTATTTTTTATATTTTTTATCAAGATTAATCCCATTTAAATTCCCAGATCACTACTGATTTGACAAGTTATTTGCCAAAGCTAATTCAAATAGAGAACAAGGGAGGTAAAGGACAGCCTTTCTTTTCCCCCCTAAAAAGTATGATTATAAAGAGTATAAAGAGAAGATTTTGATATCACTCCATTTGCATTTACAGATGCTGCTGTTGAGGTTAAAAGAATTTAAATTAATTTAATAAAATTACTACCAAAACCTGAGTGATTCAGGATAGAAAGAATCAAGTGTATCTGCAACATTGAGTGATTTCAGTTTTGTAGATTAGGCTAAGGCACATGTCAGAGGACTGTTGGCTTTTCGTGAAGCTTGTCTTGTCAGGATGATTATTGTAGATTAAAAACTCTAACTTTGGAGCTATGGCAATGCAAATTATTTTTAAGATGACATTCAGTAATGAGACAGGATAACAACTTGTGCATAACGAGTGTTATTTATCCTTTTTAATATTAAGAAAATAATGGCAGTATTCATATGTTGAAGGATTTGGGATGTGGTGATTATATCTTTAACTTTAGTGAAAAAAGAAATCCAGCACAGAGAAATCTGACTAACCAGGAAGATTCTCTATTGTGCATACTGTATTTTGCCTCTGGAATTCAACCATTGGGAATAAAGAAATGTATTCTCATTTTCTGGTTTTAAATGAATGAAGTAAAAACTTAGAAATGATTAACTTTGTGATAATGTTGAATAATTTTACTGTTTTCATCTTAAAACAACCCATTACATGATTTTTCTGGATGACTTTTTCTTGCATTGTAGTTTATTAGAAAGTCTGAGATCCTAACATTGTTGCCAAAACTTGTATTTTCTTAGCTATTCTGTTTGTACACCTATATTTAGTTCTTATAGAATTGTTATAATTTTCATTGGTAGTGGTGGAAAAAATCCAAGGTCTTTTACCTGGATTTCTAGTTTCCCATGTCTGTATTTTTTAAAAGAAATTTCTAATACAATTTTACCTTGAAAAAAATCTACATTCTTTAGCAACTTCCTAGTTGGTAAAAGGAAGGAAAACATTTTAAGGAAAACAAAAAAAGGACAACATTTTAAGTATTATTCTAGAAAGCACTACAAGAAATGCAAGGAAGATTCTTACCAAATTCTCAGCTGGTATGCATAATAATTTTCTAAATCTTTTGTCATACTTTTGCAAGTGTCGCTAAAGTATTCTTTAGCGATTTCCCAGAGGACACAAGGCAAATATTCAAAAGTTTCATTTCATTCAAGGCACATTATTGTAGATGATAGTCAAGAATAAATTTACATACTTTCACTGCTGAAAATGTGAAATAAAGTAACAAATTATTGGCAATAACCATATTAACTTGTGCTGCTCATTACCCCTTCATCATAGGAAAACATACAAAACACTATATAGTCAATGATAATAGCACTTGACCTTACTTTATTCTTCCACAGTTTACAATGTTGACAAATGAATTGCAGTAAATTTACCTCCCACACTGAAAACTGTCATCATCATGTTACTGGACAGACAGGGATACCTCGAACCATGAGAACAAACTCTGAATACCAGTTATCTTCTACAGTGTACAGGTTGTGGGGAGGTCTGTTGACAGAAATATGCAAAATACAAGTAATTTTAGTAGTGAGAGGTAAATTAAAATTCTTCAGTTTTGTAGCTTTGCATTTGTAATTACTACTCCCCACACAAGATTTTACCAAGGAGATATTTAAAAGGGATTTTTTTTCACTTTATACATTTAGAAAATTAAATAGTTTCTTATTTTTATTCTTGTGTTTATTCATACATTCTTATTCTTATTCTTCTTATGTGATATACAGCAGGACACTATTATGCTGTTTTAATATCCTCAAATTATAATCCACACTCATCAGTCTGTGAACATTATAACCATAGTGTCCCCAAATCCAAACTTCCCTGGTCACCTTTTTGCCATAATTTGTCTGAACCTCAATTTGTTTCTTCTGACTAGGAACCTACATGTTTTTAATAGTTGTTTTAGTCTTTTATTGATATTCTCTCACCTTTTCTTCTGCTGTTAGTGTCACGGACGTCCAAAGGGACTAACCGTGGGGAGCAGCAGAGCGGAAAAAGACCCATATGCGTAGCGGCGAGACGGGAAAAAGGCCCGGGCTCATAGTGCAAAGAGTTCAGGAGTGCCATATAGAAACCTATGCCCTCAGGGAACGGACATGGGGCGCCCTGGTGCTAGGCGGGTCTCAGGACATCCAAACCTCAATGCTGAGCGACGACAGAGTGCAAGACCCGGAAATATATAGCCCAAGGGAAAGAGAGGGACAGGAAGGACAGCAGACCGGAAACTAGGGACAGGACAGAGAAGGAGCGCCCTCTGGCTGCAGAGGGCGTGACAGTTAGTTAATATAATTAATTACCCAGCTCTCAAAATACTTGTTTATTTAACAGGCATCCTTTACAAAGCTGTTTCCCTCAATTCACATTGGTTTTAATCTCTTCAAGAGGTCTGGGTCTGAGATTTAGCTGGGTGATTTCCACAATACTTGAGCAAAAAATGCCTTGGTCTTGTCAAATTTTGAAGTTTAATGAAATACTGTTCAGGTTTTCAACAGAAGAGACAGGAGATCTCTTCAAAACCTTTAAAGTTAATTTCCAGAGTTGAGATTTTACTGAGAAACTATTAAAGATACTGTAGCTTTGGCTATTTGCAGACCTAAAACTGGTCTGAGTAAAAACATTGAATATTTAAAGAAAATAATTTTAGAGAGCAGGTTAAGTCCCTATAAACTGAAGACAGACATGTAAGATATATAATCTTTCCACACAAGAAATACTCAAACAGGTCTAAAATGGTTGTTGCTTTGTTATCTAGTTTTAATGTGCTCTACAACGTATTCAAAATTCTCCTTTCATACAGTATGTGTTTTAAAATACTGTAATATAATCAGTACAAATCTGTGATTAAACAGGTCAGACTGAGGTAATATTCTAACATTGTGGACACTGAAACAGCTAATATAAATTATTACAATGCAAATTGATACCTTGGCGATTGCCACCTACAACTATTGATTAAAACTGTCAGTTCTTCCTCCTTGTTGTACATTCCTGACGCCGATGGCAGTGTGATCAGCTGAGCACAGCAGTAATGGAATAAAGCCAAGTTGTTTAAATCAGCACTTTTAACGTGTTATTAGCAGACTGTATCTGCATTCTAAGTAAATTACAATACAGTGCTTAAGCTGGTCTAACACAGGCTTTACAAAGATTTACTTTCTCAGTCTGAAATTTCATTAAGAAACTGGTCAGTTTTACCTTTGTCCATTTTTCAGAATAGGTGGGGCATATTTGTTGTTTTGCATTCCAAGGCAATAGAGAGTAAAAGCCTTTGTCTCCCCCTTGCCAGTTGCGTTAGCTGGAGAGCGTTGTATCAGACAACTAATAGCATTTTTGGCACCCTGAATGAGGACTATGTTTAGCTCCAAACTCTTCGGTACCTCAAGAGAATTACTTTTTATAAACAGAGGAAACCGAGGTTTGTTGATTAATTCACAGGCATTTTGACAATAAATCATGAGCCACATAAAGCAGGTTCACTCTCTTGTTGGTGCAAATTAGGTGAACATGAACTGAATCCTGTTACAGGATGCTTTAAGGTGTTATATTTTGAACTAATGTCTTTACCATTTGCTTTTTCTATTCCAGACATTTTATGGAATACACGTTAATATTGCATTTACAGCCGCTTTGTGGTTCTGTGATGTATCTAAACAACTCAAGGGAAATGATGACATTTAAATGTGAGGACTGGGGAACAGTGGTGCTGCTTTGAATTATTATTTTGGTTATGGGGGTTTTGGGATTTATCAATTTTTAATCAATGTAAAATGGTGCATCTCCATACATAATAGCCATTACCTTTATCATATAAATTTGAATAACAGCCTTGAGGTCAAAAATATGTAGCCTACTATAATGTGATACACAGCCTTACTGAAGCTTCCATCTCAGACTAACCACTGCTCATTGTAAATATTTTATTATATAAGAGATATCCACTTAAAACTTCTGGACACAAGATTTAATGGGAAACAGATATAAAAGAGACCGATCAATTTCAGAATTATCAATTATACAAAAATAGAATTGCAATAAAATACCAAAAAGTTATCTACCTTGGATTAGAACTTGAATTTAATAAGCATCAATGTATACGATTCTTATGTACATACAAAATCGGTGATAGTTAATCTTTGTAATATGAAGCAGGCATCTAAACCTTTTAAGGAATTAAACTAATATTGCCTTTTCTTTCCAGGATTATTGCAAGACTTTGTAATTAGATAAATAAATCTACATCACAAAATGCATAAACATTGAAACCTGCTATGACTAATTTATTTTTTAGAGGTCAAAGTTATTGTTGAGGAAAATGGCTCACATATAGACTGCAGAACTATAGAAGGAGAAAAGAGGAATGTAAAGATGTATAGCATATCAGGAGATACCGCAGCATTATTTGATAGAAACTATAAAGCACTATGACATTGGCAGAAGATGACAGGATTGAGAGATAGGTGAGACAGTTCAGTTCATTGGCATCAAATGTCGAGATGATAAACTACTCATCTGAATTCTGGCTATGTAAGATACTCTGTTGAGAGGGAAATTTCTCAATAGCTTGATTTACTGCTTCTAAATGGCAAGCTTGCTCCTGAAACAATGTTTCCAAGGCTACGCAAGAATGGCAAGTGGTCACATCTGCAGTAGTATCCCCATTGGTTTGATTGATATGAGTGTGAACCAATAGAAGTGGACCATTCATTCAAACCACCTATGTCCCAGGTAGGAAATGGGCTGATTGAGTTGTCGAAGGCACAGTGAGGGTTAAGAATGATTATTTCAAGAACCTGGAGAGGGTCGTGTCTCATTGCCAACAAGGACACAATATTATCACAGGCTGTTTTCATGTTCCATCGTGGAAACTATCCAACATACAGCAACACACTGCATGTCTTATTGCAGTGAAGGTTATTTGTAGACTGAAGGTCTTTTCTTGTCAAGATATGATGAATACTATGTGCAGAGACAGAAGAGCAGAAAGACCTGTATTAGCAGGAAAAGCCACTGATCTGTGAATAACCTAAAAAAGAAAACCTGAAGATTAGCAGCAGTGCTTTTAAGAATGATCCATCAAATTCAACAAGCTGATTTGTACAGATGAATCATCTGGCTTCTTTGATTTTTACCCAGAGAAAAAGGTTATCTGTCTAAAGCACAGTAGTAAGGTATTAAAATTGTTCTATGGATCTTATTAAGTCGTTAGCCTTTGTTTCCTCACTCTATTTTTTAATCAGTCCCACAAAAAGGTTCATACATATGGAAATATAAGTGAACACCTGATTTATTTTTACCATATTATTTTTTTAAAGTTCTAGATGTGAACTATAGACAGGATGCTAAGGTGCTGAAGTTTTTTGTCCTTGCTATTTTAATCTAAGTCTTACTGCTAAGCAGTTGATTCCCCTTGCATTTTTAAATCCATAGCCTGAAACATGATGATTATGATCAGATAGAAATCCAAGGAATGAGTGATGTGTCTCTACCTTGGTTTCATCAATAAACAAGAAGAGAAACTTATTCTGTCTGACCCCAAAAAAGCGAATTAGCTTCTGTCCCTGGAATTTTTTGTTACCACATAGTAAGTGGAAAAATGCATATGCCCACTACTTAATATTTAAGTCTGCAGACAAACTAATTGAATCCATTATTGCTGTTTTTCTACAGTATTTATAGTATATTTGTTTTACAGACTGACCAAAATTTGATAGCACATGAGAAAAAAATTAATAGAACTGCAGTGCTCTTTATTCTTTATAACTACAGTATATACAGCGAACCAGAGGTATATGCTATCACCATTGTAAACACCCAAAGCTGTAGCCTCTCAGACAAGCCTTGGCTGATGGTCTGTCACAGTCATCAATTGCTCTGGATGTTCTGGAAACAATCTGTGCTGTCTATTCTCCTTTACCATGGAGTGCCTGCAATAGTGTTAAATATTCCTATGGCTTTTACGGTATATCTGGAGTCTGTATTCTAATAATAGCAGTAGAGAGCCTCTGCCTTCTATTCATGAGAAACAATTTGAAAAATTTCCAGAATGTAAAGTTAGAAATAAAAAACAAACATGCATATTGGATACTCTCCATAACCTTTTGGCTCTTTCTCCCTCCCCAAGGGCCTATTAATTTATTTGTGTATCTGTATTCATTTTTTCAAGTTTAATATTAATAACTTGGTAATTCTCCATTCATAAACAAGTGCATGGTTCATTCTTTCAACATGACATTGTGTCAAAGGCTTGTTAGGACTTATCAGGTGACATTGGTAATTACCACACACTTTAACTTGTTTTCTATGCATTAGGAAGTGAATCTGCAGAAAGTAAATTGAACAAAGGCCACAGCAGCTGTTTAAGTACTTATTCTTTCAGATAAGCAAAATGAAATCACTTGTTCTGTTATTGTTACATGAGGATAAGTTGTTTCACTGCATGACAGGAGAAAAGCAGGAAGAGGAAAGTGGAACTGATAATCGGAGAAGCATGAGCAGTAAAAGGCCTTGAGGCTCAAGTCCAAACCATAAAAGAACAATTGCACAGAACTTCTATTGTAGTGGTAAGACAGATTCATCTCCTCCAAGTGACGCGTTGCAGATGGCAGAAACAAACATGTTGCATTAAGAAAATGTCCAGTGACCTTGAAGTTTGTGGATTTTATCACATGGAAAGAATCTGGGTACCCACCACCTTCAACGATGTTTTGACTAATTTATTTACTGCCGCACACATACAGTATATTGTGAAACTATGAATTTTCTAAACTTTAAATTCACTGATTCTAGCAGGTGGGAGTAATTTAAGACAAAGGGTTTGATTTTCTGATATAAGCAGTAGACAACAGGCAACATTCATAGTCTATTGCTATTTTCAAGCATCAATATATTCTCTAATATTTACAGTGCTTTATATTGCTAAAATACTAGAATTCCTTCACTGTAAATAAATTGGTGAAGACTGAGTTATTTTTTACAGAAAGGTAATCTTAACTGTGTTAAAAATAAACTCAGAAGACCCTTCAATGTTGAGATAACTGACAAGGAAAGTTCAAAGACTGAACAAGTTAGATGGTCAAATGTACATGAAACAGGAAATGACCAATTATTGATTTTTTTCTGAAAGATCAATTTTCCTCTTCCTTTGTTTTCAGACTGTGGGCTAGAAGAGCAGCCCTTTCTAGATAAAGACTACAGTACATTTACTTGCATGTAATGCTGTTTGCTGAACACAAGGTCATCATATCTTTTCATTTGACTCTTAAAAGAACGGAAATAAAAATTTCATTTAAATTGTTTTTTCTTAATTTTATTCCTATATTTTATTTGATTATTTGGTAACTGTAACATAAATACAGTCATTTAAGTTTTGTTTTTATATTTTCACCAATAAAATTGATATATCTGTCTCTTCCTCTTTAAAGCAGGTTCCCCACAAGTCATGGATCAACGTATTTAACCTTGTGTTAAAAGAAGAGGGAGCTGTATAATGTTTTCTGGGATTGTCTGAGCTGGGGCCAATTAGTATGGAGTCCTTGCTATCACACCGGTTGCACACAGAGCTTTGCAAAAGTATTCTTCCAAGAGTGAAACTTTGAAAAATGATGCATACTCATTTTGTAAACCTAATAGTTTATTAAAAACAATTTTTAATGGTTAGATAAGTTACAGAAAATGTTAGCAAAACCTAAAGAAAAAAACATAATATACTGATGGCATAAGTATTCAGCCATATGAAATCAATATATAGTGGAAGAACCTTTAACAACAAATAGAACCACAAATCTCTTTGAATATGTCCTTCCAATTTTACATGATGGCCTTTTGCACATTTTGCCATTTGTTCTTGACAGATTAGCTCATGCTCAAGTTTCTGAGGGATCAATTGTAAACTGAAGACTTTTTTTTCAAAGATTCTCAGTAGGATTCAATAGATTATCCATAAGATTCAAGTCACTCAGGAACATTCTGAAGAAGGTAACACTAAGCTTTGCGAATACTTTGCTCCATCTATATTCCCGTCAATCATGACAGGAATCCAAGTCTCTGTTGCTAAGAAGCAGAACTATACCGTTTGCATGACCTTGCTTGACAAAATGAGCTGAGTATGAGCATTTAGACCAAAAAGTTCAAATTTTGTCTTGTCAGACCACAAAATTGTTTGTCATGTTTGTAGAATCACTTTGGTGTTTTGATCCAATCCCATGGGGATTTAAAATGTTTTTTTTCCAGTCCCACTCATACCTCCTTTTTGGAGTGACAGGGATATTGTTTACTCATGGAAATCTTCTCCCATGTCAGCTGCTGCGCACTTCCTTAAGCCGGCATCACACTACATGACCTGACACTTATTATAGTCAGAGAGTTTTTAACGACTGCAGTTGCTGAATCTCGTTGCCTTTTCTGTCCTAGAGGGTGTCAAACTATACCACTAGGAATCGCAGGGGGTGACTAATTACATGACTCCCTCACAACTTTTTATCACGGTTCCAAATGTGGTATTGTGCCACGAAAGTATTGCACGATCGCCTCCTTTTGGCAGCCAATCAATGTGGAGCACACCGGAATAAGAAGGGGAGCACCGCACGAAAGTAAACAAACAACAAACATGAAACGAAAAACACGAAACGTTGAACAGACATCTGTGCTGGCTCTAGAATTTGACAAGCCTCTCCTCCATTTGCACAGTCCAAAACACTTGCTTTCCTTCTTTCCTTGCGGCCCCGTTGTACTTCCGGCTGAGTGCTCACTGGCTGTGACTGTCTAATACCTTTCTAATACCTGCCCCTATGCTATTACTATTTAAATAAAATTTTGATTTTGCTCTGGGGTATGTTTTGGGTTTTCCCCTTGGAGAGCACCAGAGTAAAATATTTATTTAACGCAGCAATTTAACTCTCATCATTTCAATATTACCTATTATTATATCTTAAAAAAGCTACTGCATCCTTTAATACTATTATTTTATTATGATACTAAAAATATATATTCATTTTAGCCTCCATTGCAGTTTTAATCTCAATGTATCTCTTGGTCTTTCTCATATCCTTTTGAAATGAATTGTATTCACTTTTTTAACTGGGTGTTATTTTTAAATACTTTATAAAGTGCTTTCTTTCTCCTTATGTGTTTCTTAAGTGTTTTATTAGACCAGTAATCATGATCTTATGGCAGTTAACATTGGTGTTACACAGCTCTTGGGTCCTTGGTTTAATTGAGGCATGTGATGTTTTCTCTGGGTGTTCTGGTTTCTATCCATAGTACAAAGGCTAATTTCCAGGTAAATTTTCTCGTCTATGCACAGCCTGAAATTGATCCTCAGTGTGAGGGTGTGCATGGCTCTTTTTGTGTCTGGCATCCCATCTAGCTGCAACCTCTTATTATTTACTGTATGTCAGACTACTGCTTCATAGTTCACAGGACACATCTGTTTGTGAGTGTCCTAGTGCTTTAAAGGAATTATTGTTTTTTTTTAACAAAACACTACAGGAAAAAGGATTCTCATAATTTACAGCGTATGCTCACTGTCATTTTAAATTACATTAATTTTGAAATTCCTAGGGTGCACCTTTTTTTCCGGGATAGGCTTTGGCTCTACAGCAACCCTGAATTGGAAGAAACGGTTATAAAATGTATGGATGGTGTGCATCCTGTGATGGACTACCTTCCTATCCAGTTTGTATCCTGTCTTGCGCTATTATATTTATTATTATTATAAATGGATACATTTATTTTATTTGTTTGGACCACTGATTTCAACCTAATACTTACTCTGGGATAAATCCATTCAAGCAAAATTCCTGGAAAATTATACCTTATCATTGTAACAGCGAGGCTTATTAAAATACAGGAATTAAGTTTTCTGTTCCCTTGCCAGTCCCTCTCTCCTTCATCTCAGTGGTGCTTGAGGCCATTCCATTTGGTACAATAAAGGTTTTTCTAGCTGATACAGTGTCCTGATAAGGAGCAACTCCCAATTCCTGATATTCTCCAGCAACCTTAATCTGTGCTTTTTCTACACCTGCCTGTTGTCTACTGCTTATTGCTTCATTGGTTCATCCTGCACTTGGCCCGCTCTCTTTGTCTCCAATCACTGCTCTTATTCAGATAGGAGCAGTGTCATTACAGTTTTAGTATATGTTAGTATATATCAACTTTATTATGATCCTTTGCTCTGGAAAGACTAATAATAACACTTACAGTAAATAGCGCTTTTCTGGACACTCCACTCAAAGTCATTTACAGATAATGGGGATCCCCTCCACCACCACCAATGTCCAGCCCCACCTGGTTGATGTGACGGCAGCCATAGTGCGCCAGAATGCTCACCACACATCAGCTCTCAGTTGGGAGGAGATCAGAGTGATGAAGCCAGTTCAGAGATTGGGGTGATTAGGAGGCCATGATTGCTAAAGGCCAATGGGAAACTTGGCCAGGACACTGGGGTTACACCCCTACTCTTTTCAAGAAACACCCTGGGATTTTTATTCATTTCTGCTGTTGCTTATTCAATTAATTCTAAGTTAATTTAAGTCATGTTATTTCTACATTCATGTTTCCTACCCTCTCTAGAATCATGTTCCCATCTAGTGCATTTTCAGAATTAGTTTAAAATGTAATTTTCAAAATCTTATGTGTAATAAAATCAAGACTCACTGGTCTAACTAGGCTTGATTTTACATTTGACATTATATTTGAAATTAACCAGTCAATGTGTTTCACCCTGGTCTTGAGTGACTGTCGAAAGTGTTTTGCTAATGGCCTGTTTGGTCTTACGCTGTATATAAAGTAAAATAATTTGGATACATTTACAAAACATTGTAATTATTTTGGAGTAGGAATGTAGGAAAATACAATATTTTACAGCATTACAACATATTTTAAATGGTCTCTTATCAGGACAAAAAGAACTTACAAAATATAATGAACCTACCACTTACATTAGGGGGGTTTCTTTTTGTAAAAAAACAAATGCACACTTTTCTGAAAACAACCATATTTTTGTGGATGGAAATATGAAGATATGTCTCAATTTTGAAAGTTAAAACTGTATTTAATTAAAACATAATGTAAGGAATCTCTACTTATTTTTATTTCTGTTTTCATCCTTGTGTAATGTCTTTTTTATTTTTTTCATGTTATACTATGTATACCTACAGTATGATCTGAAAAATTCAATGCTTTTATTTTCTATTAAATATTTTGTACTGCATTTGTTTATTGCATTCAAACTAATAATACATTGTAAATAAATTGCCTACTGCAGGGTCATTTTGCATGGAAATGTAGGACAGAATCAAGACAAGATTTTTATACATACAGACTGTGTTTCAAGTTCTACATGGTGCACACAAGCATTTTAACTATTCGCATTAACTAATCAAATGTGAAGTCAACAGTCACCAGTGGCTTTCATTTGTGTATTTTGCGTTTTGTTTCTCTTCTTGTAAGTGTACAGTGTGCTGGAGAGCAGAGGAACGCCCTACCCATGTTCTGATGGAAGCTGCAAGTCACAAGTGTGAACTGAGTTCCTGGAGCCTTTTTAAAATTCATGGAAGTTTCTGTTTCCCTCAATCAATATCTTCTTGAATTTTAAGTTGCACTATGCATCTCCTCCACATGGCATGATTTAAAAGATCAGCACAAAGTATTCTTAATTTTATTGCTGGCTGTAAATTAAAATTAATGACGCTGACAACTGCAATTAACAATGAAAAATGCAGATTCTTATAATTACTTTAGCAATAACATTGTTGTTCAGCAAAGACTCAAGGTGCTCACCATATTATTTCCAACATCCTCTAAAACACGGAAAGACAGCTTCATTACATTTTATTTGCTATAAGAAACAAAAAAACAAACGAAAATCCTCTCCTCTTTTGGGAATCTCTCGCCATGCATAATTAAGCAAATTTGATTGGAATTAAGCATGACTTCTTTGGTGGAGTTTTAATTAATGCAAATCTGGCATCTACATCCCTAAGATTAATTTCAGCCAATTAAAAAACAAAGCTTATTGGAAAGTGTAAAACTGTTCAAAGTAGAAGAGCAAAGCATTTTTTCCTCATTGCATCTTCGTAACTTGCACTCAAGAGAGTTTTTTTCTCCTTAACTTTGATCATTTGTATAGTGTTCCAAGCAGACACTATGAATTCAAATGTTGTGGAAAAACACTGCCTCCACTTGAATCAGTAAACCATTGCTGCATCGCTTAATGTGCTGCGATCAAAGTTACAGCACAACCCAAAAGTAATAGGAAGTCTAGTTAGTGCTTTTTGTACTCGGTAAAGAAGACTGTGAAACCTCTTTTTAGGAGTACCCTGGAAAGATAAGAGAAATTTACATTTGTTTAGTTATTTTCATTAGACAAACAAGGAGCACAGACTGAGTCTAGCAATTTACTGCATTGCAGCCACTCATGGGAGCAGCAGTGCCAGTTTAATTTTAGAACATTTTAAAACAAACCAAACATGCTAGGAAATGTGCTGAATTGTCTGTGTTACCAGTATGCTAAATGTTCAGGTGAGTGTAAAGTGTAAGTTGAGAAAAGCAAATAAACAGTTTTCCTGATGCAGGCCTTTTCTATTTAGAATATAATAGATATAAGAATATTTTCATAACACTGAAAAAACACATCACATAAATAATGATAAATATATTATTTTGGATATCACCCATTCTTTTCATTGAGATACTTGAGAACCTTAAACTGAAATAATTTTGAAATTTTGAACTGAAATAATTAACAGCACTAACTTCAGACAAGTTAGAAAAAAGGAAGACAAGCTCTGAACAGGACTGAGCTTCTGGTGAATTTGGAAGCATTGGAAAAGGTTTTCTTAACAGAAGCATCTCACACACACATGCTAAACAAGAACAACTTAATATAGGCTACAAATTCACAAAGAAGTGGTAAAATTCCTATTTTCCTTTAGCTTTTCAATTTTTCCATTTCCCTTCCCTACTGTTAAAACTAACTGAATACTAATGGATGGATAACATTGTACAAACGTATAGTGTCTGAAAGGTGAAAGCTACTGTAGGCACTTTGAAAGAAAAGGTGATCTTTTGGTTAAATTGGAAGGCCTACTTCTAGTTTTTACTTCACATCTTTTGGTTGTACTATGCAAATAAGAAAAGCTCTGTTTAATTAAAACATGTGCAGCTACAATACCCCATCAGTAGATTACGCCTGTGTGTATGCACTGATTATTTCTGTGACAGGATACTTCAAATTGCATTGGTTTTTCCCTTGAAATTAATAAGTTCTTCATATTTAATATACTATACATTTGCCAAACAATATAGACATAAAGAGGTAAAACTATACATGTTGTCTAGTGTTTTGCTAATCTTATGTTAGCCAGTCATTGTGCTTTTGACTTTGGCTCAAACAGGACAGTCTTTTAAAGATCTAATGCAACATTAGACATTTTTGAGAAACCTTTTCATTTATGGTTTAGAAATTTATTAATTTTATTCAAGAAATTAAATTTGGCCAGTACATGTTATTGAATCAGAAGAGGAAGAAAGGAATCTCCGATTGCGTCTCTTTTGTATGTTGTGACATACCGTATGTTTAGAGAACTGCCTTGGTCATTTTGACTGCTATCCAATCACATCTGAATTTTTTTAATATCCTTTTTCCTGATATAGATGTTTATAAATGTATAAATGTTTGGGTCTTATCTGTTAAAACACATAATATACATACTATATACATAATCTCTAAAATAATATTAACCATGGACTGTTGGTCATTAAACCAGAGCAAAAGACTTCCACATGTTTGGTGTTCCAAGTTTCTAAATTATAACACAACACTGAAACAATAGTTAATCAATGTTGTGCATATAATAAATGATCAGGCTGGACTTTTTTAACTCTTTGCTAAATATGAACAATGAATCAGTTTCTCCCATGTGTTACAAGAGGTTTCTGATCCAGGACTGAGTGATCGTTCATGTAATGAGGCTAGGCTGCCACTTCATTAAACAACTTCTTCATGTAGACTTTGTCAACGTGTTACAAACAACTGCAGCACTCTGATATTTCTGACACCCAATGTATAACATTTAATGCAATAAATATCAGACTTCAGATGAAAAAATCTGGATTAATTAAGTACATTCTATTGTAGTGGATGAAGTTTTATCCTATGCTGATTAATTTTTTTTAATTTCCTGTACTTTATTTAATGACATTAAAGAGAGGCTTTTTTTAATTATTTGTCATGCAGCTGTTGTTTCACCTTTAGTTTATTGAAGGCTTGAAAACAAAACAGAACATTTTACAATTCTGAGACGGAGAGAGGTAAAACATAATCTGTAGACACCTGAATGCCCCCTTTTATTATTTGATGGACACATGGTTTCTGGTAAAGCAGACTGCAGGTTTTGTAGTGTTTTAAGAACTGGTGTGAGATATGTATGGCAGGGAATAACTCACTGAATGTCACGTTTCTACTGTGTGACTTCTATTGATCAATCACTGTTGGCACAAAGATCCCTTAGGACTCAGATTTCCGCTTTAGAATTTCTGCCACTTACTTTTTCTGATACACAATATGCTTCTGCACCAGCATGGTATCTCAAACTTCAGATATTTTTCAACCACTTGGAAATGCCTTTAATTTTTTTTACTAATTTTTGTAATTTTTTTTTTAATTTTAATACAATTTCTTTTCTCAGAGATACAGAGTCCCCATCAATAAAGAATATGAGAAAGGAATACTGGAATTTAAGAAACGAAAATAATAAAAATGGCACAATATTCTGACCACTGAAATATGAGAAGACAAGATAAAGTACAACATTAAAAAGATGGAACTGTCTCATCTATTTTTGTTGTCAGTATCTCCACAAATCTGTGTTTAGGCTCAGTTCCTTCCTTTAACTGAAGTATGTCTAAGGCCAAATATCTCTAACGTCTATGTAATGTAATGTTTTTCTCAAGAGAGAAAAATATTTACACTATATTTGAAAAGTATCAACATTTAAAATATGAAAATGCAGGAATTAAATGCAAACAGTTTAGGGCCAGCAAACACCCTACTCAATGTTTGCTCCTGCATACTAATCTCACCCTGCATCTTTGCATGAAAGCTTGTACATCGATTTGATCTTTCACATCAAAAGACAAATAGTGATGCAAGTCAGCAGTTCTTCTGTCAATGTCACTCCTAGATGCAGTTCTTTACAAATGCAACTTTATGGAGTTTGGAATCAAGCATTTGGCAATCAAATCTATTGGCATTTCATGAAACACCAATCATTGTGTGGGATGCAGCACAATTGGACACAAATGTTCCCACACCTGGCAGTCATGAAGGAGTTATATGCAGTGTTTCAGTTGCACTAATATTTGTGTCTTTACCTGTTATGTGTGATTCATTTAAGTTGTCTCATAAGATCAGACTCCAGCAATTGAGGGAATAACTTAAATATGTTCAAAACAACTTCTTAAAGCACAAACCCTAAACCAAAACCCTTTATGAATTTGCTTTTAATCTCTTTTAAAACAGATAAGAGTATGCAACATGCTTTGCTATATATAAAATAGAATAATAATAGAGTACATTGTTTTTTTTGTCACATTGTGCCTTTTTAATATATTCAATGTACACAATGTGTACCAAAACAATGCTTTATGCATGTCCAATAGAACTGAAAAATGCTCACATAGCACAGCATGTTATTAAATACCTTCAGTCTACAAAAGTCTAACCTATTTACTGTTGCATCAAATTTGTTTAAAGGGACATTAAAGAGATGATACAAAATGACAAGAGAAAGTATTACATTTTGTTGACGTAAACCCTTTTATGTGTTTTTTTGTAAAATTGATAACCAGTACAGTATGTGACTAATGCTCAGGTCTCAGTATCTCTCACCTACCTAAAATCCGGCTGTTGCTCTAACAAGTTGCAGAGCACTGGAAAATGGGTTTAGTTCCCTGAAATGTGAAGTGCATGAACTGATACACTGAGTTCTTGAAATAAAATATGTTAAAATTGTCTTTTTCTTTCACATTCCTTGTTTGCTTCTAATAACCTATACTGTATGTATTCTCACATGGAAGGCATTTACAAAACATGAGGGGACAAACAAAAAAGAAATATAAGAACATACTGTAATATAAAGCATAGTATAAATATAAATGGTACTTCTTCAATGTTAAAAAGGGGGTTAAGCACGTCTTTATAGTTAATTGTATGTAATTCATTCCCTTGTTAAACATTTTCCTGTAGTTTTAAACATGTTCTGCAACATTTTCCAATTTTAGTTTATTACTGCCAATACTAACATGAACATGAAGTGAACAAAAAATGTAATACATACAATCCATTTTTTTTAATTCTATACCCATTATGATTAATACTTTACTTTTATTTTGCCCTATATCCATACATTTATAAATTGTCCAATGTTTTAAATAATAGCTTATGTGATACCCCAGGGCAGCTGTCACAAATCAAAAAACATTTAAAGTTTATGTATAAGATTCACACACAGGTCTCTGGGTGAATGTAATGCTAAAAGCATAAAGTCCCATGTTCACCTGCCCTGTGGCAGTCCATTCTGTGTACTTTTGTCAAATTCTCTTGTTCTGAGAAAATGTATAATCTGTACTGCCTTGGGCTTCTCTTTTTATTACATTAGAAAAGGGTTTATTACACGACAGTTCCCTTAATGCTTTCTTTATGCACAACAGAGTGCAAATTCTAGTTCATCGGAGCAAACCTTGTGTCTTTCGATGCATTTAAGCTAAGTCAGTGTAAAACTGTGTTCATACATTTGTTACACTGGAATCGTAAATCGTCCATCAGTGCAAAATTAGCTTTCTCTCCTTTTTGAAAAAAAAAAAACAAAGAAACAAAGCATGCATACTGTACATGGTTCTCTTTATCAAGCCCCATCATAATACAACTAATGTTTATTATTTCTAGGGTTAAACTTGGGAAAGTCCATTTGTTTCTGGCTCAAAAAACTGAAATAATTTGCTAAATCTTTCAAAATCTCCACAATCAGCAATGGCTTTAAAAGCATTTTAATTAATCTTCTTCAAATTGTATGTGACTGCTTAAAAGGAGGCTGTGCTCTATTCTGTCTTCTGGGTGTTATGCTGTGTGAATAAAACGATTTAACTATGTGATGCTGTGCCCGAGGGACTACCGTGAAAACAATAAGACCTCTCAGGAGGATTCTGTGCCACTGAACAAAATCTGAAAATAAAGAGGAAACTCGGAAACCAAAATATAAGAGTAGTATTTTCATTGCAAGAAGAACATAATGATGTAAAAATACCATAAAATGTTTTGTAGATTTATAATGTTTAAAAATGTATTTGATGTTTCTAAGGCTGGGTTTATACGACTTGCAGGGAAAAAATATACAGTAAGCATTGCTTCTGGTGTTTACCCAAATATTTCAATAATTTCCCAAGTTAATTACATTGTCTTAACAGTTCTGTACTAAAGAGTGTTTATGTACATTTTATCATGAATTACATTTAATATGTAAAGAAACTGAAAATTCATAAACAGGTAATAAATGTAGGTCTATGACTCCTTCAGGTCTTAGTTTCATGAACTTTGTGTTTGTACAGGATTTTGAAGGTGTAGTGATTAGCAGACTAGCTTTTTTCACTAATTTAATTGCAGGGCAAACGTTTCCCTATTTTCTGGTACATACAACTGCAGATGTACTGTACAGCAAAATAAGTCCAGTTAAGATTCAATATCTTCAGATTTACTCAAAGTTGAAACTTTTTTTTTCTGTCAGACTGATGTCTATACGTTGAGTATCAGTATCGGGAGCAAAACTACCATTTACCACAAGACATTCTCAAGTTAGTTCATTGTTCCTAATTGGACAAATCTGTGAAAGGCCAATATGCTGGTTCATATTAGGTTCAAAGTAGGCAATTAGGCAAATATATTAGCTCATAACATTCTGTTCATTGATAGCAGTTAGACAAATCTGAGATAATTTTACATGTATTATTTGTTATTAACAAATGAGCTACAACACATACTGTATACAGTACAAACCTGCTGTACTGTTACAAACACCTGATGCTCAGTTCTATGTTTAGATGTTCAATGTAAAACCTCACACTTGGATTTTATTTTTCAAAAATACTGAAACTGCTTAAAGTTACCAGTTTTGATCTTTTTTGGTCAAGTTCCTATATAAAGGTCAAACATACTCTCCAACTTGCTTGATTCTCTTTATCTTTGTTACAATCATCACTACTCCAGTTCCATGTTAAACTGAGGATTTACTGTATGGTTAGACAAACTTTGCACTGTGTACTTTTGTCCTCCATTAATTAGTTACTTAAGAAGGAACCTGTTTCACTCAAACAGCAATGGCTAACAGTAAACTAGGTTACTCTCCTTAACTGTCTAGGATATAACAAACTGTAGAAATGTTTTTTTTTCTACATCCATTTGAGGAAAAACCACAAAGACATTCTAATAGCCTTCACGCCAGGAAATGTTCACATGTTTTAAGTGATTGCCAAGTCTGATATTTTCCATTTACACTTCAGTGCTATCAGAAGGTGAAAAATCAATATACCCACCCACTCAAGTGCATCAGAAGATGAGGTTATAAAAATAAGAAATTTGTCTCTTTCCAAGAACAACATAAGACATTAGATAATTTAAGCAGACATTCTGTCTATTGCCAAATGGTTTTAATTTACATAACATTTTGATTGTCAGTGCCAGGACACAAATAAAAAAGCTTTGAAAGGGCCTTTCTTGCCACCTTGAGTGAGATAAGCAGGGTACAGCTGTAGTGTTTTGCAATCTACCACCTGCTTAGAAGTGTATTTACAGTCGAATCATCATGCACTACAAAATTAATTAAGCTGCTATAAATAATTGTATTTTCCAAGCCTCCTTCCATGTTTGTATTGGAATAACAAGGTCAGCACCTTTCAAAACTTCACTTTAATGCTCAGGTCAATAGTTCATAGTCATGTTGCTCAACATAGCCCCTGTTACAGATCGTGCTAATTCACTTCTCACGCATACTAAAACATACGTTCAGAATACAGAATGACTGAAGAAATACGATCTTTAAACATAATCAATAATAATAAATGTACATGCCCATATGCTTTTATTCATAAATGTGGCAAATATTTGAACTTAATGCAGTGGGTTAAAATTCTGTATCAAAAACTTGTCCACCTTCACCATAATTGTCTGCAAATCTTATATTCCACGTGCTGAATTTCACAGTGTGTACAACACTGTGAAATATCTGGTCAGTCCACGCTTTTGGGATCATCCTTGCTTCCCCGTGTCTGCTTTAAGGCAGCAGTTCTTCGTACTGTCTGTGTCCTGAAGAGGGCAGGCTAGATAGGACTTGCTCGCTCTAAGTGCATTAGAGACCAAGCTGTGGCCCAAGAATACAAAAAACGAGGTTCATTTTTTTAAATGAAATTATATTTAGAATTTGGATACATCTCAAAATTTAGTAACTTGCTTTCCATATTTCTCTCTATAAGAAAGGATTTCATGTCTGCCTTAACAATTGTATTAATAATATACATTGTGATGACGTTTATATCCTGTACAGTATATATATATTAATCTTTGGTTCATGGAATTGTACTGTTCATGACATAATGTGTCACTTAAATGTAGTTTGGGCATTTTATATATATATATGCTACCATACAGGTTGTATTATGGAGAGTATAACATAAACGAGACATAAAAAATAAACAAAATATGGGAGTAAAAAGTTAATCTTGTGATGCTTTCAATGTGCTTACACATTCCTCAGTCACTATAATTATTAGTCGCATGAAAAATATTTTCATATGAGCTTATTGAAACTTTATTTTTTAAATGTACTCTCAGAGTTTAGACAGTTTCATGCAGCGATTTAGAGATGCATTTGTTATTGCTGAATACATCCGGTGTAATTAATGACTTTCGCTGGCATATGTCCAGAGACATATTACATTCGTAAGATCAATTTATCTGCATAAGAACTTTGCCTTGTTAATCACCAAATCCCTGCGTCTGAATATCTCGAAATGACTTTGGTTGGCAATTACAACTGCGCTTTGTTACCAAGTACACAAATTAGATTTCGTAATATACGTTCTTGTAACTACCGGTCATTTATAAATGCCGTTTAATTTTCCATTCCATGCATTAAATTCCGATCCGGTTACCATCTACTTCAACCCTATATCAAATTTATCATTAAGAACAAGAGGCCAGATGGCATAATTTTGATTTACCCAACTTAAGCTTGAATTAATGTACTGAGTGCCCATAATGAATGCATTAAACAAGACTCTCTATAGCAGGGTAGGGGAACCTGACATGCTGAATTAATCAAACAAATCGAGATCAAAATACTTTATTTCTAGAATTCGATCAAAATGTATTCATAACAGTAGTGAGTTTAATTTCTTTTGTTTCTTTATTGAAAACATGTGCTTTGCCAATCTACCTGCTTTGTTGTAATGTTTCTAATACTGTAGATTTCTGGTAACAATGTAGACATTAAGCTCTCATAATGTGGATTTTACATTTAAAGATAAATGTACTGGGAGTGATCACAATTGGAGTCTTTGATAACAACTGTACATGTTTACGTCATCTGCAAAATGCGACTGATCTAAACCATGTTAACAGTCTATTATAGTGCTGTAAAATTAGTAAAAACTAAAATAGAAAGTTTTTGTTCCACACTTCCTTTACCCCTCATTTAACATTTCCTGGCTTTGGGTGATGGTTTGAATTGCATTTCTTGGGACTATAATTTAATTAACTTAACTCTTTTTGAGAGAATGTTTAATTGCTGCTTAATAAATTCCGATGACAGTGTGACTCCCTCACAAACCAGCACGAGGTTTAAGAATGAAATAGTCTGGGGACAGTAAAGCCTTGAAAATGTTTAGATCTGACTCTGCAAATTTTGATAAAAATCCAGTTTTCAGTCTTTTAGGTAAAAGTAAAAGTAAATCTACCATCCTCCACCTTACCACTAAGGTTGAATGACCTGTAAAAACTGAGTCCTACCCTACATAAAGCACTAATTTCATGTAAGGCAAAAATATACTGTACCTGCTAAGGGGAAAAAATGTAATTCTTGATCTTTATTATAATGGCCTCAAGAAAGAACATTGTAATAAAAACTGTAAGGTTTAAATGTGTACTCTTACATTTGTTTCAATGGAAACTCCAACTAATACAACACAATGCTCATTAGCTTGTTCTATTACTTTAGGCAGCAAAACAGAAACAGCTGATTACTGGAGTATGTGTAATGGCTGTTGTCTGGCACTGTATTGTAAATGGATACCCAGACCTAGGCAAGTGGTGACTGATGACACCTGAATGTTCTTCGTTACAGTTGGCTTCTACAATTGACCTAACATAGTGCTGGAGAGTAGCGATGTGTTGTGTGTTGCTCCTTGTCTGAAGCTCTTTGTCTGTTTCGTGTTGTGGGCTTTTTTGTCTTTTCAGCAATTATTTATGACCGACAAGTGAACTGAACTATAATTCTACTTTCTTGCCAGTTTTCATTCAAGTCATTCTTAATACCACTACATACTATACATTGAAGCTGTACATTCCCTGTTAACAATTATAGCTTCGTTCAAAGCTGTTTAGCTTATGCTTCAACCAGATCTGCTGAAAAAGAAGCAGATAAAATGCCAAATATTAAGAGCATGGTGAGCTTTGTGCTTAAAGACCACAAGAAAGCAATACTCTTATATCCAAGTCTTTACTGAGAGTTTCTGATGCAGTATCAAGTACTTTTCCCCTGCTCAATTTCTCCTTGCTTGTATTCAAGATAGTACAGTATATGCTACCCATGCTGATTCCCTGATTCAAAAGAACAGAACATTTAATTTCTTGTCACTGTCTCTGAAATTCCTAGAGGTACAATTAGCATTTCGTTTGACAAAATGTTGAAAGGTTCATAGATTGATCTTTGCTAAAATGCAGCAAGATTTTTTTTAAATGCAAATTTTGACATTTATTAACTTTTATTCAAGATCTGTTTATGGATTGTAAAACTGTGCATACATTTAATGTGGATAAAGTAAAATTACAATGTTTAGGCACAATCACTGGGCAATAGTAAGCATGTAATTTAGTGTTTCAACAATGAAATTTTTACTGTCCTTGATTTATACCATCTGCATGGAATTTTGTAATGAGAAGACTCAAAGTGTTTCATGGATACATTTTCCAGAAAACATTACATTTACTGCAGCTCTCTCAGGAGTGTTTTTCCCAACTGAAATAATGTCAGCACTTTCCCACCTTCAAAGTCCTTTTGTTTCTAAATCTATTAACAATTCTAATTGTACAGGAACACTTGTTAAGTAAGCATGGTAAATAAGGCAGGAAACGCATGATTTCCTTTTAGCATAGATTAAAGGTACAACTCTTTTTATGCTATGCTGGAACACATTAATGAGGTTTTAAATATAAACGTTGGCAGTGAAATTAAACTCCTGAGTGGTACAGTATAACTGCAGCTGTAGATTTTCATGATGTTTAACTAGAAAATGTCTACCTTCTAAAGCAAAAAGCTTTAGACACCTCCAGTATCTGTTAATTAAAATGGCCTTATTAATTTTTTTGCAAAGGGCTAAAAGTATATAGTCATTATTTTTATTAACATGATTTATAATAAAGGATAGTGTTTGCTTTGGGCCTATTCTGCTAATTAAATTGCTACAATTTAGAGGAAATTCAAGTTATAGTTTATTGTATGTATCTTTCTTTCTTGAAGTGGATGTTATAAATGTTCACCATCATAAACTAAAATATGTGAACTGAAAAAAGGCATTGTAGCCATTTCCTAGACACAACAGTTTGGCTAAACTTTGCAGTAAAAGATGTCTATATCTTAATTGCGTATCATTCTGAAAATGTGGTGCAATTTCCTTTTCAAGACAGTTACTGTTAACTGTTATTTTTAAAGGCAATAACAATGTCAAAGCAAAGGATGATTAAAGCAATTAAAATTTCCCTTTGTTTTTAAACATTATAGTTCAGATACAGTCAGATAGGCTTCTGTGTTTGTATAACATTTATTAAACACCAGCAGAGTGGAATGAGATCTGTCATCATTTATAGTTTTTTGAGACAAACTGTCTGCTACACATTACTTATAATGGTTGCTAACCAGTTGGTATCCAGATCAGTGCACATTACACAGCTTCTGGGCGTGGTTATCTATTTTTAATGTTTAATTCAATCTTTACATAAAACTGTAATAACGTTTCATGTAAGTCAGAGTACCTTATACATTACTTTTAAAACATTTTTACTGCTGGTTGCATTTAATTAGTAAAATACATGTTACCATACTGTACTGTACCCTACCTACTGTTTAATTTATGTAGTATTAATGTAAATTGATAGGCCACTAGCTCTAAAACGGTGATTATAAAGAATACACATCCTTCACATGACCTATTTATAAGCAAACTAAACAATATACACATTCTTCTATGTGTGATTTGAACTGTTGCAATTTTAAAAGGCAGGATCAACTGCTGGAACAAATGGAATTGTTTTTTTTTACAGTAGAATTAGAAGTCTTTTTTTTCCTGAGGGTACCTGTTTCATCTCCTGCACCTTGATGTGCAGAGTATGGAGCAATAAAGGTTCAGAAATCATCTTTATGCCTTGAATGTGTGTGTCTTGTGAGATGGTAGAAGAGAGGATAAGATTTGTTGGATAGAAGAATTCGCCCTTTCGAAGGGGCATTAGAAGTCAAGAATCAGTTTGCATTTTGGCTATAATGGTACAGTATATAAAGAATACAAAATCCTGCTTACATTAGCATAATGCTTGCATTTCAGCTTTCTTGTAGAAGGCTGGAGAAATGTAAATATTTCTTCATGGGTTGACTATAGAGTGAAAGGGAAGTGACTTAAATGAACTTAGCAAGGTGACTTTCTGTAATGTGCCATTGGGGAGCATCAGCAGAAAGTGGTCTTTTCACAGGAACTCATTAAGAGGTATGTTTCTGAGTCTGAAATACCTACTGAAAATGCCTAATCCTAAGAAATTTTAAAGTTTAAAACATATTGAGAGCCGGCACATGGAACAAGAAACTGGCACATGGGTTCAAGTTTTCTGCTTAAATGATCCCTTTTATTTCCGCATGTTATTTAACCCCCCAAAAATTACAGGATGAACCAAACTAAACAGAGCGCACAAAAAACAATATTTAAAATGATACTAATATAACAAAATTAAGAACGTATTGAACATCACACATCTGTGCAGATTACTTTTCAGTTGACCCCTTAAAAAAGGAGGAGAATTTCCTGAATGGGGGATAAATTATGTTCTTACGTTTGGTCGACCTTAGGGAGGGAGTAAAGAATGTGGTGAGTGTGCGACTGTGTATTAAGCAGCAATTTTCTTTGAATTCCCAAGTACTCTCTTTCAAAGGGCTACTGCAAGCCTTCCTTTTTGCCACAACAAGCATCTTTTTACAGAACAATAATAATTTTGAAATCACTTAAGTTAATGGTACATAATTACGACTTATTCAAAGGAAAAGGAAATTCTCTGGCTGTGTTCATGTTTCCAATTCTAGAGTTTCCAGTGACATAATACCGATGCTCCAGAACAATTTCTACATGGAAAAACAAGTCGAGCACGTGGCTCAGGCGTCCATCTGGCTACATTGTAACTGTCACGAACGTCACTTGTCACTGCACCAGCCCCCTGTCTTGTCTGTGATTATTTAAGCCTGGCGCTCCCGCTACTCGGGCGGAGTGGTGGCTCTGTGGCTCAGGATCTGCGTCTGTGGCTGGAAGGTTGCCGGTTTGTATCCCGCAGCCGGCAGAGGAATCCCACTCTGTTGGGCCCCTGAGCAAGGCCCTTAACCCCAACTGCTCCAGGGGTGCTGTACAATGGCTGACCCTGCACTCTGACCCCAAGCTTCTCTCCCTGTCTGTGTCTTATGGAGAGCAAGCTGGGGTATGCGAAAAGATGAAGTCCTAATGCAAGAAATTGTATAGGGCTAATAAAGCAACATTACAATTACATTACATTATTACTCCTCGCTCTGCATTGGAAGACGGACGCCTGGAAGCCCGCCCGACATCAAGTCGCCCTATGTCCGTGGCTTGAGGGAGTAGGCTTCCGTTTGGCGTCCTGACCAGCTGAATCCGGGGCTCGGAGCACCTGGCCTCATCATTCTGTTTTTAACTCCCTGTTCTTGTTCCAGATCCCGTTCTGGATTTTAACCTTGTCTTGTCTTATCTTGGATGGATCGCCTGGCTTTTGATTTTGGACTGTGCCCTGATTTCCCGTTTTGGACTTCCCTGGACCTGTTTGCCTGCGCTCCCCCCTTGCACCTGATCACTGTCGGCACCGCCCCCTGTTTACCATCCCTTCCTTTCCTAACCATATTTTCCCCATAGCATATCCTCTGCACAGGGTCCTAAACAACGCATTGTGACAGTAACTTTGTTTGGTATTATAGCACCATGCATCAGTTTAAAGAAGCATTTTTATATTCAGTACAAATCACTCTATTCTTATTGATTTCACAATCTGTGACAATTAAGGAGATCTATATAATCTGCTATTTTTCTGAAGTCAATGGAAAATCACTTAGAGCCATCTTCTGGTTCAGAATGTATTATTAAATTTTTAATGGCACATTTTGAATCATTTGTGTTTTAGAGGTTTATAACAATTGGAAACATGATGCATTAATTTATTTTAGTATAACCAAAAATTGTTATTAATTGATACGTGATAAATTAAAATGGAATACATTTATTTAGCATCGAAATGTCATAATAAAAAAGAGCCATTCTATTTTTGGCTCATTGTTTGAAAAATAGTCATTTCAAGTAGCCAGGAGATAATTTTTCATCACCAAAGAGAAACTGTAAATCTATTTCTTCTGTTTTTCTCATATCTGCAACAAAATCTGTCATATGACTGAGGTCAGGGTGACACAGAATCACAGAAGTGTCTCCTCATTTAGAGCTTCTTTTATTGAATTTGAGAAACAGAATCGGGAATGTATAAATACATATTATTTGCTTAATCAAATGTATATTGCAGCCTTTGTGAATTAAGCAAAGCTGAGGCTTTGTGCTCTCTACATCTCTTGAAGTCGCCTCATTGATTACCCAGAGCACAAAGGAAATGTCTCATGCATCTCATGTACATTATAACAAATGTTCTCTTTGCATTACAATTGAATTGTGATTGTTGTGTTCAATCAATGAGAAAGGTCAAAGGATCGCTTCTGCCAGCAATTTTAATGGAGAAGTCGATGGGGATTCATTTTAATCATTCCGGCTCCTTCAGAATGAGCACAACAAAGGCTGTCAATGGCACTGTAATTACTACTGTTTATACAGGTTTACCTTGCAATTTAGATATCCATAAATCTTTTTATATACTAAGAAGTCTGTGGTGTCAAATTGCAGGACGGAGTAACATCGTTAAAAAACTCCTGGGGCCTATCTTATGTGCACCCAAAGTCAAACATGGTATTTTTTGTAACTTGGTTTCCCAAGTTCTGACTTGGAAACAAAGTTAGCACCTTTAAAATCATACTACACTGCTTCACAAGAAAATGCTGTAGTGGTTAATTGAAAGTCCCAAAACGGTAAGATAAAGTTTTGCAATCAGTCCACACTATTAGTATTTTTTCTCAAATTTAACTTATAATATATATTTGAAAGGAGATGTTTAATACAGTACCCAGGCTACATTCACTTGTTATAGAATGTAGTGTTCTGGGTTTGTAACGACTACCATCATGTTGCTCATACACTTTCCTTGGAAAGACACAGCTGCTCTCTAATACACTATAAACACTTCTGAAAGTGCACAATCTACCTTATCTCAGCACTGTGTATTACTGCTAGACTGTACAATCCCAGCATGTACTATACTCCCTGCCTAAACAATTTCACCTACAGGAAGCCCATAAGCTAAATATACAGTATGTCTTGAAAATTGTGCTATAGAAGGAAACCTTTTCATAGAAAAAAAATGAAAAGAAGCACAGTTAATACAACAAAAACAAGCACAGTTTATAAAATAAATTAATCAGAGAAGAGGTTTTTCATAAAAACTTCATAAAAATAGTATTGATTGTGTTGTGCTTGATTTAACTTAACCTCTATTCCAAAATGTTAAATGTTAATGTAAACATTGGTTTAGTTGCTTTAAGAATAATATGAACATTGGTTTAGTTACTTTAAGAATAATAGGATTACATATAATTACATGCATATAAATCCAATATGTTTTGAGGTTGTGAAATAATAGGATATTTTATTTAGTTTTAAAGTTTATTTAGACCATAGCAATAAAGTAGCAATTTTACAAAAAATGAAGAGGAACCACAGACATTTACTGTTCTGCTATACTGGTATATAAAGAAAAATAAGAAAAAAAATCAGTAATAGACCATACTGTACCTCTTTTCACAATTCTTATTTCACGTTTCAAAAAATGAAAAGGGCAAACAATGTTTTCCACAGAACTTAAGAAGACATTTATCATTTAAGTTGTCTGTCACAGTTACATTTAGTTCATAAACAATTTATTATGAAAATCCTAATGGTAGAAGCTGATGTGGGCAATTTTTAGAGGCCTGAATATTTAAAACATGCCATTCTTAAAAGACAAACTTTGACATTACACATACATACTGTATATATATTGTTCAAAACAGTACAATAATAGTTCTTGCTTAATAACGTGGCTGAGACACATGATTACAATACTGGCAAGTGTGAAATGTACAAGCTGTATGTAACAGGATGTTACATAAAATATCAATTCTGACAACTGCTTTAATATAGGTTGCAGAATTGACTAAACTTATGGCTTCCTACTCATTATAATGGATACTTGCTGGCTCCAGTATACTGTATATTTTAAATATCTCTATTTAAATGCAGATTTTGGCTTTTCTGCCCAAGGACACACCACAATCCATTTAAACATGTAAAGGACACGCCTTAGAGGTTCCACAGTTCCGTGTTATTATAACCTGTCACTTCTTTGACATAAATATAACATAAAATTAATAATTTAATTAGAATATCTAATACTGAAAATTTTAAAAGTTTTATCTGTTACAGATTTCAGACAAGGGTGCAGAACAATCTGAAAATGTAGAATTCAGTTTTTCCTCTTGTTTTTTATCCATTGAACACTTTCAGTTATTAGCAGTGTGTAGACTCACTCATAACTCATCTTCTTCGCTGTAATCAAAATAAACAAATATACTGCCAATGCACTTGCTTTGCACTATGTTTATTTCATTATTATCAGTAATAAAAACGTATACTTCACCAGTTTCAAAGGGATATTTTTTCCGGTAATATAAAAACAAGTACAACAGTTAGAAAAGGCTGTTTTTAAATAAAAAATTTAAAATTGTTTTTAAATGCTCTTCTATAATAGTAGTAATAAAGAACTGTGCTTAATGATGATTCTGTCTCATTCATGTTAAAATGTAATGACTCAAAATTGAAAAATAAAGTACAGTAAAATTTCTGAGAGTAACAAGCAACTCAGGTGGAGGGAATTGTTATTTTGGGCCATAGATGAAATCTTTCTGGAAACACGGATTTATTCATATGAAAAAATATATAATGTGCTTGAAGGCATGGAATATTGGGTAGCAGTACTAGAGAATTACTAAAATAATAAATTACTCAATAACACTAGCATATGCAAACAATAGATTTTATCTTTTTCATTGCTGTGGTGCACATACTGAATATTATTATGTGTTGAAATGTAAAAACAACAAAACAAAAATGGTTAAATGCAAGATAAAACTTTGGTTTATGATGGAATTACGTAAGTGTTTTTTAAGTTACCAACATTTTTCGTTCTCATTTACAATGGAAACTCATGTACTGATACAGAGTTTCATAAGCAATATTCATGTCTTCAAGCATTCAGGTGATAGAAATGACTAGACATTAAGCACTGTATCTGTGGCTAGTGGAGTGAGCAATACAGATTCATACACTGCAGCCACCCAGCCCTTTGCGTGTCCATCTTCTTGAAGCTGTTATGTGTCCTTCATTTTTGGACTGTTCTGCATCTGGTGTGTGGAAAACAAATGCAGTGTGAAGTACTGCAAAGAATGAGACTTTGCTTGCTGTGTGTCTTTGTAAGCATAATCATGTTTCTCACTCCCAACTGTTTTTCTGGGTTTGTAATATTGTTATAGAATTGGCGCATTGTGTTAAATTCACATAATTCGATACAATTTCCTAATTTTCACATGTCACTGGAACTCTTGCAATTGTTACCTGAGCATGTTGCACAGGAACTGTTCTGAACCGCTATTGTGTTGTCACTGAGGAGTCACACCACTCTCCTCTGTGAAGAGCAATAAAGCTATCACTGCACTGGTATTTTTATACAGTATTTAACAATTGTATTTTTCAGGGGCTGTTAAAACACCTTTTCATGTAATATTAAATACCATTACTAACCAGTCATGGTCCTTATATCATCTGTTCTGGGAACAAACCACTTTGTGGATTGTGACATTGATTTGTCCATCTGTGCAGCGGTCAAGTGAAAATGACAGAAAGTAAAAATAGGAAAAACAAGTGTCCACAGCCTGTGAAAGGATAGGTGCATATTTGCATTTGTGAATTGTTTAAAATGGTCCCCTAGAATGCATATTCTTTGAAAAATTAACGTATTTAATCAGCTGGGTTCCTGAAAAGTTGAAAAATGTTTTAATATTATATTGTTATGTGTATGTGAGCCCTATGAAGAATGATGAAGTGGACGAAGGCAGGTTGCAGCGCATAAAGTGACAGGGAGAAGATCTGCAGGAGGAAACAGAGATGTGCCCCTGCACCGAAACTGTTCGGCACCTTCTCTTAATTCTCCTGAAGTACACTTTAAATGATTTTATCATGCTAGAACACTTAAATATATTAGCATGCCCTTTTTGGTTGAGGTTAGTTTGACTGAAAATGAACTGACTGTTACCCAGTGAATGAGTTGTTCTGCTTCAACAATCAGCAAATTAGTCCAGAGTAACCAGGAAACTGTACCTTAAAAGGACAGTCAACATCCTCAGAGCCAGAGCTGACCTCCTGTTGTTTCCAAACTGCAATAGCTACAGTCAGGAAATTCCAGGTAGGAATAAATCATGGATCAGCAAACTAACTCTTGAACCCCATCTGCATGGTAATTATTTCATACTTGTTTCATTGACCATAGTTGCTCAGAACTCGGGAAAGCTGAGAGACAACATTGCCATCTTCTGTGGACCAGGTGATGGCAGGAAGGGGTGCACAAGCAGTCCATTCTAACAAAGATAATGATGTATGATTACACCAGTCACAGAAGACTGTGGGTGTGGAGATGTCATGGTGAACGATATGCTAACTGCTATGTTGTTCAAGACCACCGTTAAGGCAGTGGAGGTGTGATGGGGAGAAACATATCACACACTGTACTGTATGTAGACACACATTGTCTCACCAATACATTAACGACATGCTTGAGCCAACAGTTCTTCATTCCTACGAGGTTTCCCAGCAGGACTGTGCAAGACTAATCAGAGCTTAAAATGGGTCAACTTCATAAAAACAATATTGGTGTCTGGTGTTGGTCGGCTTTTTGTCTATGGGACCAACTTTCCAAAGTAATCAACAGGAGACAAACTCAGACTTCGCCAAATTTTTGATTGAATCCATTAGACTTAAGGGTCCCATTTTTTTTTGTTACTTGTATTATGTGCATTTAAACCTAGAATGACTGGGTCATGGATCTCTCTTACTTGTATTAACATCTGATTCCAGCTTTTCGGGATAAGTAAGATCAAGGTTGAAATAAAATTTAAGGCATTTTCCTAAATTTAACTTCAGGTAAACTCTGAAACGAAACGAAACGAAACAGTATGAATTCAATGAGAATTTAAGTTTAAACATTTTTAAATTAAAAAATGTTGAATGAAAATATGTTTTACATTGTTTGTTATATAAAATCTTTATGTAATTAAGAAAAATATTTCTTTCAGGGAGAAGAAAAATATTTAACTGAACGGTGGGAGAAAATAACAACAATTTAATTTTCATAATTTTGATATTTTAATGTACATTTTTGTTTGTACATACTTGCTATATGTATATATAATTGAAGACTATTAACAATTACATCACAAGCATACAGGACTATAGTATTGTTTATTTGTACACAGGCATTTTACGAGTTTCAACATGCAGTTGTATACCTTAAATATTCAGTGTTTGAAACAGGTAAGTTTGTCCTGCTTATTTCAAGCTTCAACTTGTTTATACAAAATTAAAATGTTTATTAAAAACCTCAGAGAAAATTATGCCCTAAAGCTTACTGTTTTTAGCTACTGCTACCAATGAAATATTGAAATATTTTTGAAAATGTGAAATTGCAATAATTTTACTATAACATAGATGCCAAAGTAAATTGAAAATTAAATTAAATATTGTATAATTGGAAAGTACAGAAATTATGTGAATTGCAAACTGGTAGGAAGTAAAGCAAAAACGTCTTGATTACTTTTTTGCTGTCATGTGCCCTTATACAATTCATATTCCTTTGCTCCGCTGTCATGTTGCAACATCCTCAGATACTATCCCGGAGGTAGAGTGGCTAATAAAGAGCAAAATCTCTAAGTTTCCCTTTATAAGAATTAATTTAATTCAATAAGTGCCTTTTCTTTGTTATTTTGATTTGGTGGTTTGAAAGAAATCCATTCAGTCTCGGTTAAAATATAAGGCTTGACAGTTAATGTTTTCCACCTTTCATTTGTTATTAGAGTCCCACTTCTTGAGTCCACAATCAGTTTGGTTCCAGGACATACAGGTCTATAAACATTAAGAGAAGCAACCCTGTGACTTTTTTATACAAATATTTCCCGCCTTTGTTAATGACCGAACGGAAACAATTGTTTGACATTTGGAACAAAATTATTTTGATTGTATAAACATGATGAGCTAGCACATGTTTGATTGGAGTAGATTTAAACAAACAAGACACAAACCAAACAGTCCTTTTAGTCATTATATAGCTTTTATTTAGATGAAATAAGTAAGCAAATATGTTCCAGAAATGTGTTATATTGAGACTTAACCAATGTCTTATGAGAAGCATAAAGGACATGTTGAACCTGTTGTGGAGTTAGGCAGTAGGCTTTATTTAAATTTTAATTAAAGACTAAAAAATTGACATGGGTCATTAAATGAATCCATATTTCAATTAAATATACACCTAAGCATCATTACTAAGAGAGCAACATATGAATCAATGTCCTTATTCCCATACAGGCTGAAACAAACTTTAGGTCTAGAAAACCTGAAATGACCAATCAGCACTAACCAGACATCTCTCTGTGTTAAATATGTTCCTTTTTTCTTTATATTAAGGGTCATTTCCACATATATAAATCATTACAGTTATTTTCATTGTTTGTGATTATTTTAAGCATATCTGGAACTAATCTGATTGAACACATCTGCTTCTGGTGAGCTGCAAATATGCGCTCCTATTTAAGAAAATGACCTTGAACTTTGTGGAAAACAATCACTCACAACAACCAAAATTGTTTTGAAAAAGTGTAGATCTTTGTTATGGAATACCACAGTACAACAAGGTCATTTAGCCAGTAACTAGCTGGTTAGTGAACGTCATGCCATTTTCTACAGTGATGAAACAATTCATAGTAAATCTAAAATGTACAGTATATGTAATATATTAAATAGAGCTTGCTACTTTATCTCATACTCAAGTTCTAACTAATTTCATAATAAGAAAATTATATTTATCTTTTTTTTGTTCTTGATAGTTCATCAATTATATTGCAATACACTTAACGTCCATAAGGGGATGATGTATGATTGGCCTAATTATTTCTTATTCAAATTTTCGCCATGCTTTCTAAAGCATATCAATTTTGTTAATACCATGTAATTAAAACATGTCAGTGCACTACAAGTTGCAGGCTGTATTAATGACTATGAAAATTATTTTAATTAAATAGCCAATTATAGAAAAATCCTAACCATGAGAATTGACATTTAAATGAATTTCATTTAAATTGCTTTTCAACATTGTTTTATCAAAGACTTAGAGGACGAATAAATTATTATATCAAAAAATGTACAGTGGCATCATGTAGAATTCATATCTCCAATCTTTGCATGTCTTGAAAAAGACTTTCATTTATCATCTCAGAAAGATAATTATTTGGCTGTGCAAAGTGGACCCAAGACAAAAATGTATAATTCATTAAGTAGAAAGCATTTACACTGGCATGTAATAATATTGTATAGCTATTTTCCTTTGTTATAGGTTTAAGCTCATTAAGTGGTTTGTATTATTGCTGGTGAAAGGAGCATGTTAATTCTCTTCTGCTGAGCCATCTTCATCCACATAATCTCAATTTAGTCTAAAACTATTACTGCATCACTTATTCGTTTGTTAAGCTTGAAAGAGATGGTTACTTAATAATTGTTGGTGTTCATAGGTACACAAACTACTGTTTTTTCTGTTGTTTAACACATTACAGTTAAGACCACAACAATCCTTTGTTGTAGTTATACTGACTGTATAGTTATACAATGTATTTTGCTTACTACACATTTTGTAAGTATAAATACCGACCAAACACCAGAGTACCAGTAATGATTACTGCCTGACTTACAAACTGCTTTTAATAAGATCAGGTAATGGAAGTGTGCTTTGTAAGCCTGTTTATCAAGACCTTAAATATTTGCATTAAGTTTTGACCTCTAGACAACAAAAAGACAATAAGCTTTTAAAACATTTTCCAGTTGATCAATAAAATCAATCCAAAGGTTGCACCGTATAGGAAGGGAAGGAACTAGGACCGAATTATCCATGCTCTTCTTCATGTTTGCCATCAGCAAGTCAATGAGATTTTTTAGCCAACATTTTAACAACGTGGTCCAGCAGTCCAACTGAAATAGCTGTTTTGTGAAGAGAAGATGGTTCCTCTCAGACTCAGACTTAAACCAAAACCAAGATAATAATAATAATTAATAATAATTGCTTACACTTATATAGCGCTTTTCTGGACACTCCACTCAAAGCGCTTTACAGGTAATGAGGACTCCCCTCCACCACCACCAATGTGCAGCATCCACCTGGATGATGCGACGGCAGCCATAGTGCGCCAGAACGCTCACCACACATCAGCTATCAGTGGGGAGGAGAGCAGAGTAATGTAGCCAATTCATAGAGGGGGATTATTAGGAGGCCATGATTAGGAAAGGCCAATTGGAAATTTGGCCAGGACACCGGGGTACACCCCTACTCTTTTCGAGAAGAGCCCTGGGATTTTTAATGACCACAGAGAGTCAGGACCTCGGTTTTACGTCTCATCCGAAGGACGGCGCCTGTTTACAGTATAGTGTCCCCATCACTATACTGGGGCATTAGGACCCACATGGACCACAGGGTGAGCGCCCCCTGCTGGCCCCACTAACACCTCTTCCAGCAGCAACCTTAGTTTTTCCCAGGAGGTCTCCCATCCAGGTACTGACCAGGCTCACACCTGCTTAGCTTCAGTGGGTTGCCAGTTGTGAGTTGCAGGGTGATATGGCAAGATGACAGCAATCTGGCCTAATCAGCTCTTAAACTCAAGAGAACCCAGGAGGAACTATGTGCATGACAAATTGAAAGAGAAGTGGGTGGTAGTTTTCCAAAAAATCAATCAGGGAGTTGTTTTAACCACTATCAAAACTGTATACTCCATGACATCCAATAGAAAAAAAATTAAACTAAATCTGGTAAACATATGAGTTACTGATACTGAGTACAATGAATGATAAGCACAAATGGCCTTATTACTTAACAGACCATATAGTAGATACTGTAGCTCGGACCATAGTTGGTTAAACTAATGGCTCAATCTTTGCTCACAATGAATTAAAATTATTGACTCAGGGGTCAATGAAATGAAGAAGTGGTATCATGTGCCTTAATTTGAGCGCTCCTATCGGGAGTCGAGAAGTGTTTGTGGCTGTGTGACAAACACATACTGTACAGATGGAAAGCGCTCTCCCAGCTGGAGACAGGAAGTTGCTAATGAACTTGGCGTTGCACAGTGTATAATCAGCAGATTCTGTGGAAAACACTAAACCAGTGAGTGGCCAGGAGTGGATATTCAAGATGCACAATTCAGGAAGGTAACCAGTTCTTAACACAGCAGAACAGGGATACCTGTATGTCCAGACAGACCATCCATAACAGATCTTTTTTCTGAAGAGGGCTTGTGAACACATACATACTGGACAAGACATCAGTGATCTTCAGTTAAATTTAATTATGAAATTTGGTTCACTTCATGCCAGAATGATGGCCAACAGTGCTGTTGAAGATTCTGAGATGAGCTTTTATCTTCAACAACTGTGGTTGTTTTGGAAGAGGCAGGTGTGGCATCCTGGGAAGGCGTTGTGGTGGCAATAGCTGACTTACTGGTCAATGTCACGGATCCAGTCATTTTGCACCTGAGTCAACGTCAGAGACAACATCCTGTTCATGGATGACAATACAGGTCCTGAGCATGCTCCTATGGAAATCAGGATCTCTCAACACGGCAGGTCAGGTTGCTCTTGTCGAGCAGTGGAACATATTCTCTCAGGATACCAGTTGAAAAGTGTTTGATATTAGATTTTTGATGCTCATGGGCTTTTGCCGGATACTCACAGCCTGTAATTTGACAACTAAGGGGAGTTTTTTGGTTGGTTTTTAATAATAAAACTACAATTGTTTTCTTCTGTGTTTTAACAGAGCAAATAAGCTTAAAGATTTGAGTGCAAAACACTTGATTCAGTATCCTTAAATCTGTATATTAATTTTTCTCATACTCTCAGGTATTGTATTGTGTCAAGTTTATAATGTTAAATAATCAGTTCAATAATCAAAGTAATAATCCCAAAATAATCACTTTTTTAGGTTTAACTTAATATAAATACTTCTCTATTCAGCCACACATTATAACAGTTAAAACATACAATAATAACATACAGTCTATAACATATGTAATATTCTGCAGATTTTGAAGGTTCTTATTTGTACTTGTAACAAAATGAGCTGAGTCTGAGCCACTGCAATTAAATTGATCATGGCATGGGTCTCCCACTCCCACTGAGAGGAGTCCAAATAGTCCCAGATAATGAGACATCCTGGCAAACCTGCTCAGAATTTGCACAAAGATCAGTATGAGCAAGGAGACCTGTCCCTTCAAAAGAGTTTTTAGTCATAACACGTAGGGATTCTGAAACAAAGGCACTAATTGCAGTGACAAAAAGCCAAAACATGACCCCAGCCACGATCTGAACCTGTGGTTATCTTATTCTTATGAAATCATTTTTGTTCTTGGCCTGGGGTTGCCTTACTAATGACCCCTTAATGATGTAGAGGGCATTAGAACTAAACTTTAGATAAAGCACACTAAGTGGGATTTCCTACATGGAGAAACCAATTTATTTTCATAGTTGTTTTGTGAAAACTGCAATAAAGTTGTTTTCAAATGTCAATATTTCACATACAATTCTTTACTGCTGATCACTGTTAATTTTTTCAAAAGACAATGCACTATTGTCTGACATGTCTATTCTTACCATTGTTGGAATAGAAATGATTTGAAAGAATACTACATGTATCCATCAAAAGCATTTAAATGTTTAACATGTATGCTTTTAATTTCTCATCCCATATGTGTCAGAGATTGAAAAATTGTCACAATACCTTCAGTTTTTATACAGTTATTTTATTTCTCTTTGTTTTGCAACATAAATACAATCAACATTGTTGATTGAATTCATCTCTGCCTCCATGAAATGATAAATCTGGAAAGAAATACCTTAAGTATCATGTAAGCTTTATAGGGTAATATGGGTAAACAAAAAGTGCAGTATAACAATATACTTTAAAGTACAGTACAAAGCTTTCTCGGAAAATCAAACTAAAACTAATAATAGAAAATAATATTTTCTCAGGAATTAAGAGATTTTAATGAATCGATATTCTTATTTAATGAATCAATATATTATTTTTTTAGCTGTAATAATACTCAAAAACTAATAAGAATATTTTGGTGAAAAATAAACAAAAAGTGTTTTAAAAGGTTTAGGTGGGATACAGTAAATGTATTTTGTATTGTAATGTGTACAAGTGCTTCTGAACATGAAATTATCTATCTTATCCTTTCAATTAACTTCAAACTGTCTAGGGTCCTGTGAAATTCCCGACTTGTGTGTTTGCCTGTAATTTAATCCTCCAGCCACAAGAAGACAGTTTAGTTTCAACAGTCATAAGATAATTAAGCAACCATTAAACAATCATCACATTATTTTTGTGAATTTAGTGAATGACCCAAGTTATGAAAATAATGCCATTGGTATTTATTTAATTATTCCATTCCTCTGATTTAGTTTTTTTTTTTTGTTTCAGAGAAAGCACCTTAAGAAGTACTACTTCCAGATTTTAACTGATTATAGATTTTTTATGCGATATATTTACATTATCTTGATTTGAATCCAAATTTGCCAACAGAAAACAAGAATGTTAATTGAAAGGCAAGTACAAGTATATTATAGTAGAATATCTTCATGTTCACTTGAAGATATTCTATAACATTCATCCAAACTTTATAAAACTCAGAGCTTACTGAAAAAGCTATGGTTTTAATATTCACTTGATGAGCGGTTTTACTCCAGAAATTTAATGGAGAGTTTTAATATTATCTGTTTGCCTGTATTCTTTGAAGATCTTGTCCTAGTATTTTGTATTTCTCAATTTGGCCACTCTAATAGCATGACTGTCTTTCATGAGTCCCCTGTAATGCAATGCAATCAGTGCTGAGCTTTTTCTTTTATCAAATAATAAGAATTAACATGGTCATTACACACAGATAGTACAACTTAAAGGCTCATGCTTTAGCCAGTGCTATTATTATAATCCCCTTCAAAAATATATAAACATTGTATAATAGTGTGTTCATGGTTATTTGGTAAAAGAGTTGACCCTCGGTCTATTATTACTGTGTTTACTCCTATCTTGGAGAATTGTTCTGCTGTGACTCCATTACATTCTGTTCTCGAACCTTACATTACACTAAGATGAAACAGCAGGTGTTGTTTTTCCCAGGAGAAGAAATCTGCACATCAGAGCATGTTTACTATGTACTCTGAAGACACGCTCACATTATAATAAAGATGTATTGATACAGTGGTGTATGATGGCATTGTAGCGCCATAAACAAATAAAACATAATCACAGAGCAGTTGGATAATATAAGTATAAAACAATATTAATATTAAAAACAAAAGCAACACTTATTTTAATGGTATGAGTATGGTTTGCCTTGTATACAAAATGGAATTCAGCAGGCAGAAATCTGATGATGCTTATGGTTGTTGTGCTGTTCCTACTGGGAATTTTATCAAGTCATTCTGGAATACTGTATTGTCCTCAGTGAGTATAAACTTGATAATATCCTGACTATGATGGAGTATGATGCATATGATGTAATCTTTTCAGGGGACATAAGGATAGATTCTAGAGTCCATCTGGGACTATTTACACTACTAAAACAATAGACTATATCCTCTTGTCAGTTCATTCTGGAATACAGTATGTGTGTTTAGTAAACATACCATATTGTACTTTTCTTTAAGGAGGCAACATGGGTCAAATCCCTTTAATAAACCATAAATAATTGTTACTATTACATATTTGTGATATTTAGCTGTTATATTCAAACTGTCATATACTGTGTGGTATGTCTCTTGTAATGAAAATTTTAAAGTAGCTAAAATGATTGGGTTAGTTAAAAAAACATTACTAATTTATTGAAAGTGTGACATTTGAGAAAAATGGTTTCCTTTGCATCGCCTTGAAGAAATATAGATTCAGCTAGGTTAAAAGGTCAAACTGACCGATGATTTAGCAGGCCTGGTGTTTGGACTTGAAGATATTGTGTACTATGCCTATAAATGTTAAAAGTACACTTCAGACATAAATTCAACCCATAAGCCCACTGCACAGCCAGACTCCCCCACTGTCTATTTTTAATAACAAAAAAAATCACTGGGTGATGAAGTTTCATCGAGCCTATTTTATATTATTCTGCTGTAAGAAATAAATATTTCAGATAATTATATATTTTATGTTTGCCATAAGTCATTTATAGGCAACATACATTCAAATATATACCAATATATACGGTTTTGAAAAGCATGGCTGACGTCCAGATGAATTCCCCAAAGCCTTCAGCAGCTGATATGCAGAAAGATGCAGTCAATAATCATAAAGGTTGAATTTCCCTTCAACATCATTTTTGTTAAGATAAAAGTTTCATTATGTGGTCTGTCTGCCAAAGGCCTTATGGAACGGAGAACAGCACAAACTAATAAAACTCTGCAAATGTTTATGTGCTAAACCCACCTACAGGCAAATTCAATAGACTTCCTATAATTCATTGCCAACATGAGACTTAATAAATATAGTTTAAATCGTGTTTAAACAGGCTTTTGCCGACCTATTAATAAATATAAAAGGCAAAAAAAAAACTTTGGTAGAGAAGTTAGAACATACTGGCTACTGTGAGTAGGCAAAATCCATCACTTTAGTTCAGGACTGCAACATCAACACCACAAGATAAAGAAGAAGAGACAATGTGCCAAACTTTGCCAAAAAAAGTATTTAACTGAAAGCACATCCAACCCAAACCATCTGAAAACTGCGGCAGCTTAAAGCCCACTGTATATCCCTCAATGATACTGTCACGATTGTAGTCCCTCCCCCTAAAGGGCTCTCCGGCTCGTTCACTTTTTAGTTGACTTTGTGCACCTGCTCCCTGTTCCAGCCTCCCTACAAAAGCCAGACGCTCACTCTGTTCTGGGCTCTGCACTGGAACATGGACGCCCTGAGGCTCGCCTACCACCAAGTCGCCCTACGTCTGCGGCTCGGGTGGCATTCGCCTCCTAGGTGTCCTGAACCAGCCAAGTCCGGGACCTGGAGCGCCTGGTTCCGTTCCACCTTTTTCCCCCCGAACCTTCGCAGGATCCCGCTCCGCTTTTTTAACTTTGTCTTGTCTGTCTACAACCCCTCGCCGGATTCCGCTCTGGCTTTTAACTTTGTTTTGTTCGTCTTGGATTTACAGTATCACCCAGCTCTGGACCTTCGCCTGCACTGGACTTCCCTTTGGACTCCCTTTTGGACTGTTCGCCTGGACCACGCCCCCCGGAGCACCTTCGTCACGCCCCCAGGTTCCTCTACCAGCCCAGTTCCTCGTCTCCTCCCTGTGTGTGTTCACTCCCTTCCAGATTGTGTCGTCTGCATAGGATCCTGAAAGATGTTTCATAACAGATACAGTATGGCACAAGGTAGGACAAGACACAGGATCAGGATCACCTCACACACACATGCAGTATCAGGCATCCTAAAGGTTAGAGGCTCTGGACTCCTGACCAGGTGCTGTGAGCTCATGTCCCAGGAGGAGACATCCTTGCCGTGCCCTTGATCTAGGTTATTTTACCCAGGTTACTGCAGCAAACCTCACCATATTGATTGGCACCACAATTTGTGAGACAAGAAAGTAGATGATGACTCTGTGAATTACTCTGGATTGGAGTCTCAGACAAATGTTCAATGCTGAATTTCTTAATCTGCAGAAAAAAAAAATCTGTTTTTTAACCACTTCCTCCCATTTCATGATCACATGCGAGCTGAATCCTCCCAGCAAGAGGAGGCTTGAGCCTTGAAGACAGGTTCCCAATGAACAGCAGGCACAAGGGAGGGTACACCGTACACCCTGGATGGGATGCGAGTCCATCACAAGGCAGACACACAGATACAAACATATGCACACTCACTCCCTTGTGCCAATTTTTCCAGAAGCCAACAAACCTACCAGCATGTCTTTGGACAGGTGGGAGCACCTGGAAAAGACCCATGCAAACATGGTGAGAACATACAAACTACACACAGATATCAGCCCAGGTCCGGCATTGAACCCATGGCCCCAGTGCTGTGAGGCAGCAGTACTGGCCACTGAGCAGCCATGTTGCCCCTGCAGAACAATCTCTGTTTAACAATGATTTTCCTTTAGCTTTAGCTTTTATTCTGTCAGTTTTATAACAAAACATTAAACCTGCAATCTTGGTTTCCCAACAATGACAATGAGATTGCACAACAGGTTTGGACCACAAGACTTAGCCTTAGGTTTTTCACTGTACATTAATTATACTGTAGCAATAAATGAAATCACACTGCCAAACATCCTGTGTAGGTGAAGCAGTACATTCAGAATATGAAATTATAAAGTCTTTTAAATCACTTTGTATTTTATCCCTTAAGAATCTAGGAATCAGTAATTGATGTTTTTATTCTGAGAAGAGTGTAGTGAAACCAGAGGCTGCAAAGCGAGTCAGAATGATCGAACACTGTGTTATAGGCTCAGGTTCTTCAGATGTCAACAAGTTATTGGTCAGTGGATGAATCTATATTGGCACTCTGAATGACTTTAGTCATAGGCTTTTCATTTAAGATATAATAGTGGTAATTTCCGTTTTCGTAGAGTGTAACACACCACTGAAAATAAAAGAAAAATCTAGTATACATTGAAGCTATAGCTGGTGCTACTGCTATAACTGAGAGTGTCTGTTAATCAAATATAGATATTTAAATATCTTCATTACAAAACCAAGACGATATCCTATGTTTTCCTTTTGGTAGAATTGTTTGTTGTTGACTTATAAATGAATGAGAAGTCATTTTATAATCTTAGAATGGCATTGAAGTAAAAGAATAACATACTTTGGCAATAAGTTTCAATCTTCTGATACAGTACATGAGAACATCTCTTCACATATTGGAACCTTTTCTGAAACAACTAACTTATCTGTAAAAAACATTTGACTTTAGTACATAATACCACATTAGTGTATGAAACCTTTCAATCTTTAAAATACACACCAGCATTTTAAAAATACTTAAAAATATAAAAAAATCCATTCATTTATTAATTTTTCTTTATAACTGTTTCTAGAAAATTAATATACTTTCACATGAATTCTGACGTCTGTGGTAAACTATGAAAAAGTTTGTATGTCTATTAATATGCAATATGTGCATGCACATGCTGATGTCCAGACTGAAATATAACAAGAGATTATTGTTTTCTAAACAAAAACTCATCATGTGTGCTATCTGCATTTTTTTTACCATACTGGAAAACACATTTCCTTTTTTGGTAACTGTTTCTGTCATTTTTATAAAGAACTGGAACGAAATGTAATGCTTTTTGGCTTAAAGGTAATTGACTGTAGGGATTCTTAATTTCCATATTTATATATTTCACAAATAATCTTGGAAATCATCCAGCTAGCTTGTTTCAACCACAGCAAGAAAACATCAGTGCTTACTAAGTACATGTAACTTTGGGACAAATAGTTCTAAAATAAAGTTTGCATTCATCATAGCTGCTGCTGAAGAAAACACTCCTCTATTGTTTTATAAAAAATGTGAACTTCCTTTAAAACAAGAATTAGCCAGTAACCTTTTATAGTGCATTACAAAACTTTAACGCAAAAAGGAAAAGCTAAAGGTTCATTGCATGCCTGCTGAAAGGTAAATGCCTGTTACTTTCCAGCCTCCACACGCCGACACAGCTCAAACATCTCCATCGTACAATACTTACAATACTTCATCGTCCACAGGTGCCCTCTAATGGATCAGAAACTCCACTGTCCGGAGCACCTGGTCATCACTGAATACCGTACACTGAAGGCTGGCACACATGGAACAGGTATACTTTACTTCCCAGAACATGCCAACTAACATCACTTTGAACAATTTATTTTAAAAAATAGTTTCCTTTATAGCAGCAGTATAGAATAGTGTTTGCAATAATAATAATAATAATAATAATAATAATAATAATAATAATAATAATAATAATAATAATAATAATAAACATTAATCTTATCATCAATACATTTAATGTATATAGCATATTTCCTTACAGAGAATCTCAATGTGCTTTATATAAAAGAATAAGCCAAAAGATAAATCAAGGAACTTTTAAAATTATTCAGACAGAACAGAGAAGAAATGAGACAGTTTATCACACTGGAAGTGTTCGGCTTGCCAGTTGAGAAGGGATTTAAGATCTGTTAAAGGTCTCAGTTGAAAGTGCTTGTCTGGGAGGATCAGGGCGGCAGTCCCACAGGTGAGGAGCAGAGATAGCTGCAGGTTCAAGCCCAGGTAAGACAGTGCTGTAACTCTGTAATCTTCTGGCCAGATTGTCATCTTCGACAACATGACTGAGTGGTTCGTTAGAAGTCATATCTTCGTTCAAATCCGTAAAAAAGGCTAAAAAGGGATAGGCGTCCATGCTGTATTGACAGGCAACAAGCTCCCACAACCCTTCCTGTCGGCAAGCACTTCCCCACAGTTTCTAATGGAGATCTCAGCTTGTTTCATACAGCTGATTCTGAAGAAGCCTGCTGTGTGTATTCTGTGTGTTTAAAAAAAACTCAGTAATGTACAATATGTCAGAGTACTTGTCCAATTTTCTGTTTGTGAGAAAAGAGCACAATGTATTGTGACAGTACCCCTTAAGAACACAAACTTAACCCACTACACTTCCTTTGAAAAGAAGAAGTAGACATATTTTTCATGTTTTTAGATGCTTTCGTACCACAGATTTACCTTAGTTGCTCAGTATATACACGTTATTGCTAATACATAGCCACAATCATATAAGCAATTAAGAAACCATTATATCAAGTATAATACAAGTATATTTACAGACACAGGTCCAGCTTTTATCAATGGTTATGTATTATATAACATTGTGGTATTTTATGTCATTAATGATTAATACTCATATAACTTCCCTATTTCATCTACACTGTTGAACTTGACCTATATGTATTGTTTTTACTCATATCTAAAACAGAGATAGAAGTTTTTCCATAGGACAGGACATATGGAAAATACACTTTTAAAATACACTATCATTAACCACAAAGGTGGATAAAATCTGATTAACTCGATTTGGCCTTTTCTGTACATAAATTCGCTGTTCCGTGTCATAGTGTGGCTGAAAGCTGCGTGCTGTACATTGGCCTATTTAACATTTGTACTTGCCCAAATTCGTGTTTTGAATAAGCTGATTTTAGGTCATAATTAAAGGATTTCATTCATTTACCATGTTGTTCTAATTATACAGTGTTTAATTGGATAACGCGAGCAACACAGAAGAGAAAATCGTTTCGACTTGTTCTAATGCCTGAAGTCTATCGGGTTTCGTTCTGCTGCTGATGGGAGATGGGTGTAAATGTTGTATAAACGACGGCAGTGTGTAGTGAACGGGATTGTACTACTGAACTGGTGCAAAGTACCTGTTTATCAACGCGTCGTTACATACAGTCACCAACAGATGCCGCCTTTACTTTTTTCTTTCGTTCCTTCGTTTGATGACATTGTACACTTTTCACTTTTATTTTTTTAAATACTAAGAACGTTGCGGTGCGAGAATACTGGACAACGATTAAATAACACTATTTTAGAAGTTTACAATCCCGAACGATTATAAAATTAAATAATGATAAATGATTCATCTCGAGAGTTAAAAACTGGTTTTAAGGAGAACGCGTTTAAAGAGCAGCCATGTCTCCAAAGAATAATTAAATAGTTGGCATTCAAGAATAAAATTTGAGCATTAGCTCATCTATCACAACTATTTTGACTAAATCCAATTTCAGGTGACAGCATCATAATAAAATTCATCCAGCGTTTATCACTTCAAAAATTATGTCTTAAATGCCAAGCGTGTATTATACAAACGAGTCAAATAAAAGAGAACATATTTCTTAATTATCAACTTCAACGCAAGGCAATGGATTTTTAAAAATAATTTTGCAAATACAGGACATTGCTTTAAAGAGCTAGGTGGATATTTACGGTAAATATTTCCAAACACGCATTACAGTGTGTTACTAATTTCTAAAACCAGCTCAAGTAAACATTAAAATTGACAACTTGTCATTACAGTATTTATTTTTGCTGTTCAAAATCTACAGAAATTTGTCGACGCGTAACAGCTGAATAATTATGTAAAATGTACTTTCTGTGATTGCCACTAATGACGGTATATCCGTATATATGATGTATATCCTTTTCATAGAACTGCTTGACTTTTTTAGATTACTTAACAAACATGACATTTATTGAATCTAGGAACAGATTACGACAACTCTAATTCTTCGCGACAGTGGACAAAAACATAACTGATTGGCCAACTCTGTTGCATGGTGTGATGAAGACACGACGGAATGACAGCCTGCAGTGGTCAAAGGTACAATTAAAGAAGTGTAGAGTTTATCATTGGCCAAGATAACCATTAACACATAAGAACTCTTAAATCCCTGTAGCTACGAGAAGATTGATAAGATAATTATATGCAGAGGATCCGACAAGCTGTAAATAGAAATATAGTTTGTAATAGGGAAATGTGAATATTTAACTACTTCTATTTGTAAATACTTCAGTAAAGAAACGAAACTTTAATAATTAATATATTTTTAAACATTTTCTGAACATTGGTAGAGAGGCAGTTGTCATAGTGTGTTTACTATATTTATGTCTTGTGTAAGAGTTCTAAAAGTTATATATATAAAATGCTCTATAATGGTTTGTGATTTATACAACAATAGGAAAGTGATTTAAATAAAAAACTGAAATAAAATTAGATTTTCCAAAGAATATTATACTATTCATCCTTATACCTGTAATTTGGCAGTTTGGCAGATGTAAGTCAAAATCACTGAATGTTGGGCATTACATTGTAACAGTTTTATATCATACCTTTTGTAGTGACTGATGAGGTTAGAACTTCAGAATCAGAAATCAGAATTACTTTATTTGCCAAGCATGTTACATGTACAGGATAAAGAATTTAAATCAGTGCCTTGGTGCAGAAACAATTCAATAGTACACGTACTGTATATTCATGTATGTAATTCAGTATACAGTACTGTAATTAGGCAACTGAAAGACTACGGCTAGGTTCAGTTTTTACTTTTCATCTGTAAAAATGCATAGGCCTATACAAATATACACTATATATTACATAAACACAAAAATATTTTTACTTGCCAACAGAGGAATATGCAAAACGGTCAGACCTTTTTAGGCCTTGCTCATCAGTATAACTATGGTCAGGCAGATGTGATTATGGTAAGTACTGTGTACATGTGATGGTACATATTGTGCATCATGAAATATACTGGAAGCCACAACAAACTGGTTGACAGGGTGATGTGATTCCAATTATTTTTGCTATGGCTTGACTTCAGAAGTCTAGAGAATTGTTATTTTCCTATAGGAGCAATGGTTGTTGTGTATTTTTTTAGATTGTCTGGTGTGATTTGGATATTTGTAATGCAAATGACTATCAAGTTTAATTCCTTACTATTGTAACTCAACTTCGAGGTAAACTTTTCATAATTTCTCTACACTTTCAATTTGGTTATTTCAACCTTTGTTATCTATAAAAACAAATACCTAGCAACCTGAGAAACTAGGAGATCTAATGTGATTAAATATGTATGTTTAAGATGACAGACTTATATGTTTATGTTTTAATTATATGTTACAAATTGAAGATAGTGTTGATTTAAGTAAAGATTCTTCATTGCTGTCCAGAGTAACAGAAAATAAATATAAAACCCATGCCACTTTGAAAAAGCAGTACATTTATAGCTACAGTATTATCTTACCCGCTGGCTTTCCTTTAGTGTTGATAATCTGTTGAACACTGTTATAAGCACTATTGGTTTCCTTTAAGGAAAGGCTGTTTTTGAAACACATTGCTGTTTTTAAATTTGACCATTTAATATAGTATTTGCTACTGTAACTACTCTCTAATGGCGATAATTACACAAGGAATCAAATCTTCATTTCATACACATTTAAATAAAGGCTTGCAATATAAAGGGCAAACGGATTGTATGGCAATGAATTGTAAATAACCATTGATTTTTTACACTATCAGGTACTTCGAGGTCTGAATAACAATTTGGAAAAGTCATTCACGTAATCCGGGATCAAATATAAAGCTCAAATGGTCAAATGGGAATATTTAGCTTAATTTAATGTAGAATTCCTAAACTGTCTTGTAGGCACAGGTGATCAGGCTTTTTTGAAAATATACTATTTATTAAAATGCAAAAATATCATATACTGTACCACTATTTTATCAGTTTAGGAAAGTTTTAAATCTCACTGAAAGGGTAGTTTTGGGTGCAATTCATTTTCAAGCCTTTGACGACGGCGTCTAGGTTATATGAAAAATGTGTTTCCGATATTCAACGTTATTTTTCCTTGAACACTGGCTATTACAAATTCCGCCGTTTCAGCTTTACCGACAATAAACAATGAATACGTTTAATGAATCTTTAGAATTAATAATTTGTGTTATATTCAACATCTCCCATCTTCCCTGTAGTTTAAGTCATTGGATTGTTTTCTTTATCAGACATGACTGCAATAAAATTAAGCGCTAGCCTGTGCTCGACAGTAATTAAACTTGTTGATCTTCTTCAAGCACAAATGTCTGTTCAGCTGTCACTTCTGTTATTACATAATAGGATAGGTTATTGACCAAATAAAGACAATCACACAACTGAAAAACATAAAAGTTAAAATCTTAAATTAAAAGATTCATTTTTCATATATCATACCCTACATTGTGGTTTCCCAAAATTAAACTGAAGAACCAATCACCTGTGATAGAGCGCTAACAAAAGCTATTTTTTATTTGCACTGCCTTTTCATTTCGTCAACTGGCGCTCCAGTGGCGCATATATGTGGGCTTCGCTTTCAAGTTGGTGGAAACACAAGTGGACATTTGTTGTTTTAATCTATTGTCTTCTCGTTCATTCTAAACATCTGCGAATAATCTGTCATGTGCTGGCGCGTTTACCAGGTTCTGACAGGAATGTTTCCTTCGCAGTTTTGTTTAGTTTTGGTGCATACAATAGGCGAGTAGGCCGTGCTCAGTTAACCCTTTCCTACATTTTGCTCCTGGAACATAATTTCACCCGAAACAACGATGAAGTAAAATACCGTCTCTTTGTATTAAAAAAAAATCAGATTTGTTAAAGGTACTATAACATTCCGTTTTGTATTTTTCGCTGTAGTGTGCCAAGCTTATTTTTTCTTTAAAAACAAAAATCAGAAATCCAGTTTTATTTTATAATATCTGTAAAAGTAAAAACTACAAAGATTTTGCTGACACGTAATTAAATTGTAGGATATTTGACATTAGCATTCAACACTGTGATCTTAGTTTTGAGAAGAAAAAGGCTTATTTTTTTTGTACCGCAGATATAGCTCACAACAATGTTCTTTTCGTAGATGTCCTGGTAAAAAAACATAACTTGGCAATGTTTAAAACTTCTAAACTGTTTTCACAATTAGTGCGATGAACTTAAAAGTAAATAAAACCCCAATAAGCAGACTGTACAATTAATTTGTACAAAGCCATTTAAATAGTGTGCTTAATGCGGAGCTCTAAATTCAATAAGTGTTTTAGAAAGCTTTGTGTATTCAGATGAATTATTACCACCACGTTGCGCCCTCCAGTACATAACACGCACAGGTTAACAACCCTAGTCTAAATTATTTTCAAAACACTAAATCAAAGTGCTTCCAACGGAGAAAAACTGAATAAAGCTGGAAGAAGCCAGCAGGATATTACAAAATATCGCGGATTACTAAATATGTGTGAAATAACTTTGGAAAAAAAACGGAGAACACACATGGGACAATCTTTTAAACGCACTCTGTTTCCCGGGAAGGCTGTTGCCTTACTGGTCACATACAGTAATTATCCAGCGGGCCAGCGGCTGTCGTATAGATCGACACTATTCGTATCCCCAAGAAAAGGCAATGGCTCTTCAAAACAAGTCATCCTGTTATTTATTTTCTGGAGAGCGACACATTTTTTCCACGGGCTTCTGCCGGCCGGTAAGGTATGCGCGCCGGGCGTGTGTCTTGTGCGCAGCGCCGGTTTCAAAGGCTGAAGTTCCTGCGGCTCCTCCTCCTCCGTACCTTGTGACAACAACAACTCGTCCAGAGAGCGAGCTGCACTTTTCAGCTCATTTTCTCCCTGTCATTCTCTCTCAATCTTTGATCAATGTACTACTGTTGTGAGTCTAAAGCTAACAGACCCCCTCTTTTTTACATTCGCTTTTGATTGTAAAAAACCCCAAACAAACAACGGGAGAAGTCATTCCCTCCCCTTGGACTTTTTGTTTCGCTTTTCTCGGGACACTTTTCTATACTGGGGGCTTCATTACCTTGAACTCACATAGGTGACCATGGCCGTACCGGCTGCTTTGATGCCCCCGACCCCGCTGGTCCCTCCACCTCCGATTTCAACTTCTTCAGCTACAACCTCCTCACCCTCGACAACCTCTTCTCCTTCTCCTTCGGTCGCTCCTTCTGGACAGAACCTGTTCCGATCGGAGCCGATCGCCACCAGCAGCCCCGGCGTCCCAGCCGGCAACCTGCCCAGCAAACCCGTGTACTCGACTCCGTCTCCAGTGGAGAACACTCCCCAAAACAATGAGTGTAAGATGGTGGATTTGAGGGGCGCAAAGGTGGCTTCTTTCACAGTGGACGGCTGCGAGCTGATCTGTCTTCCCCAGGCTTTCGACCTGTTTTTGAAGCACTTGGTCGGAGGGCTCCACACCGTGTACACCAAGCTGAAGCGGCTGGAGATCACGCCGGTGGTGTGTAATGTCGAGCAGGTCCGCATCCTGAGAGGACTCGGGGCAATCCAGCCAGGAGTCAACCGCTGCAAACTCATCTCCAGGAAGGACTTCGAGACGCTTTACAACGACTGCACCAACGCGAGGTGAGCGGAGAGGTGACATTTTCATACCAGCTCCCTGACTTTTTATTTTGATGACGAGTTTAACAAGAAGTCGGGGTATCGGTCATTTAACAGCTCCTAAGTTACTTATTACTGACTGGTTTGCAGTTGCATGTGCGTGTGTATGTGGGGGACTATACCAACCCATTGCAATCTACGAATATTAATTTAAACAGTTATTTTGTAGTTACAGTACATAGCTGATCAAAAACTAAAAAAAGCATAGTTTATCCTGCATTTGTCTTGTGGTGTCCTCAGGGCAGAGCACGGAACGGCAATGTTATCAATTGACCGTGATAAACAATGGAAATACAGGACAAAAGTTATGCAGGGGAGAACTTGTGAAAGTGTTTTTTTTTTCATTTATTTTGTTTTACATAAACAAGGATATTATTTGTTCCTGTAGTTTCCATTTCAATAGGCACGTTGTTTCCCCAGTAAAATGTCATGTAGTTTTACTTAAAAGTGTGCACACAATTGTCGTCAATTTAAGCACTGCGCAAAGTTAAAAAATAGAGCCCTGCATGAGGTTTATATGAAAGTCTATAGGTAAGCTGCCAGTTTGTAGTGAAGAGGTAAGTGTAACGAAAGAGTGATTAGCGTCAATTCTGTCGGAGAACAGAGGAGGGGATGGTCAGGCGGCGTCATGGACTGCAAAGCAGAGAACATGTTCAGCCAGGAAGCACACTGTACAACCGCAGGGACTCGCGAAATAACCCCACGAAACCCTCCAGTCCTGTGCTAATGCGCTCCAGAGTTATTAAAAGGTGATAAATAAACGTCAGGTTTGACATTTCATTAAATTAATGGTGATAAGATAAATGATGGTTACGCACAGGGTGAGTGTACTTGCCTCTTTGTTACTGCAATTTTCTGTCTTTAATCACCGAAAATAACCGAAAATAGGTCTCGTGTCCCAATGTGTCCAGAAACTAAGAAACGATTGAGGATCTTAAAATAAATACCTATCGATCACACAAAGGTTCAGACGTATAAACACGCACGTTGTTATTGATGTACTTCCTTAAGTTACCCAGTTTTTTTTTTAGTTTTTCAGGTGCAGTTTAAATAATGCATCTGGTTGATATTTTTCAGTGTAAGAAAACGGTCTCAGGACACCGAAGTCGTAATAGGAGATGACACTTATTGGTTTGGGTTTTGAAGTTTGAGACTGTGCAGACTGTTATGAAGAACAGCAGATTATTACATTAAAACCGATCCCCATAAAATACACGAAAAGTGGCTCTGTCAGAGTATTTAGTAGGGAGATTTCTTGCTGAAGAAAATGCACCGTTTAATTAAAAGACGTCGTATTAAATTGATCATGGTTGTGAGAACCTGTATTTTCAACTCTTCGTAACATAGAAGTCTGTGATTATCAGTCTAAGATTGAACTTGTCGAGGCTCATGTTTTGATATTCATTACGATCATCTTCCTAATGGACAAACGATTTGATCGGAACTTATTGACCCATCTTATGTGAACGTGGAGAAATTTTAATACGGCCTTAGAATGAGATTTTTCACCACCTGTATTTTGCTGCTATTTTTACATTCCTTTATTTAACCCCTTGTGTTGTCTAAGCCATTAAAAGTGTCAATGAACAACTTAAACAGTTTGATTTTTTGTTGGATATTTTCGATAAATATCTTGAATTTATTATAAACGTCCTGTCATTCTACTTCTGGTGAAGTTGAAATGACGTTGTTACGGTATGTATCTTATTCGAATGTTATTGTTGTAATTACACAGTATTCCCCAAAGTTCTGTGATACACTGCAGGGTTTAAGATTCTTCATTACTTCTTGGCGCATGTCATGTAGTCTGCCTTCTAAAGTGCAGCGTTATTTTTTGCTAAAATATTTTTTCTTGGAAGGCCAAGAAATCATCCAATCAGATCTTATTCATTGCTAAAGACTACCCTTTATCACCAAGCCTCAAAGGGTGCAATCTACTGTACTCCACGTATTGGTTACAGGGATTATTGTCGTGTCTTTAACTTGTTTTCTACATTGGTTAATGTTCATAATTTGGGAATTTTGAGAAGCCTGGGAGTACAAAAGACTGGGCGTCTTTTTATAACCCGGTCAATAATGTCGGGTGTTTCGGTCACCGAGACATTTTGTTCTAACACCGAGACTGTTAAGATTTTTTACAGTAGGTTACAGTACGCCGAGAGTACTACGCAAAGAGGTCTCTGATCTCTAAGTTTACGTATTGCCCTGAAACTGAATTTAAAGTCTCCTGGGCTATTTATGGCTGAAGGTAAATCGATGAAGCTACTCAGTCGCACACCCCATTGTTTTATGGGAAAATCTAGTGAACTGCGAATTTATTATGCTATTACTCTTGATTACGTTCTTAACCGAACTTTACGGTACTTTTTATTTTTCATCTGACATCTTGAAATTGCAGTGTTAACTTTCTGTATCGTTGGCATTGTTTTTAAATGTATTTGGCTTAACTTTTTAAGCGCTCTGCACTTCAACGGGCTCAATATTACATACAACTTACAAAGCAGTAACACCCTTGTTGCGTTGAGAAAAGCACGTTAGAATAGCGTAATTTGTGCTGTAAAATAATAAATCCGTCATTGAATTTAGATATTTGTATTTTTTATTATTTAATTTTTACTAGCCTAATACCTTTATAATATCTTTCTAATTCTTACAGTTTATTGAATCGAATACTAAGAAAGCCAAATATATTATTTATAATAAGCACAATAAGTAGAAAAGCAGTAAGAAACCTTGAGTCTTAACATTTCTTAAATGCATTACTGTGCTTTCCTGCAGTTTTTATATTGAAGTTTAACAGGTTGAAAGAATATATGTTCTTTGGCTTGCACACTGACACCCACCTCTTAGTGATTAATTAGATATATCCATTCCTATTAAATGAGTGTGATAGATTTCACATTTCACATATCACTCCTAGAGATGAGAGGTGCCTATCTTATGAATAAAACCCTTGTCACTTCAATATGTTTAGCTCTGTACTTATACTATGATCAACCAGCTGTGAATTCCTTGTTTTGCAGCAGTGATCAAATTTTTACAATATCCATAAAATAAGAACAGCTTTCAACTAGGTAATGTCTGATGATGTGGCAGGTAAAACAGCCTTCTCTTTTCTGCACATCGACAGACTATATCACTGTGATTACATTTTCAGATCATAAAACTGAGTGGATATTACACGTTTCACAAAAGGCAATTATTGCGGCAGAAGAATCATTCTGGGCACAGACATTTGAGCATCACTCTGTGTTTTTTTGCATTTGTGAAGGCAGATTAAAAAAATGAATTAAAGTATGCTTGATAAAACAAATCAGAAGCATGTGTTTTCATTAAATGCTTCCGTCAATCTTTAACTTACAATGTTTCGACTTTTTGGTATGCTTTTGTGAATCACCCTCATCAGGCACGAAACAAGGACTGAAAATAGACAGCAGGTGGAAGTAAAGGGTACATGGGGAAGATATGAAAAACATGCCTGTTTGTAGCTCATCACATTCCAGAGCAGTGGATATGTTTATAAATCATGGGAAGTACGGGCATCATTGGACTGTAAATGATCAAAAAGTGACCTCATTTTTTTGAAGGTGAATCAACATTCACAGATATTTGATCACTGTTTGCATTTAAACAGAGGATCAGCATGTCAGTAATAGAAATCTTAGAATCTATGACCTCAGACTATAGATGAATCAACACTCATACTTCAACAATACTTGTATTTCTAAGTAAATGCTTTACATCCAGTCAATGTGTAACGTGAGTACTATGAAAATCATATTGAATTTCCAGCTTGAAATCGTTTCAGTGCTAATGCCTGTATTTATTTGACTAAGATTTTAATTCTCACTCATAACAATTAAACATTCCAGATATGCAGCTTACTGCAGGTATTTGCAAATGATTATCAGGACAGAAAGTCTATTAAGCAATGTGTGCAACATGTATTACACAAATTGTTTTAGCATTATTTTTGTAAGACTCATTTCATAGAAATGGGAACTTGATATTTCTCAATAACGCAAGAGTATGTGCGCTGAACACAATGGCTGTTTGCTGGCATTCCAATCCACACTTGTTTCTGTTGTTGTCAAGCCGTAATTGTGATTTATACGATAACAGAACTGTTGAACATGCTGTTCTTGCAAATGTGCAGATTAAGATTACTGTTATCTACAAATAAATGTGATTTAGTAACATATTTTTGTGGTATTGTTCAATGAAGTTTATCTTTAAAAGCAGATCAGGCAGGAAATCAAAGAAAACATCAAACAAGTAACCACTTATAGAAAAAAAGGTAAATTGATGTCTCATCAGCAGGCTGGGAAACAGAATTGCAAATGTCTGTCAGCTAAAATGTGATGTGCGAAGAAATGCTTTTTATGTTTCAATTTACTAGCTGCAAATAACACTGACAATACACTATCTGAAGCTGTATCTCTTAAGATGTTTCAGTAGTGAAGTAATTTACCATTGTGCCTTTTTATGTCTATATCAAAACAAACCCATTGCTCCCAATTTATCATATCTGCATACACTGACACTGATCTCAGTTGTGACATTTTTATACATCATGCATGTCCTGGTATCACATGTGTATTACTGTACCACACCTCTTTATAACAGCTGATCTGTATTTAGACTGTTGAAGGTCATGAAGTAAATGCTAAATTAGTCCTATATTAGTAAAATGAGGTTTTCCATTTCAGATCTGGAAAGGCTCACAAGTAAAAGGCTGTTTCTTGAACGATATGGTTTGCAACTTCCAGGGCCTGAGCAAGTGTGGCCTGCGATGGGGTTAAAGGATAATGCAGTACTACATGTTGCTTTAATGACAGTGAAGTGCCTGGCTATTACAGCTACACGGAGAGGCCTGTAATTGTCTTTGAAAGCACCTGGTTGTGGTTGTGTTAGATTGAAATCAATCACTTTCACAATTGCTTCAGCCCATTTGTGTGACCATTACATCATTCTGAAAATGCAGGCGTCCACAAAATCATGGAGAAAGACATCTTTGCAAGAGGAAGGATTTACCTTTCGTTACTTTTTACTGTAAGAAGAGTACCAGAAATTAAGATATTAGTGTTTAAATTGTAGTTCATATGTTTTGACACTACATGGTGTCTGTATGCCACAAATGTGTTTGTTTTAGAAAATTTTGGAAAAACATTGCAAAGTTTTAGAGCATAGCTTAAACAATACTGCAATTTATAAGTAGTATATGTTTTAGTAGAGTATTAAAAACGCTTGTACTATTTGTATATATTAATTTGAATGTATAAAATGCACTACACAATAGTTGCAGTGAAAATGAAAATGGATGAACAAACAGCCACAAAAATAAATGATTGCTAGAGGTGAGTTTTCAGAAGGCACTTGTCATAAGAGAATGGGATATTCTGTTTTTTTTTAAAAGTCCTATTGTTCCATTTATGCTTTAGCTGCAAACACAGTGATGGCAAGAACTTAGTTTTATAAAATATAAACTATTTATATGTATAAGAATCACATCTGCAGTTTATTCACCAAAGTACCCATTAATTATTGCAGTATACATTTTGCTTAGAAATGAAATAAAAATACTAGTATAAGAAAAGAGCTTGTAATCATTAAGGACGATTACATTTCATCATTAGGTTTTGTGCTGGTGGGAAATACCTGAATAAAGTTCTTTCTTTGCCTTTATTGGTACAAAATACCTGACATTAAAGCTCTGTTACAATGCCTATGGCATTATGAAGAAAAACGTTGTTTGGCTGGCTAGTTTGGACAGGACACCCAAGCTTTGTACTGATAGTGCCTTCTGATAGTTTGGCAATGGTGTATAGCAATGCTGAAGGTTGTGGGAGCCTGGAACAAACTACCAAGCAATGCTGTCAAAGCTGTCTTCCTTCAAGAAGTGGCTGGATGAGAGTCTTAGATTGGTTAGGTATTAGAACCAAATGATCTTGGACCAATTATCTGCCTCTATCTTGTGACCTTCCTTTTGTTGACGTTTCTTTGGGGGCTTATATAAAATGAGGGGGGAAGATGTCATTACTTACCATTTTCTATCCAATTTCTAACCACCTGATTCAACACAGGGTCGTGGGGGAGCCCGGGTCAGGGCAGGGTACACCCTGGGCAGGACACCAGTCCTTTGCAAGACACAGACAAACACAGACACACACGCTAAATTTTACCAGAAGTCAGTTAACCTACCAGTTAGGGAGAAAAACCTTGCAGGCACGGGAAGAACATACAAACTCCACGCAGACAACAACCCAGGCCCAGGATTGAACCCAGGGCTCCAGCACTGTGAGGGAGCAATGCTGACCACTGCCACTACATTATCATTTCGTGGCTATAAATTCAGCCCGAGTAAAAGGATCAATTTTGTTGTTTAATTTTGTTGAACATAGGCCTGGAGGCGGTTTTCCTTTTTGAACAGAACTTTAACCCTGTATTACTGTCATGTGGGATTGAAGGCACATCAAAGATATTTTGAACCCGGAAAATCAGTTTCTACTCCTTATTGCTTTCATAGACTTCATTAGTGTTAAGATGTTGCCAGTTTTAAAACCTTAACACATTTTGTATATTTCAATTTAAATTACTTTTGTTTATTTATGTAGCACTGTTGTTTTAACAAGAAATGTCATCTATATTTTTTCTGGTTGGTCCTACATGGCATGTACTAAAATATACACTTGCGAGATAACTGGTTTTCTGCAGAAGAAAGTGATTCAGTTTCAGCCTCAGTTTCTGAGGGCTCTTCCAATGAGATTAATGTGCACCTTCTGCTCAGCAGCAGATACATGGCAGTAATCTCTTCACTTTCATAGGAGTTATGACAGTGTCCTACGAACGACAATACTTCAGCTCCTTGTTTTCCTTTTAATTTTGTACTTGTGGGATAGACCTTTTCGAGAAGCGTAATGCTTGAACTCTGATAAAGGTTATTAAAACACAGGAGTGTCACTGTAATATCACTGCAGTCTCATTGGAGTCTTTGTCAAGATTGCTTGCTAATGCAGTGGTTGAAGTACTGCTATTCATTTATAATCAAAATGCTTCATTGGTAAAATTCATAGGTTTAACTCACTAAGAAAACAAAATAACTGGAATGATGTTACTTGGCTGCTTTTCTGGCTATGCAGTGTCACATAATCTGTTTTTCTTCTTTTATCTGATATGTCACTTGGTTGGCCTCTCTCATTGTCTCAGGATGACAAATACAAGACATTTTGTTTGAGAGTGATAATATCAAATTTACAGGAGTTTATATCGTAGAATAATTACCACATGAAAAATGTTAAATGGTTTAAGGAAATGGAGAATATATCCCTCCAGTGATTTTGGAATTAAGTGTAATGTTAATGGCAAATTCCATGGTCTATTTGCCCTCAAACAGCAAAATGTTTAATTTCTAATTCAACATTATAAAACTTCCAATTTGATTTAATTTAATTTGCTGTCTAACTTGAGATTCACCATTAAGTAAAGATCAAAATATCTGGGGTCATAAGATTTTTTCTTTCATTTTTAAAATAAGTTAAGCTACTGTTTAATAGTGGACAGGAAAGGTACTTTCTGACTTAATTAACTCAAAGCAACTTTTTTCCCTTAACCTTTGCCCTTTTCTTTGGACCTGTTTGTTTTCTACAAGGCATGAATGTGTTTTCAGGTACTCATGGGAAATCTCTGGATCAGATTCAAATCTTTCCAGTCAAAGTGGGTGCTAAGATACCCGTCACCCAGCAACCACATCCAAGAGGGAACCAGGGCGATAATAACTTCAAAAAACAGAGTGACAGATGCCTGATTAGGATGAAAGAGAGAGAGAGAAAAATGCATGAAAAATGAGGCTTGTTAAAATCAAAAATTCATTCAAGCACCTTCACACAAATTAACTGAACATTCCACATTTGCATCTCATAATTTATAGTATTTCTGTTGATTGGGAGAAAAAGAAGATTCATTTGAAACCATAAATGTGATTTTTACACTAATTAACATTCAAAGGAGTAACGTTTTGAAACGGGATTAGCCACCTGCGTTCAGAGCTATAGTGCATTCGACATATGTCACCAAATTTTTCTGATGGCAAAAGGTTGTAATAGAATGTAATATGTTATTTGGAGATTTGACATTAAGATTTAAGGTAACAGTACCAAGAGTGCATTTTCCTGCGTTAAATTGTTAAATAATTAAAATTGAATTGAAGTTTGTTTTTTTTATATTTGATACAAGTATGTATCCTGAAACTGTTCTTGTTATTAACTGTGGCTTAAATCTTGGCTGTTGATTGAAATCAAAAGCTCTGTTTTTTGCTTTGGAGATCACTTAGTTCTGTGCTCCAGATTTCTGTTTGCACTAAAGATCTGAGACTTTCATGCTTAATATGCTTGCTGTGTAAAGCACTGTTTAGGCTCACACCTTATTTACATGTTCTTATAGGCTGGATGAAGGACAGTCAAGAGCAATATATGTCCATGCTGCTGACATTGTTGTTTAAAATATGTCAGCAGTTAGATTGATAACACAACAAGAAAATGCCCACTCTAATCCGGTATTTGTGAAGAAATAGAATGTTATAATTTTATTCCTTATCAAGTTAAAATAAATTTATCATACTGCTTTTTGATGTTTGTTTTATGTTTAAGTTGGAAGAATTCTATGATACACCTATTTTTTATTTTGTTTCTTTAAGCCCATTTTTAATGGAACTATTCCGTGCAAAATTAACAAATTAGTTAAAGTAGAAAACAATAGGTAGTGATATCAGTGCTTAAAATTGATTAAATGACAAGAAAGTAATGCACCACATCATTCTATAATACAGCAAGGCTTTATATAACTTCGGCCTTTAGACAGCATCTTGTCTTGTTACAGCATGTTTAGGAACAAGGGAAGAAGGCGCTGGTGCTCGTACAAGGATGCTAAACGCTACTGACAGAAGGTAGAAGGAGCAGATGAGATTTCCTGATTGAGAAAAGATTCCAAGCCTTGCTTGGCACTCTCTAATATGGTCACGTAGAGAAATTGATTTTCTTCAGAAATTAATTAATTTTTCATATCGCCCAAAGCTGCAGTTAAAAAGAGTGCACACTTGCCTGTTTCTTTCTTTTTTTTAGAAATATTGCCTAATCATATTAATACTATTGCCCTAAGGATGAAAAGATAATTGTACAAATGCATTTGGAAATATGTATCACTGAGTATTTATGATTAAATTATGCAAATGATTCAGCTCCCATCCTCTGCAGCCCCAGATTGTCTAATTAGGATTGATATGGCGAATAGATGTTCTAGAATCTGAATACAAGCATGTCCAAAGAGCAGAAAATTGGAAATGACAAGGCTGGAATGCTTAAAAAGTGTATTTTTCACTGTCTAATTTCTTGTTGTATTGGGAGTTAAATTTTGCTTGCTAGATTTGCAGTTACAGCTGGGAGTTAAAGCAGGGCAAAAGCAAACGGTCACAGATGAGATTCTGGAAATTTCCTCATCTCTGTCTTTTCCTCCTTTTTATTTTTAATAAGGGTCATTAAACTTTCATTTGCTTAAATGTAAACATAATAATGTTATCTCAATAATGAAACAGTTGGTGCAATTTGTTACATAATTTATACGAATAAAGTGTATTTTCTAGCACAGTGCCAGACTTTGTGCAAACAAAATATAATACATTTCATTTAATAACTCAATTGTGCTCCTGCTGCTCCTTTACAACTGAATTGAAAAAATATGACTACTTTTCCAGAGTAAAGCAGCCCCTTTACTCATCCAATGTAAAAAAACAGCACTAGTGGTGCTCTGTCATGAATGAAATATCTGATTTCAGCCGTCACCTGTGATATTAGTCCCTCTCCTCTTCTTGTGTTTTATGTGGAACTGAAGTGCACTCTTTTTTCCTTATAGTGGTTGATCTCATTTGGACAGGTAAGTGAGACAGTGCAGAGGAAATATTGTTTTCTAATTTCCCCTACTTGTAAGCTTTAGTATAGCTAGTTGGTATCAATTAATACAAAACAAAAATACTTTGTGTCAGACAATGTCTTTTTTTTTGTATTTAAAAAGCCAATGATTCTATTCCTGAACAGTTTTTCATGGGCTGGGGTGTTTACTACCTTTCCCTTTTTAGGACTAATGCTTCTTTAAACTGTTGAGTTTTTTAGGATGTGAATTTAGTGAATTGTCAAGGTTTACAGACATTATTTTGATAATGAGAACAATTGATTATCCTGACTCAAGAAGAAGGTCTGACAGATATTGCTTCAATATTACATAGATAAATAAGAACTTTAGGTTACTACAGTTTATGTGTGTAGCTTTGACAATCTAAAATCTAAATTATTTGCAAAGAGTAATCCTTTACAAAAACAGAAGATGCTTTTAGAGTGTAATAAAGACTAATAAGTTATTTTTTTCCCCAGAATACAGAGAATATGTGTATTTTATTATTTAAAGCAGAGCAGAGAGAAAATGAGTAGGCTATTTTGTGTTTTAGAAATTTCTAGTGAGATCTAGTGAGACTTTCGCTGATGACTAGTGCTTGCAGGGACAGATAACTTGTTAAGGCAGAACATGACAGGTTTAAAAAAAGCTTTCTGATGCCCTCATCCTTTTAGGTAAAATGAATACTGGAACACTGAGGTGATTTAATACATTTCCTGGACATGTGAGAACTGATATTAATTATGCATTGTTCATCTTTTGCTCTGACTTTTGGTGTGGTAAGTAAATTATTTCTCATTTACGTGGGTAATTATGTGCTGCCTGTTGCACAGCCATGAGTAACAGCGTGTTGTGCTTACTCTGCTTCCTAAAAACAATAAATCCCTGGACATTTATTGTGCCTTGTATATTCCCAGAATTAATCTTCATTCCGGGGTTTTCACTAAATGAAGATGAGAGAGGGGAGTAATCTTATAATTATTTAGGGTGTTCTTTGTTTGTTCTTGATTTTTTTGTTTCAAAGAAGCTTGGCTGAAACCTCCATGTAGTAATAAATATTCCTGCTGCTTCAGGGCTCTTTCATTTTTGTTAATGTAGGATAAATCAAGACCTAAAAAACAGGGTCTGAACATGAAAGAGGCATGTTTTCAATATTCTTAGAACAATACCTAATGTACACATTAGTTGGTTGTACACAGTATTATGTGAAATATCACATCCTCACACCCAAAATATCCTCACACCCAAATAAGGCTCCACAGCTGAAACGTTGTGTTTCCTTTCTTCTCTTTTCAGCAGGAAATAAACCTTTGCTTGTTACTGTGAAATATCAAACAGAAGAAGCTTGGTTTTCAAAATATTTTATGATAACTTTAAATTAAATCTAGCAGAACCTTGGGAGTGTTTTTGGTGTGAATCCTACGTGGCATTCTTCCACAGTATATTGCTTTTTAATTCACTGCTTGTCTGAATGACATCAGTGCAGAGGGCTGTCACTGGGATGTCTTTCTGACAGTAATCTAGACATATTCTGGAAAAATGTGGATTCTCTTTCTGAAAACTATATCAAGGTCAGTACAAGCATCTATTTATTCCGTGTCATATTATCTTATCCAAATAATTCTGTGACTGCTGCAAAATACATAACCAGTCTATTCAGTGTGAAGACAACAGCAATTATCTGTCAGAAATCACAGGTTTTCAGTGATATTTGCATGTCAGACAGTTTAATTATTTGATCCTGTGAAGCACTGTGTTTAAAAATATATACCGGTATATAATACAGTTATTGAATTAACTGGTAAATTCTCGGATTTAAATGTGCTGTTAATGACAGTGCTCTAAATAAATTAAAGCAATTGTTTCTCACTGTAATGGAGGTGCCATCTGATAATTCCTCACCACCTCTGGAGGCAAAGCCATAGACTTCTATTAGCAAAACTTCACATTTGATGTTTTTCTGTGTTTTTTATACTTAACAATACTGTTAGAAACTGTAGAAAGATGTAAAGATTTGAGATTAAGCCTAGACATCTTGTCATACTGAAAGTTTTAAAGCTCTCAAGTGTTTGAGTAGAATTCCTAATATACAAGACAAGGCAGCTGTAATATGAACAAGCTGAATGCTTTTCAAGTTTTGTGTGTACTGGGGCAATCAAAACCAAGAGTAATGTTGTTTATGGATCTACAGTCCATTTAGGACATTTATTCACATCTCTCCGATTCTGAAGTGGGCACAGAATTGGTCAATTAATTGTTAAATCCACTGAAATTGCCTCAGCTTCAATTCAGCTGAGTGATGTAAAGGGGAATTCTGGTTCAGCCTGTGTTCCACCTGAGTAACTCCTAAAGATGTTGAATCAGTTTGGCGCTTCTCTTCTTAAAAAAGGTAACACACCATTAGAGTGTTCTGTAAATAGGTTGCTCTCACTATTAAACACAGCCATGCACCTGTTTGCAAAGGTTTTAGGCAAATGAAGGCTTACAAGATCCTTTTGTCTGTCATGAGCACAGAGTTTTTTGGAAGGGCAGTTGGACTTTCATGCCTCTTCTATATTCTGGATAAGAATTGATCAACTTTCATCAACCAGTGATGCTGCATCACTGCAATGGATCCAAGAGGGACATTGTGGATATAGCTGTCGTTTAGGAAGAATTTACTAGTCTACAGAGATCTGCATGGAGTATTAACACACAGAAGACTTGGTGGATGGATGGAATAATACCCTCATCATTTCCTTTTTTAAATTAAATAATGTTAGCATGCCCAAAGGGATTGGGCAACCAGTTGACCTTGGACCCCTAGAGGTTTTTTCTCTCCTTACTAAGGAGTTTTTGGTTCCACTCCTCCGTTGTCTTCTGGTTTTCTGTCCTGTATTGACAAAATGTATCGTCAATTGTATTGTTAAGCGCCTTTGGGCAACCTTGTTGTGAAGGCGCTATATAAAAATAAATTGAATTGAATTGAATTGAACCAGCCTCTTGTTTGAAACTCTGATTTCTTTAAAAGTACTGGAATGCAACCGTGTATGGGTAGCCCACCTGCTTGTTTGGTGATCTGCTCCTTTCATACTAAGCAGAGTCTCTTCCTTTTCCTGTCCATAATCACTACTATTGTCTTTTCTTTGTCAGAGACGCTAACAAAGCTGCAGTTAATTTCATAGGCTAGAGTTAGAATACCTACAGGGTGCCTTGGGACACTGCTGTACCCTCCCACCCAGTGACACCTCCAGTGGTTTCAACAGTCACCACCAGGGGTCAAAAGTCTTCTCTATCAGTGGCATCCAACCTGATTTATGTTGAAAAATGAATGATGTTGAGTCACTTTTTGACCCCAGTCTAATATCTGAGCTGTATGTCTAACGTCAGCAAAATATCCCTGTTTCATCTTAGGCCTGCTGTGGAGACATTAGTATACGCTTCGGTATCATCCAGGCTTGGCCACTGCAATGCCATACTCGCAAACAATGTATTAAACAAGCAAACACAGGTCAATTTACAAGCCACTAGTTTATTAAAGCAGCTCGCTGTATGAAATAATTCAGAATATGAAGCAATGTACTGTCTGCATGGCTAATTTGCATATAAGTCCTCGCCTTTCCTTTTCATTTACATGGTGTCAGGTGGAAAGAGGGCCTACTGGAATGAATTTAACAGCTTTAATGGAAACACAGTACGGGTACAGGGTTATTTTTTATTTGGCTCAGCGACATGTCCGGAGTGCTGTTAAAACACACACGTAAAGCATTGTGTTCTGCCAGGAAAGTAATTCAACATGGAAGACAGATGCGCTCTTTTGTGATGTTAAGTTGTATATGGTTACCTTTTAATGTAAACCTACAGTACAGTATGTTGCTCTTTCCAACAACATCCACATCCAACAATGGATGTTTTTATACCGTGACAGCAATGGGAGGCAATTTCAAGCAAGTAAACAGTACAGTGGTATCAGTTATAAAATTTACTTCATATTCCCCTGTGCTCTGTGTAGTGCTTCTATGGACATTTTACCTTCAAAAGCTATTCCCTTGGTGATTTCAGTCTGATGCAGTAAATAGGATGTGAAGTGTGTTCCCTGTGAAATAAAATGCTGGGGTGTCTACAGACACTATTGCTCTCAGACTATCATTTAGCAGAGTGATTTATTTGTGACATCCCCAAACTTCACATGTGAATTGGCTTCTCTGAAAAGGAGAGTGAATTAAGTCAAGCTGACATTGCATGCCAATAAGCTTTGTTTCATTTTTGATGCAGTTTTCATTTGTGGCACATAGAGATTTGTTGCATGATTGACAATTATGAGAAGATGACCTAGTTCTTTGTAGCAGAATGCGAAGATGATGTTCGTGGGATGGCATTACCTTCCTGCATGTTGTGAAAGGCCTTGCCAAAGAATACAGCTGATTTCTTGGCCTAGATGCAGATCTGAAACCAATAGCTACCAGAAATTGTAAATTCAGTGATGATATGCAGGGGTTTAAGGAGGGGAGGGGCCATAACAAGTGAATTGTGAAATTTATACATTACTATCAAAACAGATATTTTTATAACAGATATTAATTTAACATTTATGTAATGGAAAATGGTAGAGACTGCATCAAGTTTTTCTTGGAAATAAAGTTTTCTTTTGTCAGCTTATAAGACTATATTTCCTTTCTCTTATTATTATTCTCAAGAAAACAGAGTGTAGATTACTTTTGCAAACATCCTTTGCCTTCTTTATTTCTGCATGTACAGTGGCTGATATATTCAGCTCTTTAACCAATTCATTTTTTTGGCAAAACACACCAAGGTAAACATCCTGTATCTACTCTTTATGTGAAATAAAAGCATTTTGGTGAGATTTTAACAGTTTGATAATTGATCATTTCGTGAGGCTGGTCATGCAACACTCTGATTTTTTTGACCTTGCATGTCAAGGAACTGAATTATTAGACAGTCTGCCAATAAGGATTTCAGGAACTATTTAAAAGTACCCAGTATTTCATTATTCATACATTTTTTATATTACCTTTCTATCAACTTTTTATTCTGCTTAGTGAAGCTCATTATAGTTGGAAAGAGCTCACACTGACTCTTGGGACTGCTAACTGAGTGGAACCACAAATGATTCAAGCAAGGTTTAGCTGGAAGTTAATATCCTGCAAAATTGTTCTGTGCAGCTCTGTAGAAAATGGAATGATTAAATGACATGAGGATATCAAAAACATTTTGTCTGAGTACAAGGTGTTAAGTGTAGCTGTTGCGTGCTAGATCTCACTTGGTTGCTATTAAAAAGGATAAGTATTAGTGTAATAGTGTGTTGTGCAGAAAGCAATGGAAGGATCAAATGTTACACTTTGTGCACATTTACAGAGACAAGATCCAGTGTTATCCTTATGTAACAGAAGTGAGGAGTGCAGTATTTATTGTACGTGCCTCCTACAACTTAACGAAAATGGTCAATTCATTTAATCCTAATCTCAGCAGAGAGTCTAAATCTGTATGATTTTGATCATGATAGCCAGCAATGAAAAATAATTAAGTGTTTGCCACAGCCTGTTTTAGCATGATATTACTTCTGCTGGTTCTTGAAGAAATATAAGAAAAGGCACTTGATTTTTAGGAAAATAGAGAAGGATTTTTTTGTAAGAACATGTTCATTTGATCAGAAAACATGCTGACATAATTACCCACAGGAAGACTTTCGTTACTTGTAGTAGAGTAATAGCTAAACACACACCTCAACAGTACTTCACTAGTCGGTGCTTTCTTTTCTTCCTTGTGTATCAAGATATGGAAGTTATTGAAGGAAGAAGTTGTAACAAACACCTTGTACTCCCTTTAATGTGAATGTTTAAAGACTTGCATATTGACCTAACATTATACAGTAATATATAGTTTTCTGTTTTTACTACTTCTCCCCATGTATACAGTAAAACACATCCTCTCAGCTGCTATTTGTGTCTGCATTGTTCTCTTCAAAAATTGATGCTTCAAAAAGATGTTCAAGCTTAGAAATAACAGCTGCTTCCTGACTTGAAATGCAACTTTGAGCCTGCAGTCAAAGCACCTTGGCTGCCTTCAAGCCATGCCACCTTGCGGTTTGATTTCGTTAGAAATTAAATGCTAAACAGGGTTGGGCCTGGCTAGTTCTTAAATTTAAGACCTTAAAAAAAATCATGTAAGAAGACAACACAGGGTAACATTAATCATGATTTATGAGATACTTTAAAAACATAACATTAACTTGGATAGACACCAGTTTAGACTTAGAAAAAAAAAGTATGTTGTAGTTAAATTCTTTTTGCTGTGTTTTCCAGATTTAATACAAATCATTTTCCTGTGCCCTAAAAAAGTAACAAGAAATGAAATTTGCATCTCAGAAGCTTTGTTCTGAGAAAGCTTTCAAATGTCAACACACTAAAAAGCCATCACTCCTGTTAGGACGTAAGAAATTGTGAGCCACTGGAGGCTAACCCTAACAAGTCTTGCCATCAGGTTTCCCTGTCAAACACAAATGTGGTCATCCTTGTGCGATTTCCTTTTGCACTGTCGTGGACAGATATGTATAGTGTTCTGCTTTAAGCACTAGTCTTTATCTAAATGGACGAGTATTCCCTGGAATGACTAGACAGACCTTGATTTGTTCTTATTACTGTGTGTCTTTTTGTGCATGTAATTTATAGTGTGTGTGATATATGGAAATATGACCTCTCAGAGCAGGCTTAGCTCTGAACTCTGATAGAAGGCTCAAGTTAACTTTGAGGATTACTGACCAGATAAGGTCTCTGTGGAACTCACAGACCCTAGTTGCCCAAACATTTGCATTGGGGAGTCAATGATTAATTTATCTAATAAATTTTGAAAAGCAAATTATTCTTACAAAAGTTTCATTTTTCCTCTGTTCTACTACCAGGAGAAAATGCAATTAAAAGGCTATAAAACAGAAGTCTGCAATTTTTGGACATCCTTTCATTCCTGACCTTTTAAATGTCAGAACAGGAAAGCAGGGGACATAAAAGGGGCATATAGATTTGATTACATGGATCAGACATGGACGAATAACACTTTTTGAACTGCAGTGCAGAAAGTGTATTAGACTTCACTTTCATAGGAAGTGAAAAGGAAACTCTGAGAGTTTAGTATTTTACAGCTTGCACTTTCAATACAATTTTGCACATTTTTAGATGCCAGAAAAATCGTGATCCTGATTTATCACCACTGTGTTAAATCAGTGCATGATAGAAAAAGCTGTCTTGCAGCTGTGCCACTTGCCATTCCAGTAATTACATGCCACATAACCTTCCAACATTATTTTAAGAAACATATGAGCTGAGCAGGACCCTTATATAATATTACTACAACTGATACATATATATCCAGCATACACTGTATTTATACTCATTTTAAAAGGGTAACTTTTTTATGCATGACATTTTTTCTGTTTTTCTTTTAAAAGATTTAATACCCCATCTCTTCCCTGTCAGGGTCAAGCTAATAGGAAAGTCACAGAGTTGTTAGAAAACAGGAGCCCCTTCCACAGTGTTGAATAAGAATAACTTGAGAAATGTTTGTGGAGATAATGCAGAGCCGGAGAAATGCTTGTGTGCTGACAGCTATCCAACAGTGTTGTCACAGCAGGAAGACATCAGTTGAAGAAACAGATAGCAAGCTCACAGAGAGTCTGGTCAGCAGTGCGGACAGGGTTTCACAAGATTATAAATCACCCTGGGGTCACTGTGTTCCCACCATTAAGACAGCCTGGCTGGTTTATTATTGTAATCTAATAAAACTTGGGAGCAAAGGATAGAATAAACCTCTCGAACAACGAATCCCCTCTGCATTTTCTGAAAATCTGCATGTACTCTCCCCACTGAAAGACTGCATGCTATTAAGTCAGGCTACCCAGATTTCTGCAACAACAATAATTATAATAATTCCTTGCATGTGCGTAGAACATTTCAGTTAATAAAATGATTTATCTACCTGAAACAGATCCCTTCAATTCTTTGGCATATTTAATACACAAAATGTTTACAGGGGAAGACTAATAAATTATTGTTTAATACAAAATCAAGATAATATTTGCTTTCACTTTGCACAGTTATTATTGTTGTTATTAGCTATTCATTCTAAATAAATTGGATTTCATGTTATCTGTGGAGATATAGTTTTCTTCATGTTAGTCTTTTATTGATGATGTTCTGACATCTGAATTAACTGTAAATGCTGAACTACTGAAATGTTTGTCTTGTAGCAGTTTGATTTAGTTTATCCCTTTGTATTACATATATCAAGAACTCTTATATTAAATTCCTGTTTATTTCAAAGGAAGGGAGATGTAAGTGGAATAGCAATGACATTATCCTCTCCTAACTGTTAGGATGTTGTTGAAAATTTTATGTGCGTTACACCTACAGCTGTAAAGAGCACACGTTAGGGCTTTAAACCTGTAACTGGAAAGTTGCAGGTTCAAATCCTGGGAGAGACACAGCTGTTGTGCCCTGCTGTGTAAATGGAGACAAATATAAGTTGCTTTGGAATGAAAGTGTCTGACAAATAAATTAATAATAACATTGATACATGCTCATGCAGAGCTCTTTAACATATCCTAAACTGGAAAATGTGCCTCGGCAATTTAATGTGACTGAAATGAATGGCTCACTTCTGCCTTCGCTGTACTTCAAAGTGTGGGACTGTTTTTGCAGTAAAAGGCTCAGTATGACATATTCACTCCTTTGTTTCACTCTGCTAACTGTATTTAATTTCACATCTTATCTGCCCTGCTTTGTCTGTCTGCGAGTTACTCTGGAGTCGAAACGACCCCTTGAGATAAACTCTGTCAGACTCCGGGGTGATTTATTAAATTCTGATTTCTGCGAAGGACTTTAATGTCGAGGGAAAGAAAATACATTGCAGGTGTCTGCCAGCTCCAGGCTGTATTTGTTCTCTGTTACAATCTCCAAAGGTAAATGAGAAAAAGTACAAATCTATGTTGGATTTCCTGTCTTTGTTGTGAGAAGGGAGTTGTTTTTCCCTTATTGTAGGAATTGGAGCTATGTTTTATTGTATCTCTATTAGCCAGCTTTACTTGGTTAGCTGTTTAAATTAGGTAATAAACAAGTGAATAAAATAGGTCTTTTATGGTTTTGTGTACCACAAATTATTATTTTATAATTAAATAAGTACCTTTCAATGTCCCAATCATTTAAGATATTTTTTGTAAATACAAATTAATGTAACTACTTAGATAATGTGTTTTAATATCTTTTTATATATTTGGTCAATTGAATTACCTTATTGAAACTCATATCAAAACTCAATTTGAATAAAAATTGTGTTACTAAACATTTGTGAAATTCATGGAAGACACAACCTGGACAGTTGTTTATTCATTTATTTTTGATAACTGATTTGTAATGGTCATTTTAACTTCAAGAAACATAATCCCTTTATCTTTTTTCTGTCTATCCATCTCTCTTTCACTAACCCTGCAGTTTAATCTTCCTTTGAAGGGTTTGGTAATTGACCAGACCTAGAGAAACTCAAGTGCCTCAGTAAATAGTTCTAGTATGTGTTTAGGCTTACCAGTTAACTGTTTGGATTTGAGAACTGCATAAGGTTTTCTGTTCTGAAATTATGCCTCAGCTTTATTATTATTTATTTCATGTCATGAATAATATTCAAAAGTGATTAAAGTGTCTTTATAGAAAACGAACCACATCATCACCATCATCCCTGGATTTACACTGGTATTTTTTTGCATCAGTTAATTTCTAAGATAATTAAAGAAACATTAAACATCTATTACCTGGCAAGTCATTAATAAACAGAGAATATTGTTGTTTTGAGTGTTTTTTTGTTTAAACTTATTTACCCTCCACAATATTATGTTAATATACAGAGAAGCAATTCCATTCTTTGCTTCAAAGTTCATCTGAGGGGGCTCATTTCCCAATACTCTCTGTAGATTAAGTTTAGAGGTTATTAAGATTAGTGAATTCTGTGTGTTCATTATTTTTCTGAAGCACACAAAAGAACAGTGTGCTGCAAAGTTTGAGCAAGGTATGGTTTCTGACTGCCTTGCGGATGGTCCTCGTGTTTAAAGTCCTCAAGCATCAGAACGCCAGCAAGCACTTGGCTAAGTTAGTCAGGTTAGCTGACCATTATAGCCATCAATCTAACTGTAAAACAGGGCCAGCACAGCAGCACTCTTTTGAACTGAGTGGCATGATCTCAGGGGTGCTTTCACAATACTCACATTCGTCCAATTTCTATTGTTCACCGGATCCATTATTTTTGCTTTTGATCTACTCAGTGATTTATCAGTACTAAATTCTTATATATACAGTGTTATACCCTGTCCCAGAAATGTTGCATTATAAATAGAAATTCCTCTCTTACCTAGCCAAGTTAAGATAACAAATGTTCATCATTCTTTCTTGTGGACTATCCAAAATGAAACAGTTGGGAATGACTGTTAAAAAAGCCATTGTACTTCATAAATCCCTTTCTAAAACCAGTTCAAAGCCTGGGAAGTTTCTTCCGTTGCATTCCTTCCACACATAGCCTGTCTGTCTGAATAGGAAGAGGCCAGAGAAGCCTGTATTCAAGCACTGAAACACAAGTGATGTTCATGGAAGATTGTAATTTCTTTAGACTGCAACAGTTTTCCACTGTTTGCCGGGTTAAAAACAATGCAGGTTGTAGAATTGGAGTTGACAACCCTGAGGGTATTGAGGCTGTTTGCTTTCTCTTTTTTCCACTTGTGCGGGGGTGCAGCTGTTTGAGTTTCCTTCTGCCAGCTGTCAGTTAAAAAGCTCACTGTAAACATTTCCATAGACCAGCTGCTTCCCAGTGGTGATATAGGTAGATTTGTTAAAGTAAGAATGAAATAAGAAGGAGACAGGTGTATGTTCTGCATGTAAATAGTCTAGATGGGGGCAAATGGAACATTTCTTGACTGTGTTTCCCTTTCCTGATGACCGAGCCAAGGAATAAATGTTTAAATAGGCTGTACTATTGGAACTTTAGCCCATATATATGAAACACGTCCGGCAACTGTCAGGGATGCCCAATTGGGCTATCTGAGTGATTTGGTATGACATATGTAGCAAGATGATAGTGGTTTCTGCTGTATTTCTTTTTTCCTTCAGTTTCTGTGAGTGAATTGTAAGGCAGATTATGATTACAAACAAAACCTGTAACTTATTAAAACATTTCAAATTTGCACCACTGTCTCTTCACACGACAGACACTTTTGTAATGATTAGTATGGGAAACTGGAAATCTCTGGAAATTTGTTGTGCACTGTTTTATCCAAAGGGAACAACTTCTTTGTGCATTTTTTAGCATAGTGAATTTTTTAACCCTTGTAATAAAATTCTGTAGAGATACTGTTCAGTTTCAGAGCAAAGTGTATTTATAAATATGTAATGCAGGCATTGGACGTAGTGGAAGGTTGCATTTTGCATGTAGCTTCTTATTTTGTTTTGAAGATTTACTTACTCTGAATATTGTTCAGTAGAAACACTGCAGGGAGAATAACGACGTGCCTGAAAGAGGGTGTGAAAGACGACGAACACGTGCGTCAACACGTATCCAGTGTACTGCGAAAATAAAGAGGGATAGTTCACTGCAAAAGAGTTGCAAAAAAACAATAGTAAGTGAAAGCACATAAGGGATGAAATCTAGACACGTGACTTAAAATTCTTATTTTACCAGCAAAAATAACAAAACACGTTCAGCATCCTTAAGACCTTACCTTATTCTCTCATTTATTTTAGTTTTCTGTGGCTGGTGAGTAGTATTTTCTTTCCCAAATTCATCTTTCTTCTGATGCTATTATTGTAGTCGTGCTAATGTGTTCTGCTTACGGAAACAATTTTACCTTTCTTAGAATGTAAGTAATGTAGCAGAAAAATGAGCCTTATGTTACACATTGCTTTCAGTGTGCTGCAGATAATAAACAGCCACTGCCTGTTGGCTTTCGATGTTAGTCATTTTTAACTCTTCCAATAAGAATCCGAATCTCAATCTCTGATGGAATGTGCCTGTGATGTCTGGAATACCGTTTGTTGATATTTTACCTCCGTAAGCCATTCAAAGAGAGATAGTGCATAAAATTAAAGGAAGTTATTGCAGTACTGAACAGGTGACCTGCACCTGGAGCGGCTGTCTCTCAGAAGGTTTAGTGACTAAATGGCCTTGCAGTTCTCCCTCTCAGCAAGCTCTAAGCATAGCTGTCGCAGAAGCAGCAGGAAATGTAGCTGCTGGTATTACTAACCTTTCGACTGCATGAATAGTCTGGTGCTGAAACCCCTGTTGATAGTTGACTCTGGCACTTTGTAAGCATTCTCCTGGCAAGAAAGGTAATAATTGGAATTTAAGATAGGGTACTTACGCTGAAAGCCATGGCAGTAAGAACTGCTTAAACACTCAACTCTGATAAGTCAAAAAAATCCAATTGTAAATATACTGAATACTGGGCATGTTTCTGTGTAGAGTCTGGCAGAATTGACAGAAACAGCCAAGTTGAATATGTTTTGCTGGGTTATCCACATTGCACGTCGTTGTGAGATAAAAGTTTTTCGGGGGACAAAAGAATGAAAATTAGATTTAGCATTTTTCTTTTCCCCCCAATCGTATATTTAAAAGCAAAGTTCTCTGCTTAGCTGGGCCATGCAGCAGTTCTGCACACCTGCCAAGCTGAGCTCATATTGCTCTTATCGAAGCAAATGACAGTTGCTGACAGCGTTTGTTTAACGTGCCTTATTCTCCCCCTTTACATAAGTATAAATTGTCAATTTAGCTAAATAAGAAATATGGAACTAATTAAAGAAATGTCTCTCAAAGCTTATGATATGGTGAAACTGGGGGTGGGACTTCAGGGCTCTTTTAACCCTTCGTAAGTCTCTTTATTCACATTGTACTGTATGTTGGCAAACATCCGGCCAATTCATTAGGAAATTCTGAAATGATTATTTTCACACCTGTTTTCTCAGGACAGTATTAGTAGCTGAAGACGGTGTTAACCCTGTTATGTTTGCTTTCATGAGTGACAGTTAAAATGTTGAAGTTTTTTTTCAATTGTCCATGAATGGTGTGTTTTTTTCTTAGTAAATTAGTATTAAAATTCCATGCTCTTCAAATTACAAATATTGATGTGCATAGTAGAACCAACTTGGAAGTAATACAGCCCTGCAGCTAAAGAACAAAGCAAATATTTCTGGTGTTATGAATTAAAAAAAGGGTTTAAAAAAAGGGTTTAATGATCCATAAACAAAGAAAGCTTCCTCTGTTTTATATCTTTATCTCTGGCTTAGGTACACTTTTTTTAATGTGTTTATTCATTTTTTTTCTGTAGGAATAGCCTGTGTCTCTGCCTGATTTGTATTTAGGAACAATACCTGCAATGCAAATCCTGATTCTGTATGCACATGTTCTGTCTGGAGTTGAAAGCTTTGGTTCTTTAAGACTGCTGTAAATATCACTGTTTTACTTAAAATATTAAGTATGGACTTTTGCATACTTTTGTTTTGTACACTTTTAAGCTCTGGGGTTATGCATGAACTAGGGAGATTTTAACATGTAGATTTTAAGCAATCTTACAGTTCTAAGGAGATTTTACCTTGAAGTTAAGCTGCAATTTAAAAATATTTTCAATGTTTTTCTCCGACTTTTTATTGACAGTTGATAGAAAAAAGCTTGTCATCTTCCATAAAAAACACTAGATGTTGAACTGATAACCACATGCTTAGCTTTAAAGACAGCTAAGTGACTTGCCTTTTATTGTTTAGTTTTGCAATGTGTTACACAAGTAATGTTGAAGTTATCGACACACACAGCCACAAAGGTTGATTCCGTTACTAGGTCATTGTCAAGGCCAAGTTGAAAACGATACCAGGGGTTAACAACTGCCGATAGATGGGCTGTTATTTCCATGTTAATTCGGACTTAGGTTTTCTTGTTATTGTCTGCCTTTCTGTATGTTTGCAAGTAATTAGATAAGCGATTAGCTGAAACTAAGCAGAAGAGGATCTAGATGTGTTATTGAAGTTAAAATAAAAAGGGGTTATTGAATTGTGTTGTAACTGAGCCTCTTTTAGCTTTTATGGGCCCCAGGCAACTTGGAGGAATCAAGGACAACTGGGTGAGATTTTATTAAAGTATGAAATGAGAGGTCACACATTCTAAGTCCCTCACATGCCATTCTGCTGCTTGGTTTTCTTCTTGCTTTCCCTGGCCACCTCTCTATGAGTTATTCATGAAAGAGTTTTTCTCATTTATCCCCTTTGGGTCCATGGTGTTGCTCCTTCAGTTGCATATACTACTTTAATTCCTGGTGTATCTGCTAGACACAAGCCTTGTCCAGCAGCCCTTTTAATTAATGGGCATGTCATGCATTTATCAGGAGCACATGACCAGCATGCAGAAGATGCGTAGAAGATTGGGAAAGTAAATATTTGACAGCTCTGACTTTTATACACTGGCAAGCAAACATTACATTAGACGGCTATTGAATAAGGATATTGCATGTATAGGATTTGTTTTTTTTAAAGACAACTTTGCATTTAAATAAAAAATACATTTGTAAGCAGCATAATGTCTGTAGAGCTAACACTCGAAAGTTCCTTACATTAAGTAAACTCTCAATGCCTCCTCCTTCACAGCTACTTAGGAACATTGTAAGATAAAAAAAAATCCCGGCGCTTATCCTGTAACAGCTGTTGATAATGCCATAGTTGCCATAAGAAACCCCCCAAAAAATAAAAAGTTTATCCAGAGACAGCTTTGATCTTAAAACATGTGCTGTTGTGACAGACTGTCAGGCACATACTGCCAAGTTAATCTGCACTCATTAACACCATAGTCTCTGTGTCAGTTTGTTATCATGGAAGCCTTGTGTGATGACCGGCTCTGTGTTCTGTGATTGTGTTCTCCAGTCAGTATGCAGGAGGCTCCACTGAGAGCAAGTAAAGACACAACAAATGAATAACGAAACCACTAAGATCTGTTGTGTTTTTAATGCATTCTTAGTATATATCACCAACATAAGTGCACTTGTTTTGTTCACTTATTGATCACAATTAACTTGGCTGTTGATCCTAATGAGCACGCTGCCATGATAGATACACTGTGCATCAGTAAAATACAGCATTAGATATTTAAACTCCTGGAGTCCATAGAGAATAGACAGAGTGAGCACTGGAACTGAAAAAGGGCTTGCAACAGCTTAAGTGAGATAAGGAGGAAAAAGAGAAGTACATTTAATAAACAGAAGTACAGAAAGAATCTGTAACGTACTGTATAAGTAGCTCTTGAAAACAATCTGTGTAATAGTTTAGTGAGTATTTTTATTAATAAGTCAAGTGATTCTAATAAATAGGCTTGAAAGTTATAAGGCTGTCACATGCTTTTGATAACATCTTTTCTGAAAAGTCTCTCATATCCAGTCACATTTGCAGCTAATTTGTATGCTGCTCTTAACATTTCTGTGTTTGTGCTGGCTTTAAGTACCACAAAGCCTTTAATTGTGAGGTTTTACATTTTGCAATTAAAATCTACCCTTTTTGCTCTGAGGAATGAATGATGAGCCTTTGATGTACTTTAATCAGTTTAGATGTATTGTAGTTTAAGGAGCATAAAGATGCAAGATACATTTCTGATTTTAAATTGACATACTCCTCTACCTTTGAAGATGATAAGATTTCCTGCTGAAAGCATTATAATTCAGTACCCAAAATAAAACAGAAAGATTCAGATTTTAATCTCAAATTCAGAAGTGGACAAACTGGGTGATAGAAAGCTGGCTTCACACTCTCTAATAATAAAATGACACTTATTATAAAAGTACGTGCTGAAAATAAATTGTGTATAATATGAAATAGAAACTGTATGTGTGTTATATTTCCATGAACAAATACCTCTTCTGAATATTCACAATGGTTCCTCTAATAATGTTGGCTCTGAGTATTAAATGTTGTTCCAACTCTTCATCGTAAATGGCTTGTACACATTAAAAATAAGTAGAAAAATCTAAGTTTTATAGGCAAAAGGACAAATAATTAGTACTCTGTTTCATAAATCAATGTAATTGCAATTTGCAAGTATGTTTAACACCCATTTGCCTTAAATTATTTTTACCTCTTGGTACATGGAGATAACACCAATGTAGAGGATAATTGCAAAAACAGTTTGTTGGTTTTCAGTTCCTCATTTACTTGTATATTTGTAAGTATATGATAATCGTATGCTGCACTGGATTCGAGCAATGATTGGCATCAGTGTTGCTGGGTGATGAATTACATGGAAGTTTTCAAATGCAAACTACAGTACACTAGGGACTGACTTTAGAACATCAAATCTACACAAAAGCACTGAACGACCTTTGAACTCAATTCTCCGGGGAGGGAAAAACAAAACAAAACATTTATGCACCTTTTTCCAGGAAGTTACAGAAATACTTGGTTAGGCATAGTCAGCCTTTTTTGACTGCACTCATAAATTATGATTACTTGTAAAAATAAACCTATTAGTTTAGTTCCATATTGTTGGTTTATGTAACACTATAGCATTGTTTAAGTTCATGGAAATTTAAGTACATTTTCTCTGTACTGCATAAAACCATCAGCATCATGCAGATTCTGTTAATGTCTACAGAATACTTGGTTGTCACAACCCATTCAACATTGAGCTCGTTTCTGAGCTTCCTTGTCGGAGCAAAGCTGTACCTGTACTTTTAACAGCAGGGCCCAGTAAGAGCTGTGTAACACTATAACTTGTCAGTGTAAACAAACAATTGCCCCGAGTGAAGTACAGGTGACAGTACCAATGACAGCTGGCTCATTAATGACAATTACCTGGTGTTAGTAAAAGAAAAGTGAAAACAGGCATTGTTACTTCCTTAATTATTCCAACATGCATGATTTTAGGCACAGAAAAATGTAATAATAAGAAAAGAAACTCACTTAACTAGACACAGTGTTTACACAAAATAAAAATGTGAATGTGTTTTGCAATTTCTGAAGGCACTTGGTGTCAGTGAGATGTACTGTAAAGTCCTTTCTGTTTTATATTTCTTGAGCTGTGAGAATTTTATTTAGTGTTTTAGAAATGCTGTGAATGTTTTCTTTTAGGCAAGATAACTGATGCAAATCCTTCCTTTTGACAAACGTAAAATACCCAAAGACTTAAATAACATTTTAATTAAAATGGTGTCCTACGAAAAGTTAATTAGTAAAGCACACATTTTCAAACGCTAAAACTAAATTGACCTTATTGAAGATTTAGATAAGATTTTCAATAGTGGATGAATGTAAGAATGAACATTTGTAGAATGTTTTTTTTTGTATACAGTACACTATTTTGGAATTGAATTTAGTTTTTCATTAATTGTCGACATTTCATGTATAATTTGTTTTAATAGAATATATTTATCTAAAACATTCACAATGTTTTTGTCATTTAATGATCTAGCCTTAAAGGATGTGTGAATTTGCAAAAAAAACACAGGGAGAGTATTTTAAAATTCTTCAATCAGACACAGAAAAAACTAAAAAGGTTTGGCCACTTGATTAGCACTGATTTCCACCATCTGCTGTTAGTTACTGAGGATCTAGCTCTGACTGAACACTATAGCTGCTTAATTTGTGCAGTTCCTAGAAACTGAAATCTCTCAGCAAGCAAATTAACAAGAGCAGGGATTCGGCAATAATGGAGCTCCTCGGCTTTTGTTTCCCTCTGACAGATGGACAGGGTGTGCTCAAATTGAATTCAGCTTTAATTGCATTGTGCCATTTAAAATTTATCTGCTCCACAGATTTTGTTTACAGGTTTATAGGATTCTGAAATGTCTCAGATTTTTTTTCTCTCAATATGGAGAGAGATAAAGCATGCTGTAATTCTTTAGGTCCAAGGTATTCATTACCACTCTTTGCCCTCCAGGGGAAAATGTTCAATAGGGCAGATAGTCATTTTTTTCAACATAAGCTTAACTGATACATAAGATTACAAATGCAAACATCATAAATGCTGCCTGCTCAGATGTACAGTGGAAAAAAAAATCTAATTTCTGTGTCCCTTTGACCTAGCACTATAATGTTTCTTTATTTTGTGGTGCCTCTTTATATTTTTTTATTGCAGAGTCCTGTTTTTTTGAGACCCATCAATAGGAATTGCATATGGAAGGCACAACTGCAGGGTAAAATATCCAGCCCAGAAAAGAATAAAATAATAACCTTTTTGCATTCTTTCAGACAATTTGGCTGTTTATTATGTAGAATGTGCTCAGCAGAAATGGCACAGGTGCTTCTATTAAGAGAGATATCAGCTTTGCCAGTGTTTGTATGAGTGGATTCACCCTGGATGAGAGAATGCTATATGGTTGGGTGTTAGGCCTATATTTAAGAATTTAGGCTTAAACATCACTATTTTACTAAGGGGGTTTAATCAATATTGTGTCTCTACACTCTAAACTTATCTTCGAGTTCTAGAAAGAGATCATTTTCTGTCGGATGACACGCCTAGGTAGAGTGACCACTTTGTAGTTAACATTATTATTCCAAGTGTTCTTTGTATAGGCAAAATTCAAAAGAAAGTCACACGCTTCTTCCTCTTTTTGTTAATTTCATTGTGACTGCTTTGGGTGACAAAATGGGATTATTCCAAGCATAAATTGGTTGCTGTCTCCTCAGCGACAGTACATATCAGCACACAAAGCAGATGTTTAATTGTTTGTTTCCAACGCAGGTTTCCTTCAGTGCTTCTTACATTTAGTGATTGAATGTCTGAAGTTCTGGGTGATTCAGTGCTAGTTATGGATGACATTCTTTGCTGGTATGAGGTGAGTCATGTTTGGGTAAGACTTCAGGCTCTGTAACTGCTGCAGTAATCTATAACAGAAGCCTGATAGTGTGTGATGCCAGCTACCACAAAAAAAAATATCTTGAGAATAAGACACAGAATCACACAGAAATACATGCAATATACCTCTTACCATGCTTTTTGTACATTAAATTGCAAAGTGTCATTTCAAAAAGTGAACCTAAACTGAAGTACTCTACTAGGATTATGTTCCTTTAGAAATTGTAACTAATAAACTGGACAAATATTAATCCTAGTTTATTTCCTGCCATGTGAATAAAGATCCCTGAAAGTGATCCTTTACTTTTTTTTGTGCAGCTTAAAGTAATGTTTACTCTCACCAAATCTTGCTGCTTACTGTTAGGAGTTTAGCAGGAAATGCTTGTTTCCCATTTGTAATCCCTCACGCTGATGAGAACATGCCCTCTGTCTGCCGTTATGCTGATCTGTTCTGCCAAGGAAACCAATCTGCTCGACTAGAGTGACTAAAAGATCTTTTTATAGTTACAATAAATATTTCCCATTCTGGGAGTGACATCACGACAATCAAGGATCAGATTCAATGGCATCATCAGTAATGTTTGCAGGGAGCTGGTGTACTCTGTGCCATGCTTGACAAAAGTGCCCGGCTTCTCTCCCCGTCACTTGGAGTTGGTAACTGCACAGATAAGCAACTTAGATTGCTCTTGGGCAGATCAAACAGATTTCTTTTCATGAAACATTTTAAAAAAATGTAACAAGTTTTTTTTTTTAAACAGAGCATGGAAATGTTAACATGCTGAAAAAGAATGTCAGTCTTACCATGTAATGTAGAATAAATGTACAGCTAATTAAAAAATAGTGATGTAGGCTATGAAGGCATTAGAAAGCTAAAATCTTTAATTGGAGACAGAAAAAAGGTTTTGTCCCTGGAATGCTTCTGGGAGAATGGAGATCAATTAACTGTGTATAAACAAACAGTGGGAAAAAAGCAACCATTACAACAGAGGAGTAGTGTCTCTACTGAGCTCCAGAGGCCTGTGGAGTGAAGTTTCATTAACTGGATCTGAAGTCCTGTGGCCTTCCATAAACACACATTAATTAAGGAAGGTTAAAATAAAGTTTCTGAGCTTGCAATATGTTAATGATCATGTGACACAGGGCTGTGGAAAGAAAGGTGCAGCAAAGGCCATATTATAAGCATGAAGCATTTAATGTGTGTACTTGGCAGGAGTTTCTGCAAATTAGTTGGTTATTTGCTGGTCTACAGCAAATTAAGGCGATTTTGCTTCAGTTGCTAATTTTGATGTGCAAATGTGGCAAATTGATTTTGCAAATGGGTGAAGGTTACTTTCCTTTTGCTGTTCTAAAAAATGTGAAATTTTAAAGAAAGCTTTTAAAATGATAATGCAAAGGAGACAATATTACGAATGTCAGAATGATAGATTTTGCAGGTATTCTGCAAATGCTGCAAAAATGAATAGCATTTATAGTAGTTTATTCTGTGTGTCTTATAAAATGAATTTAACTTCTATATTGGTGTCACTTATTGGTGTAAGTTATTTGATGTAGTAACTGTGTTTGCTCTGTCATGTAGAAATGTGACAAAGCTCAAATTTAATAAGCTGATTTCAATCTGTTTGGTGGATTGCTACATCATTCTTTTATTAAAGACTGCTGTGGTACTTTCTGACACAATAATATTAAGTGATCCAATTTGTCTACCAACAACTAAAATAAAAAAAAACTGATTAAATTAAACTGCAGCAACAATTAGAGCTTCAGTAATTGTGGGTGGGTGGGTGGGCATTAGGCTTTTATACCATTCAACACTGACGCTCAAGCTCAGTCAACCAAAGCAAGGCTGACACATACATTGACTTGGTGATTCTCCACGCAGGGCCTCACCCCTGCCCTCCTCAGCAAAGACCCTAAACGAGTGGAGCTGGAAAAGGCAGATTTTCAGTGAGACTCCCAAGTGTCCTGTCTGTACCAGCCCAGACAGCCATCTGCAAAAAGAGTCTGAAGACGCATTTCCCTTTTTTCTTTAATTTGTTGAAGTGTAGGCATTTGTCTTCAAGGTTAAAGGGTGTCTAGCTTTGTAGTGCATACTGTATTTTAAATTGTCTATGTATGTATTTTCACGTGGTAAGGATGTTTGTAGGGATAGCATAAAATACTGTAGACACTATTTTTAAGCTTAAAATAATACTTGCTTTTTTAACACTGTCAAGGTCAGTGATATTTGACCATTTTGATCCAGGATGGAAAACCTAATTCACTTGAGCATATTAAAGATATTACTGTTCAGTTACGATTGTGGCCGACAGCATCCATTTGAAAAGATTAATGCACATTTCTGTTTAGATAAATTGTACTTTTGCTTTAATAGTATATTAAGGTGGATTTAGAAAAGTGCAGTGACATTGCCTGGTTGTAGTATTTATATATATATCTTTGCAGTTGGGAAAAATCTCCTGACTCGGTAAAATGAGCAATGATGACATCTGTGGATGCAGGCCTGTTCATATCTTTGCTGGGCCTTTAGGGAAATAAATATCTGAGAACATTCGGTGAAATGAAGCTCACTCAATAAATCAACCTGACACAATAACACTTCTGGCACATGAGCCCTCCCTCCTCCCCGGCAGCACCTACCCCTTTCTGTTCCCGTGCTACCAAATGGTGCCTCCCCGAAGGCCTTTAACTCAAATCAACACACAAATACAGGGAGAATTTATTTGGAATAGGTTTTGTTCTGTTTAGCGCCTGATTGTTAGATGGACTGAACTGATAATAAATTTAGACCTGAGTACCGAAGTGCTGCTTTGAGCCTGTTGCATAGCAACCCTGCTTCTGAATCATAAATACGGTGGCAGTGTTACAGCTTTATTATACCTTGATAGGAAAGGTGATGTTAATGTAAAATCATCCTTCTTTAAAACAGTTCACAATATGTTTTATCATATTAAGATTTAACTTCAATGGAGGAAGCATGAATACAATTAAAATGGGAAACCACATTTTATTTAGCACTCGGCCCAGAGATCTTAGTTGCAAGTGCTTGAGGAGCATCTGAGGTTGTGATATTGTGCAGTGCCAATTGAGAAGGGTGTATATCTGTACAAACATGAGTAAAAAATTAATTTCCCCTAACAAATGTATGTGTACTGTAAGTCGAAGACAAGTAGAACACACAAGAAGGCACAATACTTTTTCCGATTCAGATGCCTCATATAGTCTGGAATTTTTTTTGGCCACCTGCCCTTCTGCTAAACCGCTTACAGACACTGGCCCAAGACATCTTTTCCGTCACGGAACAGCTGTACCATTTTGCCTAAACTTTGTCAGAAGCTGGGTTCAGCGGCGTAGTGCCCAAACAGCAGAGAGAGGCTCCCTTTCAAGCACTGTCTGCACAAAGAGCAGCGCAGTGCACTTCCCTGTGCGGAAGGTTCAGATGGGCCATTGGAAGCATTGTTCTGTTGAAGCTCGATCCCCTTCACAGTTTAACCACCCTGCCTTGTGTAATCTGCTGCTATGCTTTAGAGCAAATGTCATACATAGCAGTCACTCTCGGACAATCTCAGGGGCTGTTTTCCCTGTATTGCAGGGTTAGTGTGAGGACATTCCATAGTGAATCCTTGCATTTTATTTCAGTTATGCTTGTATGCTTTCTGTAAATGTCCCTAATTAGAAAATTAAGTCTTTCTGCCAGAATTCAGCTTATCCTGGGTCTGACAGCTAAAGTATGAAGAGGGGAAAAGGAATTGCCCCATATTGGAGCAAATGTCAATTTATTTTGAGCACTGCCAGGAGAAGTCAGTAGCAAACTTGGATTGTGAGCATGTTCCAGCTTCAGGAAGTAAATAAATAAAATGGGCTACTTTCTTATTTTTGGGGAGAGTAAAATGCATTTTTACTTGTAGGAGTACACGGTTCAGCTGAATTTTATTTTCTTGGGAGTGTGGCTGCTGGTTGTACTGGTGGTTTGTATAAGCCCCACTATTACTGTAACCTTAATGCAGCGTTATGATCAAAAACAAGAGGAGACTGTGTGGCCTGTCAGACACATGTGTTTTGATTGTATGCAGGTACTGGATCTAGGTCCTGTGCTTCAAGGTAGTTTTACTCTCCATTTTTTATGTCTGTTTTCAATTAAATTTACAAGGTTGATAAATTTCCAGCATATTTGAAACGTTTCTTAAATACACAGCTACAGTAGTGAACTATTATCTAAGTAAGCTTGTGTTCATCCACTCTTTAATTAAAGTCATGTTCCATTATGTGATACATCAACTGCTAAACAATCAATACATGTTACATTCATTAAATTCTTTTTAAAAGTGTACTGTACTTATTATTTAAAGGTATCAACAAGTATTTTGGTTGAACCGTTACTTCTCTTTCTCCAACAGAAAATGTTTATGAAGAGGAGTAAACACATTGTGTCACATAATGTTTATATAACACTTTTTCGATAACTGAAACTTAGCCAATACAGACTTTGGCGGATGTGCATAGTATCAGCTTGTGATGCACAATGAAAATGAAATTGATTTAGAAAATACAGCAGGAGTTTACAGTTGGAATAAATATGGATAAAGCCCAGATTTAGGAGAAGCAATATTATAACAGTCTTCAGATCAAACGCTAAACGGTCTATGTTCTGTGCCACTAAATTCCACAACTTGCTTGACTAATATGTATTGAGGCTTCTAAAACAGTTTGCCAGATTTCTTGTTATACTTCTGAACAGATGGTGGGATGTTCAACAATTTGCTTTGTTTTATTGTAGGATTCAAACATCATTCTTCTGGATATTATTTGAATTGAAAAAGAAATTAAATGTTCTGTTGAATTGGGAAAATCTCTAATGTTATTTTATTCAGTATACTGTGTATTTTAAGTATTTTATTGGTTGTTATTTCGATTATTATTTCTACTGATACAAAACTGGTTAATGTACAATAGAAAGAAATAGATGTACTGTTTATCTGCCCTACCTAAAGACCTCCCTTTATTGAACTGGTTTCTTACTTGTTTATCTTATTTATTTATGTAGCAGGGCTGCTGGTGCATAACGGCCGTTGTGAGTCATTCTAGTGGGAGCTGCTCTTCACTCTGGGATGAAGTGGATCCCTCCTATGTGTAAAGCACCTCTTCCTTTGGGATGAAAAGTGCTACATAAATGCAATTTATGACTATTACAGCCTATTAACTGAAAGGGGACAGCACTGACATCTCATTAATTGTATTTGCAACATTCTAGTCAAATTAAAACAATAAAGATAAGTGAACCCCTAAATTTGTAACTGGTCAATAAAGTTATTTAGGTAATGAAAATCAGATAGTTGCAATCAAATTCAAGCTTCTTTGTTTCACCATTGCATGTTGTCAACTGGTGACTCACTGCGTTTCATTTTTAAACTTAATAACAGGAGTGCTAATTAGATCTGTCTTGTGATGATGCTTTTTAGCACCTATTGTTCTAAGAAAAAAAGGAAGAAATCTGACTCTTCAGATGATATGACACTCTATGACAGTTCAAGACTAATGTTTATATACAGAAAAGAAGACAAAAAACTATAAAAATGAGTATATAGAGGAAATAGGACAACAGTGTATAAATGAAATGGAAAAAGAAAGTTTTCAAATTTTTGCAAAATATGTATTCAGCTTCAGAATGTCAGACTCGTCCAACATTGGTGTTTTCACATATTCCTGGTGCACAATACAGTATGTCCAGTATCTATGTGCGCATTTAAATAGCATTAGTGCTCTCTGCTGTGGTTTATTCATTTATCAGTGTTATGTGGTAAAGCACATGGTAACAGCTATTTAAGGAACGCATTTTTCAACTTAAAACCAAAATATGTTATTTTTTTTATCCGACTCACCATTCTTATGAACGCATGAAAGTAACTGAATATAACTGTGCTGTGTTATAAATGGGGCATATCTAGTACGCTGGGAGAAAGGAACTGGCCCCACACAGCGAAACTGTCCGCTGAAAAGTAATCTGCAGTAATAAGCTCCATTTGTTTTGTTTAGGTCTTTAACAAAAAAAATCCCATTTTGAATCCTACTAACCCTCTTATCTCTGTTTGTTCAGTTGTTTTTAATGCCACATACTGAAAGAATTTCAATAGCCATTTCGCCATGAAGTCATTTGTTATCCTTCATCAAGCCTTTGTCTGCTCCATTGTAAGATAGATCCCAAATGTTTGAATCTTCCAGATGGAGCACCCTAGACACTCCCCCCACAAGTTTTTAAAAGATGACATACAGTACATGCCTTCGATTTCTGTCACAGGGTTAGCCACGCAATGCCACAGTGCATGAAGCTTTGATCTAATGCTGTAGATGTTTAAGAAATTAAAGAACCTCAGTGTCACAGGCCTTGATTTGGATTCTTTTGCCTTTGTGTTGTTCTTTAGTTTGCCACATGCTCAGACAGGGGCTCGAGGGATAGCTGGGAAGTGTGGATGTATTATATCTACCCAGTTGTCTAATTCAGCTGCAATTTGCAGTGAGGAAATACAATTTACATGTTTCCTAGGGCTATTGCATAAGGAGTCACTCACAGATGCAGAGCCCTGTGTATACCTGGGTCGGGTCTGTCTGTGCCTTTTAGAAGTGTGTGTGTAAAACAGGGACAGAGGGAAGGAAAGGCTCTAACCCTCTCAAAATGAGTCTTTTGGTTTGATGACATATTTAATATCATTACTAGAGTGCTACTCTTTCATTTTGTTTTACAACTGTGACTTGAATTTTCCATGTCACATTTGTTTGTGTGACACAATATCTCCTTTTGCTTGTATTGACAGCATCTGTTTTTATACTTATTTTAATGGATGTCATTAATAGAAATTTGCATTTAAACAGGGTTTCCATTAATAATTTATAATATACATTTTTACTTTAGAAATAGCTAGTAATGCCTAGGAAATACTGGTCTGAATTAAATATATGCGATATATAGCTCCCTAGAGTCTTACTCCCATTCAAAGCACCAGCCTTTTTTAAGATTTAATAACATTAGACACTTTTTTATTCCCATAGACACTTATATTTACCTGATAAGTGATAAATTGTGTTTTTTAAATAGCTTTCAATTCTAAAATAAAACCAGATTGAACCACTAGTTAGTACTAAACCTTTAATCAACATAACTTATCCTTTCATAGAGGCCTAATGGTATGATTGGCTTGGTTTAAAACTATTGCAGTCAATTTGTGGAAGTAAATTTAGATAAATAAAAATAAATTAATCACACAATTATATACATGCTAAGGATTTAATAAAACATGCTTTCTCTTTTGATGTTCTAACAAGATCATACTAATATCTAAGTGAACTGTCTGGTTTACTATAGCTGATAAGAGATATAATTTTTGATTAATTTCTGAGGTCGGGCTTTCCGGAAGCCGTAGAAGTGTAGAGTCAAAGAATACATTATCAGTAACCCCAATTTCCAGAGATAAGCCACTTGCCTTCCTATCAAAACTAGCATCGTTATTTCAGAAGTGTCCTTTTTGTCCTTCCATTCAGTTACAACAGTGAAAAGCAAAAATATATAACTTTTCTGTAAAATAATTTCATCTGTAAACTTTAAAAACTGAGAGATGCAACGCAGGAGATGGAACATAAAAATCTTGAGTTCAGTTATTTAGATATATTCTTGAAATTTGCTATGCAGCAATTACATGCTTTAGTAAAATGCACTGCAATCCATTCATACGTTTAAATATTGCTTTTATTAAAACAACATTATTTTAATTTAGAAGAGATTATTGCAGCAGAGGTTTTTAAATTGGAATATAATGATATAATGGAATATAATAAAATGTTGTCATTTTTCCAAGAAAAGATGTATATATTTTTTGTGTGTGCATAGACCACAATTTGTATGTGTGTTCATTTTTAATTCTTGTACCAATAATGGCAACCACAGGCAAACTGAACATACATCACCAGAAAATAGCTATTATGTCCTTCAGCATTCAGGCAACAACACAGGAACTATTTGCAAGAAATGCTTGAGAACTCTAAAATCAACAAGTGCAAGTGTTATGCACAAAAAGCAGCAAAGCTAAGACTTCAGTCTTATAATTCACTTAAGAAACATGAGCAACATATATTATGTTTTTAATTTTTTAAAATTTAACAGGATAGAATAAGTATGTATTAAGTTACTCGGTGATTCCTAAACAGAATACAGTTGTCTTGTGTCCTTATTTAAATTTTTAAAACTTTTTCTTGCCAGCTTTTCTTCCTTTACGCTGCTTCCCTGTTTTGGAACTGCCAATCTTAAACATTATGACTTACATTAAAGTGCAGGAGTGATAAGGACTGAGCACACCTTACTCCACAGACTGCACTGTCAGACCATCTGTTTCTTGCTTGTGCTCTGAGTTGGACAGCTTTCACAGCAGAGCTGGTATTGATTGGAGAAGTGAAGCAGCTCTCGTTGACTGTGCAGCAGTCTCAGAAACACACGCTAGGTCTCGTGGTTGTTATTGCATCACAATTACACATGGAAACACATAGCAGAAGACGAGAGTGGGCACTGAGGGAAATTACATTTAAGAATTAAGAATATGAGGGACTCTTTTTAACACAAAAGGATGTGGTGCCTGGATGTTCAACACACGTTGTTGAAGCTGATGCCCTGGCTTTCTTTCAGTAACAGCTGGACAAGATCCTTGGATTGATCAGCTATTACCAACCAGATGTGCATGAACTGAATGACCACCTCTGACTTGTGACCCCTCTCATATTCTTAAACAAACTGTTTCAAGCCAATCCAAGCCTGGTGGTGGCTGGCCAGTTGTGTCCTAGGGGAATCCCTCTTACGGTTGGATAATGGTGTAACCTAGATTTTGAATCACTGGTGTCTGCACTATAGGACTTAGTAAGTGCTTTGAATAATTGCCTTTACAGGTTAGGCAGTCTCCACGTTTTTTAAAGGAAGTTTCGTGTTTAAACTTTCAGTAAACAAAACTACTTTATTTTGTATTGGACTTGCTCTTACTGTACATTGTGAATTTATAAACTTAACATTTATGCAAAACAGGAGGTACTTCAGAGCAAAACAGAAGTTCTAATAACAGACGTTGACATATTTTTACAGAAATGGAACCGTTTTGGTTAAGAACAGACAAAAATGACTTGTGTTTTACAATTTACAGTTGATAAGAATAGCGGGGACATTTTGTCTATGTCATTTCATGCAAATGTCATTGCTCAAGCAACTCACACTCTATCAATATAAATGTGGGTAAAACAAAAACTTTCATGTTATGAAAATAGAAAGGGAGCATTTTGTAATCACCTGTCTATGTAGTCTCAGCCCAAAGTAATTGTGTGTCTAATGCAATAAGTTATAATTACAGAATCATTCTTGGATGCTCAGACCAGCATTATCTAATTCAAATCTAATGATATGCTTGACATCTTGAGTAATTAAAACTGTTTTTCAATTCACTGAGTAATAGGAATGATACGAATTCAGGACTTCCAGTTCATATGGTAAGCAAAAACACCAATTCCTGTGTCTAACATGCTCCTACTTTGCATATGATCTATGGGTAGGAACTGTCTTTTCAAACCTTGTTTTAATGTCAGTCTCCTCTGCCTCCCAATCCTTTATTTTCCTGAAATAACCTTTAAACAAAAGAGAAAAGTATGACCTGAGAAAGCTGTTCTAATGGCCCATAGTCTCATTCAGATTTGTAAGCAGCAACATAGAACTAATTCTTTATCCGACCACAGGGTAGTGGCTGTTGAAAATTTTGACAACTCTCTCAACCTCATGTAAGTCCAACTTAATCACCCTTTAATGTAAGTACATTGTATCCCCCTCCCCCTTTGTTCTGAAGCCTCTCAGCTTTAATTTGATCTTCAGTGGAAAAAAAATGAAGCCTGTTGCCCTAAAAGCAAGCAGTCTTAGTAACAAGATTGAGCCCTTGTATTTTTGTGGTAAAGAATAAAAAAGGCTCTTGTGTGAGGATGTTGAGTTTTGTTTGGTTCTCCCTCTCCCTGGTGGGAGCCTTAATTGCATTTTGTCTCTCACAGTAACTGGCTAAGTAGTGCTTTCCCTCCCTGCCGATGCTGGAGTTTTCAAGCTCTATTACTCTGTGAAGGAGAACATTCCTTGGCCAAGGGGAAATAGCTAGAGATAAAAGTGTTTCAAATAAGGTATTGTCAGCTTTAAGGACCCTATCCTTAGGCATGTTGAGTACAAAAAAAGTATTGCTAATGAACACACAAACCTATAGGAGGCTTTTAGCTGCTTAACCCTGTAAATTTCAATATGGAGCCTGTTTAAAGTGTCCTGACAGCTGTAAGCTTGAGGAATATTACATTCTTTATTACTAATAATGTATTAAAGCCATGTCAGAACATTTTACCACAGTGTAGAAGCTGTTACAAAAAGTTTACTTGTGAAGGGTAATTAAGATGCCACACGTAATTTACATCTTACTACAATCATTAAAAGGACAACTGCACTTGGCAACTATACTATTTAATAAAACCCAGAAAGGATAAGGACTACCGTACATTACAGATGTCAATGCAGGAACAGCTACTGTTATCCATAAAAGACTGTCTGTACTGAACTCTACTGTTCTTAATGTAATGTATGAGTGAGAAGTTCCTACTTTTAAACTTCTAGAAAAGCTTCCATTTATTGACTGTAACTATACTAAATTGCTGCTATTTTGTAATGGCAAGCGTTTTGCAGTCCAGTGCAAATCTCTGATAGTCCTGAAAATTCTAAATGAATAGTTCAAAAATATAATTTGGTTCAACCATGAGTAGATATCCTGTGCTCTATTTTTTAATGGCTTTAAATGATTTAAATGGGCAATTTGTGCTAATGATGATATTAGATATTTCTCTTTGGCTTTGAATGTCATTTTTTAAAATAAATCCTTAAAAACTAAAACATTTTTTTCACAATTGTAATGGGTTGGGGTTCTGGCTAGAGGAAATGTGAACTGAGGAGAATTGAAAAAAAAAACATAATAAAAATACCTTTAATGAGATATGGTTTTGTGCAGTAAATGATCAAGTGAGTTCTTTAACAACAGTGAAATTGCAGCAATTACTGAGGCATTTTATAGCATTTTAGTCAGTGTCTTTGAGTCTCCCATTTAAAACTTCATGGAGCCATAGTTTAATTTGACATGCTCTTGACTGACAGGTGCTTTTTCTATCTCGACTGTAACCTCTGACTTCATGTATTAAAGTCGGATTAAAGAAAGGTGCTGCCATGTATTAAGAAATTAAGTCAGGCTTTGGCTTTGGCAGAGCTTTTTTTTAGACTCCATTTCTCTCCTTGAGAATTGCATTTTACTCCAACCTGTGCTCTCCAGACAGGTGCTGATTTTTACATTTTGTAATGTTTTTTTCTACCTCCAGAACATCCAGAATTTTCAGATTTCCTCAGCTCAAAAAATGTATCTGGTAACTTGAGTCCTGTTTAACAGTGCTTTGGATGTGGGAGACATGGTGAGTTTAAGACCCTGGCAAGAATTTAGTGAAGTCATTTCTCCTGGAGTTTTGTTTTCACTCACACCAGGAGGGGGTGCTCCAGGACGTTAAGCTTGTAAAATGGAAAAATAAAATGGAAAAAAGGGTCTCGAAGTCAAACCAAAAAAACAATGTTAGACTAAATTTTGGGCATAGGTTCTAAAGAGATCCTGTCAAATATAAATGCTTATAGAGCACACAAAAATGTTGGGATGGTGACTTTCCCAAGATGGAGAAAAAAACTTTTGCATTCGATTTTTCTCAGTTTTTCCCTTTAATACTCATTCATGCTCTTTTTTTCTGAGCTTCATATATCTGCGAGGAGGAGAGGTTCAGGATCTTAAGATGAAAGGAACCAGAATAGGTACTGTTAAGTCGCCTGACGTTTATTTAGTCATGACATGTTCTGTATCTACATATCTTATATATTTGTAATGTGTTCCTAGAACTGACAAAAGTGGCTCAATTAACCCACTGCTTGGTTTTCTGTTTTTCCTATATGTGTGGATTCTGCTAAGAGTCTAGTTAGAAGACAATGAACTAACAAAAGATTGTTTTAACAGCTGTTTGTCTTTGTTTACACGTTTCTTTGAAGTATCACTTTGAGTAAGCCTTTGAACTTGGAAAGAGATCAGAACATGAAAATGGGCTTCTTTTTGATGTGAAAGAAGGGATTTTATTGTTGAAACATTCAGAAAATAAAGTAATCATGGTTAAAGGAGATTCAGGACAGAGGGTTTTGACTTTCAGTTGAGCATTTGGTAGTTTGTGACTGTCTTAAGTGAAAAATGGACTATCACTTACCAGTTAACAAACAGCTACAGTGCTTGGAAACAGCAGTAATACATTGTTTTCCTTCCAATGTGTTGCTTGCCTTATGTTGCTTATTTAACGAGTCTTCAAATTAAGCATGTTATCACTTAATTTGTGAAAGAAACAATGAAAGAAGTGTGAAATATTGTTTACTTGTTTCAGTGACAATGTGCAGAAACAACATTATTAATTGTGTACTCTCCTACTCAGTTATAAAAAACCCCAACATGCCTTCTTGTTTTCCATTCCTTTTAAAAGTGTACACCATTCTTCTAAAATTGCAGTATATACAAGTCCATAGGAGTTAAAGGTTTAAAATATTTATATGTCATTTTCTTGCCTCATTTGACAGCAATAAAATTAGCATGTCTAAAGTACTTGTTTTATTGGCGAAATCTCAAATACTATTACAGGATTAAGTAATTTAACATTAATCTAACTGGCTTGAGGTTTTTGTTCTTAGTAATGCTTTTAATCATGTAGCAGTTTTAAAGGGCAAAAGCAATGTTGAATCCGTCAGTGAAAAGGAGATTAGTTTAATTTCATGTTTTCATAAAAGATCTCCTTTGGGTTTTAAAAAGAACATTCACATTCTATATCCTAACAACACAGTAGTATCTAATATATATGTTTGTATATGTAATATTGAATATAACAAATTTCAGATTAATCTTTCTGGAAAATTAACCACCTGTTTGTGCATACTGATATTGACCTCTGGAAAGCTGAAATCACTGAAAACAGTCACTTTAAGAATACAATTCCTTTTGCAAGGAAAAATTCCTGTCCCACCTGTTACTTTGTGTAAAAGGTACAAGTCCAGCAGTGCATACATGCATAACCAAAGACTGAAGACATAACACATCTCTGCTTAAAAGATAAAGCAAGAAAGGGACTGCAAGTGACATATTGCATGTACTGTAGTTGCCTACTGAGGGTAGATCATAGATGAAAGTAAAAAAAAAGGTATAGATGAAGGGAGAGAGGAATGGATGAAAAGATTTGGTATTTTATTTGTTCAAATAATGTTTTTTAAAAATCTACGGTTAATTAAAAGCTCTAACTGAATGCACTGGTGCCAAAATGCAAATGCAAAACTGATAAATAAGGACTTCCCCCTTTCCCCTCCCCCCACATAGTATTATAACAATCAAAAGTATGACTGTCAAGTACTAGATAGATAGATAATTTACTGACATCTGCTCATTGTTTCCTTCAGAAGACAGAAAACCCCAGGACTCTGTGTCTGCCGGTGCTCATAATTCTCTCCTAATGAGAAGCCATCCCCTTTTGAACATGCCTCTCAGGCTGATAAAGGAGTCTTGAATCTCCCTTTTCCCAGAACCTTCTGGGTGAGCTCTACAATGGACAGTGAGTTTTTGGACTATTACTCTGTGCCCAAATAACAATGTAGGGAACATAATAAAAAGTTAAAAGAACATGCCCCTTATCTGTGAAAGTGTATAGTTATTGAAAGACAAGGCTTGTATTGTCTGATTTGCACACTAGAAGATGTCCTAAGAAATTAATGTCCACTTCACACCAAATTACAAAAATAAATAAATACATAGTCTCTGTTCGTGTTCTTTGTATTCAATAATATGGTAGACATATGTACCAGTTTAATATATTGTTAAAATTTTCATACTTTGTTTTTGTAAAAATATCTGTATTTTCCCTTGATGAAGTATCTGAGATTTAGCCTCTTTTTAAATGGAAAAAAAAACAAATAAAAGAAGTTTTTGATATTTTTCAAATTTGCCCTACATTTTTTCAGCTAAAATCAGGATATTGCCTTAGTGAGGAAAAAGCATGTTCTTCAGTTGTCAAAAGGCAGTAAGTAATGATTAAAATAGCAGTGTGAAACGCTGGGAGATTAAAGTGATGCTAATGATAAGTGAGAGAAGAAAAGGGCAAGCTATATTTTAATTCCTGGGAGAATGGTTAATGACTTCTATTGCCTGAGATTAAACTAAACCTGTCTCATCAGCTTTTTCTGCTCAGTGAAAAAAGCTTTCTGCACTTTAATTTATTAAACTCTTTTAAGGAAGTGCATTGATCTACATAGGTTAAACTTTCAAAATTTGGGCAAATCTCACCGTAAAACTGTCTTCAAGAGTGTGGCAACTTTGTTGCTCAAGGCGCGTAGTCAGTTTTATAAAGAATTCATTATCTATGAACTGGCACATTTAATTAGCGAGTATCAATTATTTAAAGTGAAAGGTTTGTTCCTGTTGAAACCTAGAGGATTTTCATATTTACTGACAGCTGAGACAAAACGACTGGAGTCGCATATCTTAACAGCAGGGCACATTATGTACAGTGTATTATTCATATAGTGATTTTGTGGTTTAATTTTTTTTCTCAGATATATAATAACATGCAAACAACCACAGAAATATTTTGGTTCTAAAGCATTTTGAATAAAAAAAATAATGCTGGCTCAATAGTTCCACGACTTTAAGGAAAAGAAAAAAGTCGTGATTACTGTTGGTCTTGTTTGTTTTACATTTCTGTGCATGTTTTTTATTTAATTTTAAGGCATTTGAATAGTTCAGCTTGTCCTTCATAAAGGTACTGTACAATGCCAAAAACTGTATGGATCACACATATTTTTGATGGTAATTAGCATGCATTCCTATCCACTGAGCCTCACATAACAGCAGAATCCTTTCAGCCGGTGTTCTTTATCAGCTCCGGTAGAAGTCATTGAACATTCTGCTGACAGCAGATTATTTTGTTTTTATACAGATGTCAGGCCTGAGTTGCTGGTGTTTGCCATGCCTGCCATTGGCTCGCTCGTCCTCACTCATGTTTTGGTGAGGCACCAAGGGCAAAATCTGGACAGAGTTTTACAGAGAAGTGAAAAATAGATTTGGGATTCGTTTTCTGCCTTCTCATTGGAGGTAGTCAGTTGATGCATGTTGTTACACTGGAGAAAACTCGTTTTTTGCTGCAGGATGTAGTCGACCATCTCACCATGTAGTGTTGTGAAAAAACAGAGGATATATACATTACCTTCTTTAACCTTTTACATTCTGAGGTATAGCAATAGCATGAAGAAAAGTGCAGGCTTTCATATAGTGGTGTTAGAAGCTCCTCAAAAACTCTCACAATTGTTTTATTAGATCAAGAATTGAATCTATTAGTATATTATTGTAGTAGTTGTATATTTTGATTTTTTTATTGCCACATTTTAAAATATTTAAGATCAACAAAGGTGAATTGTTTTCAGAGATAAATAATAATTATCAGTCTTATACAGTATTATTGTGTAATATGTTTTGTAACATTACCAAAATCTTCTTTACTCTGATCATTGTACAGAAAAATAGTATCTTTATATGTGATTTCAAATAAAGAGATAAAAAACATTTCCATTTTTCACAGATCTGGAAAATAAAATGTAGGATTGGTGAAATACTGATGAAGTTATTAGCATTTTTGTGTATATAGTTACTACGGTACATACGAGTTGCAGATTGCCTTAATAATGTCTGTAGTTTTGCCACAGATTCAGTGCTATCCCCAGATATCGGCATGTCACAGTTGTTGTTAGATCCCTATTGGTTTCAATTAAGAGCTCTCTGAGGCAATAAAAAATAGCCAATTAAATTGGAGCAGGCACTTCAGAGGTAGAAATGGGCTGATTGAATTAACCTTGAACACCAGCTAGGGTTAAACATAAGCTTAACTGTATATTTATAACTGCAAACTATATTTGGCACTAAACCCCCAATCTTTCTAATCTGTGGGTCTGTTCCAACAACAGTTATTTTTCAGGAATTGAAAATGCTTCCCCCGTTGTAAGTATGTTCAAAATCAGCTTTTTTTTTCCACCAACGAGAGCTTCTAACAGTTGAAAGCTTCAAAGCAGTTGAGTTTTGTTTGCACTTTGCAAGTCTAACATATACAGTGGCGCATGGCTTAGAGAAGTAAAGTGTACTTACAAGTGCTAAGGACCTTGCATTTCTGTCATGCAGACATGTAATTGGCCATGGTCTCCATGGAAACCAATTAGTTTTCATTTCTTTGACGGTGTCAAGTGTTTTGTAGCACAGCCATAAATTGTTTTCCAGAAGTAGCCCTGACAAAACCAGGAGAAAGGGGCCACAGAGACATCAAAAGGCTAACCTTCAAGAATCGCAAAATATGAGATAACTGCTCTATTGTCCGGGACATCCATGTGACAGTTTTTTTACAAAACAGATGATGTATGAATAGCCCATGGAGTGGAAGCAAGGGGTCTCCATTCAGTGTTTGGATGTCAGCTATCTGGAAGAAAATATAATTTAAATATATACAAAGAAATATTAGAAACCTAGAACACCCTCAAACGTTCTGTGATTTTCATATAAATTAATCAGGTTCTTGAAGTCCTGTTTTCTATGCTTCTACGCAGGCTGAAGTGCATTTGTTGCACAAATGCCTAGTTATAAATGCTGTATGATTATTCCCATACCTCTTTTAAAAAGAGAGATTGAGGGATCATCAATTCTTTTATTGCAGTATTCAAACTTGCAGTGATGATAGGAATGCATCCGTTGTGTTGATATATAATGTCTGGAACATTTCTTTTAAAGAAATACAACTACTCTTTTACAAATTAACCTTACATACATTATAACAAAAGTTCCACATAGCCATTAGGTGAAAAACAACATTTATTTTCAGTATATGCGTATACAGTACTGAAGCTGTATACATAGAGGTGTTCCCAACATTTCCTGTTTTTCAAAATAATTTAACAGTTTCTGTTATTTGTTCCTAATACAAAAGTAATTTTGTTTAATGATGTTAGTGTTTGTAATTGGGATGCAAGGTAAATCTGTTGACCACCGTGAATAGGTTAAAGAATGGCAAAGCCTACACTATAAATACTGTAAGTATGGTTACCTCTTTCAGTAATTTTCACAAACCCACTCCACAATAAAGATACTAGATGTAAATATGACTGAATTTAAGTTTTAGGTGTGCCATTGTATTTTGTTCTAGTTTTAATTTAGGCCTGTATACAGATATTGATTGTTTTTGCCCTGAGATGTGCATTATATGTTTTAATTGCTTACAGTGAGCAGAGTAGGCAAAGTGTTAAAGGCTTTGGAAAATATTGTTTGTGTTAAAGGCTTTTGGAAAATATTATTTCATCTCTCCTGTTCCATTAGAATTCACTTGGGTGGCTGAGAAAATGGTTTATGGATTACAGAGAAGAGAACAAGCTCAGACATTTCATTCTTTCATCAGTGATAAATTCCCCAAACTCTGTTTTCATATCTGAGCCATAAATAACAACTATGTTTTTTGTTAAAAGCCTGTTTTCTGACTGAAACAGTTTCTTGTCTTGAGAATCAATGCTGAAGGTAGACTTTAAGGAGACGAAAGGACCCAAACCAACAAGGTTACAACATTTTTTTAAATCGTGGTAATTCTGGAAGTTGCAAAACGCAAATAAAGGAAGTATAGCAATGTATGAATTTCTGACTTGTTTCTTCATTGAAAAGACTTGTCTCCGTTGAAGAGATTGTCACGGCCAATAGTAAATGTCATTTTACAGTGTTTTTTTATCTATCTTACAAGGAAGATCTTTCAGATTATAGTTATATGTTTTAGTGAATGCAGATAATTTACACTCATTCCTTCAATCCATAGCAACTGCATGCTCTTTAAAGACAAAGATCTAAAAAGTGTTACTTGTTAGATATCTACAGTAGTTTCACTGGCCCACTTTTGCTATGTCACCCTGATGCGCCCTAATAATAGTGAACTAGTTGTCCATGGCTGCTATCTTTTCATTTGCACAGAAGGCAGAATTAAAAGTCTCCATAAACAGTTCAACTCCTCAGTGTTATGAATGCAACATTCAATTAATAATCATTCCCATAAATACTATGCAAAAGTTGTTGTTATATTGCTACATTTTGAGTGGATTTTCTGCCTTATAAATATCATATCAATTACCACAGGGCTATGATTGTGACTCCTAGCCAAAATATATTGGAATACCACTTTTATTGTCTGGGAGACAAAAATCCAAACAGGCACTTGCTGCTAGGTGTCTTTTGTGGTTAAAGTTTAACATACATCTTGTTTGAGATGATTATAATTAAAATTTAATTCTTAAGATGCAGCAGACATTTTTCAACGAGAATTATTTCCTAATGCATGGAGTTCTTTGGTGTCAGTTCAGTTTAGTTCTCAGTGTGAAAAGGTTTTGGAAATGAGCTGCAGTGTGATTCTGTTTGCTTTTACTACAATACAGTAGGTAGCACAATACTGATTGCAACTTGAAACTGTAATAATACCCATGTTAAAGAAATAGTATGTCTCATTTTTACACAGATATACTGAAATAACAATCCAAATGACAGCGAGCTGCCTGCAAGTTCTTGTTGGGCTTGTGTCTTTCCAACTTTTTAAAAAATTTAGTGTTTTATACCCTGGATTTTATAACAGAAAACAATAATTTGACAAGCTTCAGTCCTCTAACTCGCAATGTAATATTAGTTTGAGATAATTCCCAAAAAGCGTTGGTTTGAAACCAAAGGATATTTTCAGATCTGCTACCAAAAATAAAAAAAATGACATTGCTGGAACAAATCCCTGTCAGTGCTCATTGCTGACTATCTGGCTGGTACTACCTGGCCTGCCGATGATCAGGAACATAGTGTGGCCAGGTGTAGTTAATTTAGTTTGAGTAAGGTCCTTTAGGACAGTATTGCTCGGCACTAATCACTTTCCTAGTTTAGGCAGTGCAATTGAAGTCACTTTCTTCCTTTAAGTATCCTTTACACACAAGTATTTTGCAAAATTGTGATTGGTAATCCACATTTGAGAGAAAAAGGAAAATAGATTTAAGTCACTGGACATGCTAAAGAGATAGTATGAATGACAATATTTAGAGAGATGTCATATGTGGTCAGGGTAACATGGGAAAATCCTGCTTTGTGAAGTGCTCTGAGTTTACAGAAGGTGTTCACAGTTTATGGAGTTTTCAGAATTAATCATAAAATGATCAAAACAGAAGTAGTTTAATTTTAATTTTGGGCATCAAATAAGTAACTTGAATAGTAGGATACTTGAAGTTCTTATGCATCTCATCTACTGCATCTCCAATAGAAAAAAATAAAAATTAAAAGTAGTGTGACTAGTGTCTTTTCCCATGGGTTGATAAGGTGTAGAAGACATGATCAGACTATTCAGGGACATCACTGGAAAGTTAATTCTTGTTCTTTTTATATATGAAAACTGTGGTGACATTTTTGGGTTATGAAATTGTACGTATATATATATGAATTTAAATATTTTTTTATGGCCACTCTTAAACAACAAATTAAGGCGTTAATCTTAATAACTTTCTTGCACACTGTCTACAGCTGAAAGAAGTGGAGTTTAATTTTGCTTGCTCTGTGAAGGATGCCAATGTAAACTTACATAAGTACAGAAATGTATAATCCAGACAGTAGGCTGAGTAACATTATGATTATATTTAAATTGAGGTTTTGGTTTTTCAAATTCCTGTGATACTTTCTGTGGATATTATGTGTTAATTTTCAGAGGAAATTAAATCAGACGTGGTCCATGAAGAATGTAGCACTTAAGCTCTAAATAATGTTGTCTTTATTTAAATTAATTTGTATTTGATATATGGTAGATTTAATGATTTGGTGGCAACACCAACAGTTATTCTTAGGTGCAGTTTTGTGGTCATCTGCTTGAATGTAAATTGTACTTTTTATCTAGGAATTTCATGATTTTTTGTATTTTTTAGTTTGCACAGTTGTCATCAGTGTATTCTGATGGATTCTACAGGTTTTGAAAAGTTATGTTTTCTCCAAGCATCTTCAAGCTTAATGTCCCAAGTATTATTATTAGTAATAGTAAATCTCTGATTCACATACAAAGCCTATTGCTTCTCTCTCAACTTCACGAATTGAAGAAAAATAAGTTAAAACTGAAATACCTTATAACTCATAGGTTATAAATTAAGTACTTACTGAATGTTTGTATGGTTTTTCTATATGTAGTATAGTTTTTATAATTCAGTTTGCTTTAGACAAAAGGTTGTAAGTTCTAGTAACAGGGTGAAACTAGATGTCTCTTGGCGTTTCATGCAAAGGAAACACAGAGTGAAGACTGTCGAAGGATCTTTAGGGTTAACTCAGACTAAGAAAGCACAAAATAGACTAATAATTTCATACTTACAATGTCCTCTTGTATCGCTAATCAAAGTGACAATGTGAGCAGGCTTCCTTTTGATCTCAGAGTGAATGAATTCACAACACTAACACTGCAAAGGAAACCTCATTTTGAAAAGGATCCATTAGCCAAAGGAATGTATAGTGTGATAGCGTGTTTCAGAGGGAAACTGAAAGGAGTTTTTTGGAGTAAGTGGTCAAGGGCCTTCAAGAGGATTTTCAAAACGGTTTGCTGCACTGCAGTATTTGCTTTTCTTTTTCTCTATGGAAATAGCTGTTGTCAAATCTGTGGAAATCAACAATTGAAACTCTTCAGGCCGTCATTGTTTTCTTGTTAGTTTTGTCATTTCGAAAGTTGGAATTACTGTAACCACAACATAGAGATTTGTTGATTTGCAGTCCTCAGCAGCAAATTTATATGTAAAGGAACAAGTAAAAGGTTTATTCCATGCTGAAAAGAGAAGAAAGAAAACACAATGTTTCGGCTGTGGAGCCTTTCTCGGGTGCCACCTACTAACGCAGCTACTCACCTGAACTAAATGTATATGTATACAATATAACAGCTCAACACATCTTTGATAACACAATATCTAACAGAAATTAATTCATGCATTGTCTGCCAAAGACATGGCTTTTGTATACTCCATTCATAACTGATAAATTAATTGAGAAGCCCATTGTGTATGGACTTTATTGGATTTAATACATGTGCTTAAATGTTTGAATGGATTTATTAATGCAAGAAGTTTTACCTGTTCAAGTACCTGTTTTCTAAGACAACAACTTAAAATCTTAAACATATTTTTCTTTTTTTCTGATGCACAAGTGGCATTTATTGTAACATATTCCACTTATAAACCTGAACAAGAAAAAAAAGTAAATTCTAATTCATTACGCCACCAGTCTATGTCATCCCAAGTGTATTATGTGCTCTGACACTGTAAATCAATATTTGTCTGCCCTGCTTTCCATAGTCTTCAACTGAAAATGGGTATTTAGTGCGTTCATGGAGGCAACATTTGCCAAAATGCATTCTAGGGTTGCATTTTGTTTTATTGTGGGTCATTTTTGACCCCACAACTCCCCACAAATAAGGACCGTGGGCTCTTTGTCAAAGATAGGATGACCCCTGTGTCAGCACTGTCATTAGAATTGTCCTGGCTGTTCTATCACCAGCTTTGCAATCAGAGATGGAAAGAATGGGCATACATCTCTGTAATTCTTTTAATAACAAGTGCAAATGGGCAAGGGGCCTATCCTTCTTTATCAGGCTTTCGAAGCAGTTGATACCACCTAGGGGCTGGGAAATGTCGGATTCATCTAACAACCCATGAAGCTGATTAATTTCACTCTTCATTAGGAATGTGTTGTGGCATCTTCTGGACTTAGCATATCTATAGCCTCTCATTTTTTCTCTTCAACCCGGACACCCTCCTCCTTGCTTTCTGCCCTTGGCAAATGAAAGGTCAAAGACGCTACAGTGATTAATGAGCAAGAAGCACTGGGATCCTTCTGTCACTTCCCCCCCTGTGTTTTTATTTCATCCACTAATTCCTTGAAGACTGCTTAAATTTTATTGCGAGATGAAAATGACATGATGTCAATACTAGTTCTATAAATATACACTTTCTGTGCTGCTTCACAAAAAAAGTCATACGGAATTTAAACATTTGCCTTTTTCGTTCATTAAGAAATTTCTTGAATATTCCGCTTTTAAATTCAGCCTTCATTTGAAGTATTAGCTAAATCTGCAATGCCTTCAAAACCTGTTGTTGGGCTGAAATAAATATGATTTGATGCAACAGTGAATTTCTGCTTTGTATTTGGAACTATCCGGCTCATTTTCGCCACTTTCTTTCATCTCAATGTACTGTATGTATTAACCATTTTGTATATTGTAAGCCAAAGCATTGCATTGCAAAGGAATCCAGGAGCAGTTCCAGCTGCTGTCACGTTTCTGCTGGTGCTTCATCAGCCCAGCTGAACTGTTTATTTGAAAATTTAATGAAATATTTACTTTCTATAGCAATAAGGATTAGCGCTGATAATTGAGTGAGCCAGAGCTGAAGCTGTCTGTGTAAGAGGCCCCTCTTGTTTGAATGCAGATCTTCAGTCCACAATGAGCCAGTTAGTGAGTGTGTATTTCTGCCTGTCACTTTCTCTCCACATGTTGCTTTTTCTTTGAGAGATAAGTGGGCCTAATGCTGAACAAATAGTGGAAATCAGAAGCCACTGAGAATCATTCGTCTCTCGTTTTCCCATGGCAGCCTGATAGACGCCCAGTCACAGAAACCCCCCCCCTCTCGGTGAGCACAACAATTTTGTCACCACAAGCAAATCCAATTGAAAAGTCCCCTGGACTGCGAGGAGCTCCAGTTGTCAGAATGGGCAATGGCAGTGAAAGGATCCGAGAAGGCGAAATTGGCATCAGGTGCGGGCCCCGGTTGTTCATGATAGGCTGCCACATTGTGCTGGCTAGACATTCGGCCATTTTCAGATATAATGGGAGAAATTAATGCAAATGAGCAAATGGAATGAAATGTATTTAAATGCAGATTGAAAGGGCTCTGCTTACTGCCTGATAACAAGTTGCTCTAGGAAAAGGGCTACATTGTGTTGGCTCATTTTTTCCCCATTTTTTTCTCACTTGTGGCTCATAAGGGTCTATTGTTCGCTGGGTAAACTCTTTCTCTAAACTATTGACATTGCTCATTTATTTGAATTTCAGATGTTTTTCCACTGACATTGCAGCCTTTGGCGACTGGGCAAAACGTTAATTGCAAGAGGACAGGGGGCCCGACTGAAACAGTGAACAAAATCATTAAGGATAATGTTGCTGTTGTCCGTACCTCATTATAACCTGCATATCAGGCAATAAAGTGTTATGTTTCACAAACAAGTCAGTGGCCCTGTGCTGGAGCCCATGGCTATCCATCTTTTCAGATCTCCATTTCTTCATTAAAGAGTTCTAGTTATGGAGCTTCACCAACCTGTTAATTAGTTTGTATTCCGTCTAATGATTTTCATTGCCCTGAGGAATTTGATACCTAAGGACATATTCGTGTGGTGTAAATCATAGTTGAGGGGGAGAAGATATTTGGGTTGAATGTTTTAGTCCAGATTTCAAAATAGATCTTAAATATTACCTGATATTTCAGTTCTAACAGGTCTGAGCTACAACATAGGAGAATGCAAATGCAGTATGCCTGTGTAATCTTTTCAATTTAATTTCTTTACATATATATGTTTATCTTTCTATGTAATTAACAATATGCATGAAAATAAGTGCTTGTCCTGATTGTTGTTTTTATGATCATATTAAAGCAGTACTTTACTATGACAGGGGATGGTGTGTACACAGAACACATTCCATAATTGATTTGACAGGATTGTATGAGAAATAGGCTGTCTTAAATGAAGGAATTAAAATGCACTGTATCTGGAAGTGGAGAGCTTTAATTTCTTTCCAAAAACCAAAGGGCCCATGAAAAATCAGAATAACAGGAGGAGGGGGTATATTGGTAGGACATGGTTTTAGGCAATCCATAAGGACCCTATTCTATATTTTTTTCAGTGTGTAAATGCACTTTACAAGCAATTAATTCTGTCTAATTAGAAACACTGAATCCTATTTTTTCTTATCATGCATTTTAATGTTGTATATGTTTATTATTTAACAAATTACTTGTTTCATAGGCCCTTTCACAGTCAAATGGCTTAAACCACTTAAAATTGAAAAGATTAGCCTGCTGTTTCCATTCCTATTATACATAAACCAGAACAGGCAAACCCCACTTCCAAACTGTTAGCGTAAAACTTCAGGGTAATGCAGTCAAATGCAATGTAACAGATTTGCAGTTGTCCAGAAGTTCTAGCCTGGTGATTAATGTGTGAGATAATGTACTTGGGAAATGAGTAAACACTCCCTTGCTCCTTGCTTTGTGCTTGAACGAGTTGACGACAAGGGCAGAGCAAGGTGAGAATTTAACAGGGCTGCAGAAAAAAAGGCTCAATGGAGTGAAGCATGACAGAGCCTGGCAAATACATTATCTGAGTGGGAGTCGGTAACTTTGTAATAAAAAAGGCAGACAAAGTGGAAGTTTTTTAGAACAAGAATAATTAAAATTGCTCAAGGGACTGTAGTTTTAATTTCACATGTAAGGGGCTAAAGATTTCATTTAAAGACTCACTGTGCAGCTAGGAGGTTAATAAGATGAACAAAGAGTGGAATGTGAGAACTTATACTGGGAGGGAGCTAGTCGGACTTTCACCTGACACGTTTTTAATTATTAAACTCCAGTTATTTCTGAAAAAAGATCGAGTTAGTAACTGTCACTAACCGATTACTTGCGTTTTTACGGTAATTGTTTCAAGTCAGATTACTCGTTCAGCTTTTATTATTGCAGTGTATGTATTTTGTTAGCGTTTTTAGTGGCTATTTTCCCAAGATGTTTGAGCTGTTTCCAAGTATTTGCTGCATGTGTTTGGAGTATGGATTTATCCTTTAAATACCATAACCCCTTGCAGTGCATCCTGTCTTTTTAGTGCAACTATGAATATCAAATATAAAATGGATACCATGTTCCCATCTCTTTTATACCCATATACAATATTAATGACTTTACAGCTTAAAAAAAACCTAACACACATAAATATCTATATAACCACCTGGTGTTTTATGACATAGTTCTGCTTTCTCTTCTTGAATGTGTTTACTAATTTTTGTTCTCAATATGTGATGTGGTTTTTATTTCTCAACTGGGATTTGAAATATTAAACAACAGCAACTTTTGCCTCTGTTCTTGCTGCTTTATTAGCTAACTTTATTGATACTCAGCTGGCACGTATGCAATTAAGTTTCCTACAGTTTCAACAGTTCATTGCCATACATTTATCATATAGTGCATTTCACAGCCTGTTCTTTTCTAGTTACACATACAGTATGGATATGAAAAGTGTGCTTGTAAAAAATGCTGGAGTGTAGGCTATTAAAAATAAATATCTGAAAATTTTATTAAAAAGTGTATATATGCTTTACTGTATATCAGTTATGTAACTGAAAAAAAAATCGAAATTATTTTGCCCCCAGTTATGCAGTATTAATATAATGTACAGTTCCTAAAATGTTGTTATTTAATAATAATTATATATATCATAATAATAAAAATAATAATATAATAACAATAATAATAATTGTACAAACTATTTTCTTTGTCCATTTTTGGGCCTGTGCATTCCAGTGTTATATTTGTGCAGTTTCTAATGTAGTCTTCATGAACTGGACAGAAGAAAGGATTTAACGTTTAAGGCTGGTAAAAATCATTTGTATTACTTGTCATCAACTTGTCATCACATTTCAGCTGTGGCAAAATTGTAGAATTTGTACTAAGTCATTATTTGTCATTTTAAGCCATCTTCTGTCTTTACAAAATATGTTTGCACAAGAACTTTGTGCTTTATTATGCTTTTTTGTCACAGATGGAGCAAAAATAACAGTTTGAATAGGAGGATAGAAATTAGTGATAGCTATTCATATTTTTAAATCATTTCAAATTTTAACCTAAAACAAATCTTTATCTTCTATATAATATGCGAGATTGATTTTTTGCCATCTGTAAAGCTAGTTTGATACGGCCTTATTCTCAGAATCAGCTGGCCAGTTCATTCTCCGTATGAAATCGTAACCGTTTTCACAGGGACATTCAAATGCTCTTTATTCCGACTGTGACGTCCCGCCTTCGAAATCATTAATTCTGTCAGCCTTGTGCATGGGAATTATTGCAGCAAAGTGATCCCAAAATACTCTTCCTGCCAGTCTGTCAGAAAGCACACACTATGTTTGACACTTATGCATTATATGTTTATCAGTCTCTAATGAAATGCTGACAAGTTTTCTGCACAAGGGATACTGTGTTCCTTTAATAGCATTTAACGAACCTTGAGCTCTCACCATGGAGCAGTCCTATTGCTGGCGACAGCTCAGGGGCCCTGAGCAGCTCCCTGGTGAGAGAAGATATTGCGCATTATGAAAATTTGCAATGCAGTTTTTTGTGACCCTTTTAATATTTTTCTTATCTTGATTTTTGATAGTTAATAAAAGAGATTAGAATGTTTTTTTTTCCAATAAACCACTAGATCTGCACTTTCTGTCTTTGGCCTTGATTTCTTTAACACAAGGGTTAAGCTAAAATCCTGTTAGAGGTATATATTGGAAGTATTTATAAAACTCTAACCTTTTAGATAAATGCAATCGTGTTGGGGTCCAGTCTAAAACTCCTATTAATGTGAAATAATATGAAAATAATTTAGGTTTGTTTGGTAAGGATTCAAATGGTCTGAGTAGGTTTAGTGGTTCTGATGTGATGTGATGAGATTAATAAGTGAAGTGAGACTCAACAATGTACAGTATATATAATAGAAACAAAAACGATAAGGAAGCTTGTACGTTGGGAGAGGGGTTACCTGCAAATCTAGATGAGTGATGGCAATTTCAGAAAGGTTGTGCAAGCAAGATGGGAAGCTAACAGACACTCAAAGCTGTTGGTATGAAAGTGTGTGTAATGTTATTGCTATTCTAGTGTTCATGTAATTCCTGTAACCCAGTCCTGTCGTGCCATCATCACCTTCCCCTGCTGAAGTTCCCTGTGGGAACATAAACAAGCTTCCCGTTTCGCTAAGCTGATGTCTTTTACGGCTGAGACCAAGGACCTGGGCTCCAGGAGGGGGCCTGTGTAATGGCTCTTGTGGGATTTGGGCTTTGTCTTGGGCAAGCCCGCTAAACGTGATGCCGATGCCTGAGTTAGCCAACCCACAAAGCTGAATGAGGTAAAAGTCACTGCAAAACAAGACTGTGACACCTGATATTCTTCATCGTGGCTGGAGGGCGGATGGTGGTCCTTATGTTGCTCATGTTTCCACAAGCCACCTGCAGTACTCGAGAACTTCCGTTTCTCTGGCCTTCTTTCGTGGGATCCCAAGCGATCAGAGCTCCTGCCTTTAATCTTTGTTTTCCAGATATGCGTTGACATCAAGGCTGCTCCTAACCCATATGTAATGAGGCCTCCTGTTTGAGAAAAGTATCAAAAGCAGAACATTCCAGTGGTTTTAAGCATGGATTGTAACACTATTAAAACTGTGTCAGAGTCTTGCTCTATGCACAATTTTGTTACCTCACCAAGCAATCATTCATCTGATTCTTTATTATTTCTTTTTATTGAATGATTGGCATTCTTAAGCTCCAGTAACCATTTTTTTTTGGTTAAAACATTAGCCAACGTGGCTGTCTAAACATACTCTCTAGTGAAGTAATCACTCAAGCAATCTGTTTGCAAGTGTTTATACGGCTTTATCCTTACTGTGCCATTAAATGGATTGGGATGCTGTGGAAAAGCTTTTTTAATTATTAAAAAGCATCTGGGATCTTACAATCACTTTGCACTGTTCTAAAGAGCTTAGATCCCTTATGAGTATTATGATCTTTTATTAACATATGAAGGAACTTTTTGGTTTCTCATAAATAATTGACTGCAACATCATGCATGCTCTCAGTACTACAGCTTATTTCCAAGTACATGCTCGTGTTGTACAAGGAGTTTTAAGCTATATGTGCAATAATAATTTTAAACAGATGCTGCAACAATGATTAGTTTCCACGGCATGTACGAGTGTGTAAACCATTTCAGACATCTATGAAATATTGCTCAGGTTCAGCATGAGTGCAGAAAGAAGAAATGTACCTCATCTGTAATACACTGTGTAGACTAATATCAGCTCCTTTTTTCTTATATTGCAGTGAGATATTGATCTGGTAAAATTGTGCCATATTGGAGCTGTCTGTTGTGATATTCATCATACTGTCACATCTCCAGTGCCTCAGAGTTATTAGAAGGTGGAATTGAGGGGTTTAGTCTCTAGAATGTTGCAAACAATTTATCAGAAAACTCTGGTGATATCTTGCTGAGGATTTATGTCTATAAAGTGAAGCCATACATTAAAAATTATGTAATTTTGTGGGAGGACACCAACAGTTTTGTCTGGATTTGCTGAGTTCAACAATTCGCTTTTACGGCTTAAAGCAGCACTTCTTCTTATGAAGCTTAAATAGCATCCGCAGCTTTGAGGAATATAGTGGTAATTTACTTAGTGAGAAGCGGAGTGCCCTCGCATAGGCCACAGACCAGATGAGCCTTGTCTGAAGTAATTGTTATTAGCCAGGTTTAAATGTTCCAGGTTCTATCAAGCATCGCTGCGTGTTTGGCAGTAGATGCCTATCTGTCAGTGGGAATGAAAGTAAACTTTTATGCCATTCTCAATTAATTTATCCCACAAGAGACTCAATGGGAGACCGAAGGTTTTTTTTTTAGAGCGTACGCATCTTTTCTGTCCTCTTCCTGATTGTGCTGCACTCTTGTCAGTCCTGTGAGTCAAGTTTCATCTTCTGATTTTGGGTGAATGTTTCAGGATGGGAGGGGAATAAAAGCTGCATTGAGCTCCTGTGTTCTCTGTTCATAAATATGTATTCTCTGTGAATGCAGACAAAGGTGCCTTTGAAATGAGCATGAGGACATACCGATAGATCCCCAATGTTCTACTTAAGAGTTTTACTTTGATTCTTATTTATCGTGCGCGCGTTTTCTTGTGAATGTGCCGAGGTGCTGTCAGAACTGTTGTTTCTGAATAAAAATGCACTGTGATGTTATTATTGTAAACAGCATTTAAGCACAGCTGGCAGAATTGATCAGGGCCACATCAGAATGAACTTCAGCAGATGACTGGAGCAGCGTAAACAATAACTAAATATGCAAACAGTTCTTGCAGCTAAGGCTCTGGGGAGCAGGCACCATTATTTCTGACTTTGAACAGGGAAAACGGGCCAGATTCGTAGCCTTCTTCTATACAGAGAGGTTCCTAGTATTATGTAAACATCTCCCTTCCGCTCCTAATATGAGGCACTGTGGACTCCCTCGATTATTTACATTTCATTAATTATTAAAAAGGAAAAAAGAGCATAAACAGCAGATCATTTTTGTTTAATGTTTCACACAGGATTCTGATGCATAGTCCAATTAATGCTAATCATTGAGGACTTCCTGTTTAACTTGTACATAAAGAATGTTTGTCTCAGCAAGGATATTTTTTTTCTAGTTAATGAAAGGGCTAATGATGTGGCCATACATTGTAACCTTTTCTTCTTGTTGTTGAACTGTGTGTGTGGATGATGTTTTTACATGGCGATAATGCAAAAGTTCCTGCTGAACTAAAACATGTCTCTTGTGTCATCTTCAAGTTCCTAAAAATATACAATAATAAAATGGGTTTGGTATATTTTTAGCTTTGGAGTGATATCAATAGTTCCAATTTCAAAATCAGGCATTTGCATGTATTCCTTATGCATTGCAATGTATTATCAATAAAAGCACTTGACTCGCCTTTGTTCAGAGAATAAATTCACAGATGGTTTCCTCATATGTTTTACTGTTTTAAAATGGTGCAGGAATTAATCTGACAACTATTTTAAGATTTAGATTATTCTCTTTTAGCCTTGATGATATTTGTATTTAGCTTGGAATTCTGATAAGTAGTCCAATTACAGTCACACAACAACATTTTTAATAATTAAAACTATCTTAGCTGAGTTTTAGCTGTAATATCCCAAAATAATAGAGTGAATTAATAAATTGCAGCTTTATTTCAGCTATTCATATTCCTTACTATGGGGAACAGATTAAATATCCTCCAGGAAGGCTTAGTTAGTTTTCATTTCTTAAAGCCTGTGTATTCTTCTGCCAGGATTTGGGATTTAATTTGGAAATAATCGTTTTGCTAGGACAAGTTTGTCTTTGTAGTACTAGCATTGAATATATAACACAGAGGTTAATGCAACCCGTTTATTAAAATGTTGCAAAGCCTGATATGTAAACTTTAAATGCTGATAGAGTGCTGATAAAACACATCACAAAAGACAGTGATTGCCCAACTCAGCTTTGTGACTATACAGTATGAATAAAAAGTACCTTAAACTAAATGGTTCTCAGTTTTATTGGTTGCTGAATTCAAAATTTTGCAGTTTAATGACAGTTTGAAAGAACAGAGATAACATCCTTCCTGATGTCCTTCTCTACCTATCAACTTCCAGTACTATAAATTGTTTGCTTACCTACTGTATCTTTGTCCTTCTTCGCAATTTTGTGTTTATTGACTTCTCTTTTATCGTTTTAAGCAAAGCTCATTGAGATTCACTGTAAAATATGCAACGTAAACTAATAAATTATGTATTATTCTTATTAATATTACTACTATTAATGAAAATCATTATTATTAATAATAAAAAAAACAGGTGACAGTTTTTGCTATTATGAGGAATCTTGATCTCACAATACCTGCTGAGAAAACATTGAAATGTAAAGAGCTGGGGTCAAGTGAAAAAAATGGGAAAGACTAGCACCATCCTAGGAATAACTTGATGTAATTTACACCAAAATACCAGGATGGCAAGTAAAATAAGCAAATAGATTAACAGGTCTTTTTGGAGGCTAAACACGTTTTTTATTAAACATTCATATTAATGAATATTAATACTTCAGATTAAACTTTGAGAGTCATCTGTTTGTTTTTCCAGACTTTAAGATATATTCATGCATGGTCTGTTTTAAGTACTTTCTAGTTCCATACTGTGTTTCCCATCGTAGTGTCCAAAAAGGGAGATTTTATTTGTTTGGCAGTAACTCTTCCACTTTTAGTCTGTCAAAGAACTTAGTAGTTGAAATGTGACAGGAAATACATTATTATTCTATAGACGTTGTTCATGTAGCTCTGAACATTGCTCAATTTCGAAAAGAACTTAGTAATAGCTAGTGATTATTAAACAGTTGCTATGAAATAATTTGTGAAAAAGTGTATGTGAAATACTTAAATGTGCTTACTTTTTCCTTTTTGTCCTTTAAAACATTTCATTTGCAAGTTTGAGATTAAAGGTCTTTTATAGTATGTGTACCCAGATGTGAGTAAACTCTTAGAATTTTGTAACAAAGCAATTTATTCACAGATTGCTTGTTTAAAAAAACAATATAATGAAAACAACCAGTCCAAATCATTAACATATAATAATCACCCCTGTATTCAGTAGCTCCTAAAAACAACGAGAAAGTTTGTTGTAAAGACAGGAGAAATAATTGGAAACTGCAGCTGGACTGTTGTAAAATCTTGTAAAAGATGGCTAGAAAATTAGATTAATCAAGGAGCAGACATTCTGAGGAAAGTTTGTTCGAATGCCTGACAGTCTTGCTCTTTCTCTCATTTCAAATGTTGGCAGGGTAGCAGGCAGCTCCAAGGGAAATGTGCTCCTTTCATACTTGAGTAATTGATGAATTGTATGCAATATGCAAATGAGAATCCATAAATCTTATGAATGACAGCTTAATTTATGTGAGCCTTAATGAATGCAGGATTAGATTTTAATTAAATATCCTCAAAGGCACCCTGACTAGTAAGTTTTTAAAGCCTTGTTTTTGAAGACTTGTTTCACATGCATTGCGGTTCATGAAAATGAAAGATCAGTCAAACCAGTTAGATGAAATTTTCTTACAATTTGAAGATAAGACCTGGTCTGTTTTGTTAACCAATGGGACTGCAATTAATAAATATTGAGAAAAGTCATATCTACAAATCTCATTTTGACTTTCCTGGAACTGCTAATTTTAATACATTTGATTAACTGCATTTACTTTTAGCCATATCTGATTTATAACATTTGGTAAAGTATCTTGTTTAATTAAGAATATTGTCCATTAGGAATGAAAAAGCTAACCAATTAGGCAATCTTCATCAATTCCCATGATGTACAAAGTCTGTTCATTCCTTATTAGTGGTAATATAAGTGATACACAATAATTCTTGTGCCTTATAATTAGTGAACACAATCATGGAATAAGCTTTGTCTAATAATGATGTATTATGCTTTATAAAAATAGGTGTTATTCTATTAAATCAATGACACTATACCATCTCAGAAATAATCCTTGGAACTGAAATTGTATTTATTAATAAGGGAGTACTTAAACTTTTAAACTTGTAAATTGAAAACATGTAAATGGTAAACATCTATCTATGATCTTCTTCAACTGTTACAGTTTTCTGAATAAGTTTGAACTATTTATAGTCATAGAGATTCGTATGGCCTTGCTGTAACTGCATTAATAAAATAAGAACCAGCTGTTCAAGGTTAATTTTACAAACTGCTGTTGTTTTCACTGATACTGTTTCAATGAAATCTAAAGTACAGTAGGCTGAGCAGTCCTTAAAAAGCAATGTGCATTTTTAAAATTAATTAATGAATATGCGTATTTCTTATATCTACAGAGCAAGTGAGTTTCTAAAAATACAAAGAAATGTAAACAGATTTTAAAAACTCCCCTAGGGTGATTTCTTCCGCAGTCAAAACATTATAACGTTCCTGCAAACCTGTTTTTATCAATAAATAATATAGTTACAAAACTGAACAGGAAGAACACTTGGTTTTTTGGTAACTTTTTTGGGCTGAATGTATCAAGCTAGTTCAAGGCTGTTGAGAGGTCTGCGGGCTGCATTAAAAGGTCTGTAGAGCTCAAGGTAACATTTCCCTTTTTGATTTTCTGCATTTGATCTAATTTATTGTTCAGAACAAAAGTAAAGAGTTTACCGCAGGAAGCAGCTGTTCCTGGTAATAAAAAAGAAGAGGGTTTTTATATAAAGTGCTTACACATAATCCATCTATCTCTATCTGATAACACAGCTCCAGCTACCTGGGTGAATGAACATTTGACAGGTGTGAGGGAAAGCTGATTGAGATAAACCTGTGGCCGCTCAATGCAAATCAACTTGTTGATAAAGAGATCACAGTAAGAATTGATAAATACTGTACAGAGAGCATAATAGCCTGTTATGTGTCACTGTTTGACCTTTTTTGTGATCTTCTCATTTGCTTGCAGATTCTCTTATCTAAATATACTAAATATGTATCTATAGGTTGTGTTTAATACTGAAATATGGTGCCGCATTAAAAGAGTGCTTGCAAAGCAATTGTCATTTTATTTTCACGGTGCAAGGTTGCAAAAAAATGCAATATCAAGTAAGCCTTTTCTTGTTCTAAGATCTATCCATTATGTTTGTTTGTGGTTGATTCTGACAAAAGTAAAATAATTTGTAAAACTGTGTCTTAAATTAAGTGAATGCAAATATTGATAGAATATACTGATTTGTATTCAGTTTCATATACTATAATGTATATTATCGCTTTTATGTTCACAAGATAGATTGTTGTCCTAAACCCTGAAGTATATTTCCAAACAGGATACTCATCACTTTAAGATATGGTATAAATAAATATAATTAATTAAATAAAAAAATCAATAATGTAAATATTGTAGAGTATAGTAAAACTGTTTATGAGATACTTAAAACTCATGAGTGGTTACAGTTGTTTTAGTATTTCTAACCCTCAAAAAACTTTACAGAAGTTTTTTAATATTAATATTGTCAAAGTTGTATCTGATATTAACTTGTTGCATAATTGCTTTGTACCAACGACATTATCTTATCTTACTGATTGTAAAAGGTTGCTTATTTATAACAGAAATATTTTATCCTTTAGCAAACACAGATAAAAGCTCTTGGGATCTATGTGCATTACAAGCAAAACTTTATTTAACTAAAAATATAAAAACTTTGATTCAACGCTTTCTTTGCCCCATATACAGAACGTCTCTAGTAATTTCTGCAAAATATATTATTATTTTAAAGACTGCATTTAAAATAAAAAAGCCTTTACTTCCTGGTAATTTCAGAAAGACCTTGTTTTCGTTGCTGGTCACCACCTCAGCAAACTAATCAATGAGGCATGCACTGCTATCTGCTGTAAAAGAAATGAAAAATAAACCAGCGATAATCCCTCAGTTAAAAGGTTATTCTGTGCGATAAAAGCTATTTTGTTAATTTATTTACTCTCTGGTACAGAGAGATAAAGAAAAGGAACAATTAGGGAATTCTAGGTGAGAGATTTTAAAAGGGCAATGACATTGAGTTAATATTTTATAAGGTCTGATTGGTGGTATGCTGGGAAGGCCTTTATTTAGAGAAGCAGGAGTATAATCTGAGTTCAGGCGCATTCTGTTCTAGAATGCTCTGTAGAAATGAGGCACTGTGGTGCTGTAAATTTTGATAAAACAAAAAATGTTATACACCTTTACATGAGCCCATTCTAAAATGTTCTTACAAAAGGAGGCCAATCTGACTGTCTAGCTCATTGGGATTTTAGAAACTAATTGATCTGAAGATAACAAACCAGGGTATCAGCTCCTGCAACATGGCTGAGTAACTTGTTCCATTCTCACACAGCCTTCTTTGTAAAGCACTGCTTCTTCTTATGTTTTGAAATGCAGTTCCCAACAGTTAAGGTTATACTTGCAGATAAAAATGGGATATTTTTTTATTCCATTTTCCCAATAAAGGACTACAAATGACATGAAAATAAATATAATATAGTGCAGCTACTACTACTAAATGACTACTATTATGTATATTAGACAAATTAAAACATTATAAAAACTGTTGTGCCGTTTAGATAGACTCTTAACTAAAATAGAAAGATACTTTCTACTTGCATAAAAATAAAATGAGCGAATAATTTTGTTTGCATTACTTTTAATAGGCTGGCTATCTGCAAATAATTACATACAGAAGAATTTCAAATGATGATAAAAAGTAGTTAAAAATAAAATTTAAAAAAATGATGAATGTGAAAAATATAAGGTTACTTATCTGAGTGATGCAGCGTCTTTAACCCTGCGAAACCACTGGCTTCACTCAAAGATCAAAGGTAATATGACATAGTGGTATTTTATGTTTAACTTAATTATAGGTTCCTTATAAACAGAGTGAAAAAAGATGGAATGATTAATAGAAATAGGCTGTTGTGCTCTAATGGCTTTGTTGTGTTGAAATTGGTACTGTAATGGAGTGTATAGTTTGCCTTTAATCTGATTGCTTGAGCAGCAGTCTATCCGATAGTATCAGGTTCCAGCTTGCACTGCTGGGTCACCATGGACCAAGTCCATTAAAAGAAGCAAGGTTCAGGGAAAGTTCATTGCTATTTTCTTTTGCCATGGTTACAAAACAAAAAAGGCAGAAATCCTGCATTTGTAACATATTGCTGCCTTGGACCCTAGAGCAAGTGTGGTCTATTTCTTCCTAAATTGAAGTCAGGAGTACTGTATAAACCCAGCGATTATCTATACTGTAAACATCAGAATACCCTCTGATCGCCTCCAAAGAAAAGCACAGATGTTCCTGGCTGGATACTGATGTCATTTAGTAAAAGGAGTAGTTACACTTGCTCTTCCAAAGACCTCAACATTTCAACAACAAACAAAATAGCATAGTAATTCATGGTAATTCATATTTAAACCCAGAACCTTAATTAAACATATTGCATTCTATTAAAAGTCAAGGTTTCTCCTGTGATTTGTTATGTGAGTCTTGTTTTTTGGGGGAACATAAACGATTATTATAGAGGTGATGGAAAAAGATGATGCAGATTGAGAAACAAGTATTGAGTTTCAGCGAGTCCTTCTATTGTTTAGATTCTGATCATAAACTTGCAGAATGACAGCTGAATCCTTCCTTGAAATTCCCTTAAAACTGAACTTCAGTTTTTTACTGATGCATTAAAAAAAATATCCTTTTGGATTAGAAAAACCTAAGCAGTTGTTTTTGTAAATTACAGTAGTTTATTTTTCAGTGTAAGGAGTAGCATATAGCAAATTATTAACATATTGCATCCTTTTCTTTGTGTTAATTTGGATGTTTGCTGGCTGCAACTGCTCTATAGATGGCAAATATTAATCTAATGGAGTTAATTATGTTCTAATGAATATTATAAATCCTTTCATAAGAACCGCATACCAGATTCACAAAGCTTCTTACAGATGTTATTTTGCTGCAAATTTTAACCTCAGAAAGGGATAACAATTAATTAACAAAAATATCAAGCTCTTGCCTCCGAAACAACTCTGTTCCTATCCGGAAGGCTTTCACTGGGTGCTTTTTCCTGCCTCTAGTTCCTAACAGTGTTTGCGTCCATGTGGAGTCGTCACATACTGTAGCAAAGTGAGCAGGACACAGCATCTCCTCAAGCTACTGAGGGAAGATTGACAGGTACCGACTTGCATCACTGCCAGAATGAGTGCTGAGGAGCTTTATCGCCCAATTAAAAACGTCATTGCGTTTACGTGGTGCTTTTCATTGGGTTGGAGTCATTTTCAGCAATTCTACTGCCCCCGTGAACTGCGTTCCTCACTGGCGACCCATCTCTGCCAGCAGCTCCTCTGCAACTGCTTAGTTTAAGTAGTTAGGAGCTCGGCGGCACAGTGGTGCATGGTTTGCGTGACTGCCCACAGCGCTGGGGTCCTGGGGTCTGTTCCTGGGCTGCTGTCTGCGTCACATTTTTATATTCTTCCCGTATTCATGTGGTTTCCTCCTGCTGCTCCTGTTTCCTCCCACTGTCTAAAGACATACTGGTAGGATAATTGGCTTCTGGGAAAACTGGCATGAGTGTCTGTGGGTGGGTCTGTGAGTGCCCTGTGATGGACCTTGCACCCATTGGGCTGCCTTTCTGTGTGTCTGCATGCTGTCATGACTGCGTGGACCTGCCATGAGCTACAGACCCACTTCATTCCCTGTTCATGCGACTGATTCTATCAGTTCCAAGAGCCAGATCAGTTCCATTCATGGGTTAGAGCATCTTGAGGCTCTGGTATTCCTGGGCTACATTAGTAGGGTTGCTTTTGCCTTGCATATTCTGAACCAGATCATATCAGTGTAATCGGGTTATACTCTATTCTTTGATTTATAATAATAATTCTTTACACTTAAATAGCTCTTTTCTGAACACCACTCTCAAAGTGCTTTACATGTAATTGGGACTCCCCTCCACCACCACCAATGTGCAGCCCAAACTGGATGATGAGACGGTAGTCATAGTGCGCCAGTATGTTCTCCACACAGTGCGGAGGAGAACAGAGTGATGGGGCCAGTTCAGAGATGGGGATCATTAGGAGGCCATAAGGAACAAGTAATAGGTTTATTCCATGCTGAAAAAAAGAGAAAAGAAAACACAATGTTATGGCCGTGGAGCCTTCTTCAGGTGTCATTAGGAGGCCATGATTGGTAAAGGCCAATGAGAAATATGACCATATTTTCAAGGAACTCCTTGGGATTTTTAATGACCACAGTCAGGACCTCGGTTTTATGTCTCATCTGAAGACACCCTCTACTGGCCCTTCTAACACCTCTTCCAGCAGCAACTTTAGTTTTTCCCAGGACGTCTCCCATCCAGGTATTGACCAGGCTCACACCCGCTGAGCTGGCTTTAAGCAGTACATGGTTGCTGGGAGTCAGAGCCTATCCTGGTAAACATCAGGTACAGTACAAGGCAGGGTACACCTGGACAGGACACCAGTCCACCACAGGGCACACACACACAGACACACACCCTGGATAGGACACCAGTCCATCACAGGGCACACACACACAGACACACACCCTGGACAGGACATCAGTCCATCACAGAGCACAAACTGATTTAACCCACCAGCATGACTTTGGACTGTGAGGAAACCAGAGCACCCAGAGGAAACGCATTCACACATGGGGAAAACTTACAGACTCCAAACTGGTAGCACCGAGGTCCAGACTTGAACCCAGGGCCCCAGCTCTGTGAGACAGTAATGCTGACCCCCGTGCCTCTGGGCCACCATGCGTATTTTCATCAACCAAAATCACGTTTCATTGTTTTGACAGTATGGACTTCTATTCGTCCCTTGTGATTCTAGCCTTCCCAGTGTTAGATTTGCTTTTCACATTAAATGAGCTCTGCAACATTTTATGGCAAATAAGAACACTGTATGACTGAAAGTATATTTGAGATGATTTGTCTGTGAGGAGGACTGGTGCCTAGTCATTTATGCTCATGAGACATGATCCCTTCAGGTTAAAATGACAGTAATGGTATAAAGAGTTAAAACAAATATTAGTATTTATTAATTTAGATAATTAGCTAAAAATCAAATTAACCAAAGGAAACAAATCCATGAAAGCATCACACTGTTTCTTGTTTTATGAACATCTCACTTCCTCTAGCAGTTCTCTCGTACTGTGAGTAGCCATTTTCCAACGCTCTCAGTAAGGAATGGTGCTCCGATGTGCTCTACAAGCTGCTCCAGCCAAGCTGTACAGTATGTACTTCTCAAAGCCAGTGTATTCACTGGGATTTGTCCCCCAAGATGAATGTGAAGCGTACCAGGCAGTGAAGAGTGAGATGTGCTTTATGCAGAATATTATTGACTCCCCAGTAAATGATGACAAGTCAACATTTGACTTGTAAAATCAATTTTTATTTAAAAATTGAAAAGATTGACAGGGTATCTAAGTATAAAATATTTTAAGTGTTCTTCAAACAAACTTAAATATGTTTCTTTTTCAAAAAGGATAACAGGCACTACATCAGAACATCTGACGAGCCTCAAAGTAGAGAGATCATGTCACCATGTCAGACTCATTTGGTTCTGTTTGAATGGACTATAGTTCCATAGCCAGTAATGGTTGTACTGGAAACTAAGTCCTGAAGTATGAAAACAGCTAATTTAGAGTAGTCAATCAAACCAGGGAGAAAACCAGAGATCATTGTGAAAATGCTTGTGAAACTCTTTGCTGTTGTGGAGTGTCAGACATTTTTATCTTGGCTGCATTAAAAACAAATACAACCCATGTTACAGTAGCTCATTTTGTTTTGTAATACAGTCTATACAACATGGCTTTCACAAGACAGTTTTCTAGACATGTTTTGTCTTTAAAAAACACAGAATTCATTGGATTTTGCTTTTAACTTGCTTTTACCATCATATAGTTGTGTTGAGGCCTTTAGTAAATAATTCAGTTGAGGACAGTAAAAGTGATAACAGCAGATTTTTTATCTGCAATCTTCACTGTAAGATCAAAGGGCATCTCTCTGAAATAAGAAGAATTGTATTTCAGAGCAGCTCTCTGTTGATCTGGCTCATTTATTGTTTAGCTCTCATTTTTGAATAACTTGCTCTCACAAGGATGGCAAAATCAGATAACCTAACCACTGCAAAGGAATGAGGTTTGATTCTGAAACTACTTCATGGAAAACAAGTGTTTTATGGTTTTTACATGCTTAATACAACCAGCATTTCTGAAAGGATGCTTCAGGACAAAATGGAAGAGAAGAATATATTTGTTGTGTACATTTTCAGACTTTAAAGGTCAGGAATTCTGGTTCTTTAAAAAGCCTGCTTTGTGTTACTAGGTTCCAGTCTCACTGCATTCTGAGTAAGCTCTCCCTGATTTGTAAAGTCAATAAGCATTTTAAAAGCACGTTATGCAACAGATCATCTTGTGACTCATTGTCATAGACATTTTAGATTGTTTTTCTCTGCAAAAAACATTTTTTCTAAATACATGTTACCTCCTATCCCTTACAACTTTGTGATATCACGGTTACATTTAGCGCCAGCAATGTTCTGCCTTTAAGTGTGAGCACACATTTACTGAAATAGTGGGAAGTTAAATAAAAAAGAAATCCATTTAACAGAGACTTATATTAATCTATAGTACTTCCCAGAGGCAAACACCGTTTACTATGTGCTTTTCTGTTTACTTAAGTGCTGAACCATAAGGAGAGACTATAAATATCTCAGCAGTAGGGTTCCACTTTACTACATGAAAGGATGCAGAAAAAGAAAACGTACTATTGGAATGCAGGATGCTGTTTTCATTCATGCATTTACTTCATATATTAATAATATAGTTATGGTATGTGCATTTAATTCTCTTTGTTAGTTAGCATGCTACAGACCTAAAGGAATGTCCTGAAATGCAGAATACATTTAATTTTCTAAGCTTATTTTTTAGGTTAAAGGAGTAGATTTGACAATCTTGCAAGTGCTATGGTGTGGTTGAGTATTTTGTGTGAATTAATGCAAATCTTTCAGCCCTCTTTTTCTTTAATTGTGAAAGTATGTGGTCATTATTTGTTTTCTCTAACTATACACAAAACAAAACTATAATAGCAGCAAAGTAATACAGGAATCAAGTGTCAGTGTTATTAATTATAATGTTAGAAGAGCACATGCAGAAGATTTATCACTGAGGACACGGTTTCTTTGTTTATTAACTTTTCTAATATTTTATCACTGCTTGCAATTTCTCTGTTTTATCAAAGCTGCATGCCTTGTATATTGTTTAATAAGAAAAGCTAAATTTAAAATAAAATGTAATACATTTTGCTTGAAATGGTTTCCAAGCACAACATACGGGACATTACTTTTCACAGTTTTGAAGTCTATGCGGCACTTGCTATTGTCACTGAAATATGTCTTTACTTTCTTCTGCCCTTCTGATTCTAAAGAGTTAAATCTTCATACCATTTAAAACTCACACAAGCATAAATGTATTTAAGTTCATAATCTTAAAAAAAGAATGAAAATGAAGACACTATAGAGACCCTTTCCACCAGATTAGGCATGTATTGTCATTTATCATCTAGATACTGGGCCAGTGGTGAGAAGTAATAAAACATATCATCAGAAATGTACTACAGGTCTGAATCACTCTTTCATACCACCTTCCAGCTAACTGTAGTATTAAATCAAACAAGCAGAACATTTCCTTAGGCGGCCATTGCCTTTTAATTTCCTGAAGAACCTTAAAATATCATTCATTACAAGAACTACACATATTTGGTTTTTAAAAGTCTCATAAATCAATAGCGGCCTGACTGCAATAATTATTACAAGTTAACATGTAATTTTCAAGCTGAAAGCTGCATGCTGAATTTTAGCATATGCAAACGAGGCAATTCAAATAGTGTCTGGATATTAATACCAGGGAGCAGGTAACGAGGTGCTGGCTATGAATTATGCATCAAAAGCGGTTGATCTTCAATGAAGGAAATGAATTCAGCATGTAATCTAATTAGTAATGGAAGTCTGTTACATCTAACTGCAAAAGCAACTGTCCTTGAAATAAATTTATTTACAGAACATGCTGGCTCTTTCAGTAACACTGCGTTAAAGACAGCAGTCCACATGTAAAAAAAAACAACTTCTTTCTTCTTCCTTTTTTCATTTTAATTTTAGCTCGAGACCCGGGAGGCCACCGAAGAGAACTCAGAGTGTCACGTCTCCGGAGAACCCACACATCATGCCACACACTGTCCCAGGCCTCATGTCGCCGGGAATCATTCCTCCTACAGGTAAACACACTCCTCTCCTCAGGACCTGTCTCCCTGCTCCCCCGCCTGCCTCCCAGGACACTCCGCTCGCCAGTGCAGCCGGGGGATTGCAAATGGCAATCTGACATCCCGAATAACTAGTAGTGGAGTAGTCGTGAAGATGTGCAGAAATAATCATTCCGCAAAAACAGATTAGTCTCCTTAAAAACACATGTTGCCTTGAGAGGAGGCTAGACAATGCTACTTTGAGTTAAATCGGACTTGTGTTACACAGAAATAAATCTATTCTTGTGTCTTAGTGGATTGGCTGTGAACACTGAACAGCTCTGAACGTTCTGCAGTGAACAAGCCTGATGGACAGAAAACTAAAAGCAGAACTTCCATCAGTCATTGGGACGTAGGTCTAGTTATCATTGCACCCATGCATATCCTTTTTATTACTGGTATTATGGTGTTGGAAATCTATACAATTTCCTACATACATACATAACAGTTTTTATCTTAATTTCAATGCATTTTCTTATTAACTAAGCCTATTACAAAAATTTAAACAGTAGAGGATCAAAGTGCCACTTCAGAATGAAACCCACTGTAGCGAAACCTTTCTGATTGTGGGATTTTTGTAGGACTGTGTGTGAGCAAGAGATCTTTTAATACCTGCAGGAACAGCCTAGCACTGAGATTTTTAAAGATTTCCATTAAGAAAACTGAGGCCTGCAACACTTCAGTTATAAAGTTAGCAATAAATGAAATAAGAGAAACCTATTTTTTTTCCAGTAGCAAAACAGTTTTCCTAAAGGGATAAAAAATGTGCACAGTATGGTATGTTGTGCTGTTTTGAACATGACAGCATTTAGGTAATCATTGCATAATCTTTGTTTAACAGATTGCAAAAAGTAGTTGAGTTTCCTATGCGCTTTGTTTGGAAATCGCCTTGAAGTACAAAGAAGGGCCATGCTGCATTTGCCAAAGAAACACGACAAGAGACAGAGATTACACAACTTTTTGCTAAAGTGGATGCTAGGCTTTGCCCTAAGCTTCTGACTTTGACATATCTGAATGAGAATAAATTTGATGTTAACAGAGCCCCTTTCAGTCCACTAGAAGCTTATTCCAATCATTCTGTATAACATAGTTGGGTTTTGCAGAATTTTGTAGCATATCCCTCAGTTTTGAATATTATGAAATGAGAATCTGGAGCAGACCATTCTCTGTCTGTTATTACAGAAGGCTACCCGAATACAACGACTGAAAGATAAACTAACAGAGATGACAGCAGAGTCTAAAAACACTACACTCTCTCGGGAGCCAAGTGAAAAACACAATAATGTTTTAACATGCCTCATAGGCTTATTCTGCCCCTTCCTTGGAACTGGTTTTCCTTATACATTCAATGTTTCTTTGGCTTCATGAGCAAATTATAAAAAGGATATTTTATTTTAGAATCTGTACCTACACACAGAAAAATCAACAAACCTGACAATGTCACAGAAATCCAACCACTGTCTGAAATGTCTGGAATAACAAGTTCTTATATATTTCATTTATACATGAATAAAATAAGATTCCCAATTACTTTATATGTTGATCAGTGCTGTCTCTCCGTTTTCCAGATTATTTCATTAGGAGTTAGATTACGCCTTGAGTGTGCAATAATAATTATCCTGAATTAAATCCACTTCATTTCTGAATGTGTATAGGCACTGCTGATGTTAAAATAAGCTCATTGCCACAAGAATCAACAATAACCATTTGAATTTCAAGTTAGCCTTCAGCATGTTTTATTTCAGCTAATGGTATAAGAGAAAGAGCTGCTTTCCCTTATGCTCTTGCTTTGTACTTCTTGCTGGCTCAGTGGTAATGATTTCGGTGGTGTGCTGTAGTCCGTACCAGCAAAGCTTGTCTCAAACCTGCAGAAACAACTGCTTGTAGTTTTAATTGTCTTTGAATAATAAGGGCTCATGCCAAGTAAGCCTCCTGATTTATACAACATATTTTAATAATGCCTCTAGGCTTCATAAAATAATAGTTATGTAAAATTAATAATAGTGTTATATTATATTTAAATGCAAACATTTTATTTTAAATAACTTTAAAGTGCTGAGGAAATAATGTTTAACTGTTCCCTTTGGAAAGGCAGTGCTTTTCCACTCTTGGTCTTTAACCAGCGATGAGCCATTTGCTTAATGAAAAAAAAAAACCTTTTATTTATGACAAGGATTTCTCCATCTTGATGTCAGAGTGGCTAATATTTTTTTTCCCTCTAAGGTATGTTTATGGACATCGATATATCTAATCTATCTCTCTATCAGAATACACAGGGATAAGAGTTTAATGAACCAACTCAGCCTTACACATTAAAATGACATGCTTGAGCAGTAAATATTATTGCTCTTTTCTTCAGAGCCATAGTGAGGAAGACTATGCAGCATCATTTATCTCTAATGTGGCTTTCTGCATTTCAAAGAGTAGCTGTGTAATGTGTAATGTGTAATATGGTGTGTGGAAGTACATTAAGATTTTAAAAGTGCACAAATAGAGATAAAAAGTCTGTCATTAAATAATTTTGAGATTTAATTAAATTTTAAACCAGGTTTGATTGCTTTTTTTCTAAAAATATATTAAACTTAATTTTCCTGTTGGATATATCTGATACCTTGTTCACAATATTTTGAAGTCTCCGTACTGTAATTAAAAAACACCTTTTGCCTTTTTTATGTAGGAGAGGGGGAACTTGATTTATTGTTATGCCTGAAGAGGTTAAATTACCACAGTTTAGGGATGCTATTTCAATAGGAATTATTGCTAAAACCACCAAATAGGCTGGTATATCGTCTGTTATTTGAGACTAACACAGGTAGAAATCTGCAAATGCAAGGCCTATTGTAGCCTGTATAGCAGGGCTGTAAATGCTGCTGGTGGAATCGGAATGGATTCTAACAAGGTATTTGTATTACTACCTTTGCATGCCAAATACCCATATTGCTAGGAGGAGTTTTTGTGTTCACTAAAAAGAGTTTCTGTCCTCTGGGTGAATGAATCTGGTGCAGCGTTTGACCTTAAATGTATCTCATGAGCCTGTCTATGAAACCAGAGAAATGGGGATGTTTCTCCCTCATGATACTAAGAAACTAAAGGAGCATGCCAAGAACATTACTCTGGGAAAGAGGTTTACACTAAGTTATTTAAAGAAATGATTTTTTAATTTTAATTTTTTATTTTGTTTTAGTTTAAAGCTCGTAAAACTTCTTTTTTTTCCTTCATGATCTTTAATCATTTTCTGATAATGTCACTTCAGAGATTTTATATCTGAAGTTTCTGTTAACCCATATTGGCATTTTACTCTTTTGCTATTTTCAGTCCACAAAAAAGACCAGAGTTTGGAAAAAATGTACAGAGAGCTGAATTTGAAATTCAAACGCAGTTACAGAATATGCAAGATTTAACAAAGGAAAACCACAGATGACAGCTTTGTGCTTTTAAATAAGGGAGCTGGAAATACTTGCCCCACTTTCATGTCTTGGAAGAGGTCACACTCTCAATGTCTTTTTGGAAATAGAAACTTAAAGGCCATGGGGGACAGCTAGGATTGGAGAGCAGGGTTTTGTTTAGCTGAAAATAAAGCAAAACCCTCTTTGATATCGTCCTCATCAGACCTACAAAAAGGCTTCTTCTTTTATGCTGTGATCTTGACATTTTGTCAAGGCACACAGAAAACAAAAAGCAGTGCCTCATCCTGAAGAGCTTGGTCTGAATTTAAATTGTGAACGGTAAATCTCATGTGAAGTTTATGTTTATGAAAGTTTCCCATGTTTTAGAAAAATTCTCAGCTTCATAGTGTCATTATCCTCACATTGTCCGCACTGAGGTGTTATTTTGTAGCTGTGTATCATATTCAGTATGTCACAGTTGAAAATAAAGCATTTTCTTTTTTAAAACCTGGTCCTAAAGTTGTTTTTTATTAGAGAGCTTGGTGTTCTTCAAGTAGAAAAGGAGGTTTTGAAAATCAACTTTAAAAAAGAACCTGCCATAATGTTCTGTAAACAACACCCATAGACGTGACGTCTTTAGAAACTTTATATCAGTTCTTCTCTATTCCATCTATTTTGTTTAGTATTGTTGGGTTTTGAAAAATTACAGTATGATAAAAAAAGAAGCAAATTTTAATATAATCATTTTTTTCTCAAGAAGAATGGAAGTGATGCTGATTTTTGTATCTTGTCGTCAGCACCCTACTTACAATTAATATTAGTGGTATACTATACTCATTACTGCTATTTTTCGTCAACATGATTATCATTGTAATACATTTTATGTTTTTAGTATACTGTAGAGATACTGTATTACTGATATCAATCCTAATACATCAAATCTGAATAATGTATTTGATTAACAATTCTCATAAAGAGTGTATTCTTTAAATTGAAAGCACATTAATGGTAGGGAAAAAAACCCTGTATAAATGTTATTAAAGTACTGTGTTTGATTTGATAATGCAATCAGAATAGAGGCTGTGCTTTTTCGTTTATTAGTTTTTTTAGAGCTGGAAAAAGTGCTTTGAAATGCTGTCCAGAGCAACTCATTCTCTGTTTGATGTCAGATTTGGGAATGTTGAAAGCCCTGGTACTAACGCAGTTATATCCCGTCTGTCTGCCTGCGACCCTCCTTAACATTGAGCAGGTGACTCGATTAAACATAAATCAGGCAGAAAATGCCCTGCATGAAGCAGTGCACTGAATCAAGCAAATTATCAAATGGCAAAACTCATTCTTTGCTTGGGGCAAAGGGAGCTGCCATAACTTATGTATCAAAACTTCACTCACTGTAAGATTAATTTTATTTTGTTTTGTTTATTTTAATTCCCCTCAGCAAGCTTTGTGAGAGCCACAGAAAGCTGTCTACTTCAGTAGGTTCCTCGAAAAGGACTTCCATATCCTAGCCAGAGCACATATCAGCCTCATAGTGACAGATCTGCATGCTATCTTGAGATAGACAATTACAGCAGCCTTTGTATTATTTTTTACCCTTTAAATGAGTGAAGGCCAGGTTAGGCAAAGAGATTTTAATCTGCTTTGGTTCCCATTTAACAAAACAAACATCATCCAACATATCCTTTGTGAAATACCTTCTCCTCAGGGCTTGGCTCCAGGGGTTTTGCAATGCCTAATGCATTACGCTGAGATTGCTGCTCTAAATCGTATTATTTGTTCTCAGCTGACACTGCACATAGATGACATCTCCTTTAAAGCAGAGGAGCTGTGAAAAGCTTGGGCTAACATTCGAGCCACAACTTTCAGTATTAGCTTGGATAAGGTTCGCCTCTACCCTCATACCAACCAGTCATTTTTTTTCCTAAAAATTAGGGTCACTCCCACACCTTCTGGCATCTTGATTTTGTTTGTGTCCAGTCTATGACCCCTGCGATAGAAACCTTCCATTAGAATAAACATTCAAAGAATGAGTAAGAAATGCAACGGTGCAAATCTTGTTAAAATAATCAGGCTGGAGATGGAGGAGTTGTTTTTTCACATGGTACAATTATTGTTAAGCCACGAGGTTATTATAGTGATGCAAAAAGTCCTTATTCCTTATGGTTTGTGTTTTCAGCACATTTCTTATTTAAAAAAAAACATGAATTAGGATTTAATTGTCTTAGTTAAAACAGATCTAAGTCAGGCTAATCTGGTTCTCCCATCTCTGATTAAGCTCTGGTTTGGATTTGTGAATGAGAGAGTGATCAAGCTGGCCAGACTTTTCCTATTCTTAAAATAAGTTGTTTGCATCATTCCTTTATAGGAATGTCCTGTTGTTACAAACTCGGCTTCTTTGAGTGAAGCTGCGTTTTCTGAAGTTATACTTTTATCTGAACTACGTTGAAAACCTTGTGGTCAGGTGTCTAATCTTTTTTTACTATTATAGTTGTGGAGGACAGTAAGCCAACTATGCTTTCATTACTAGCTAGCCTGAATTTAATTTTAAAATATTATAAAAATCTAACAAGCCAAAAACAGATATATAAATATTTGTCATTACAAAGTTTTAACAGTTTTTACTCTTGTACAACTACCAAGATGCTGTTTTCCTATTGAATCTGTGTTCATTTTTATTCCACGGTTTTGTTTGGAGTCCTTAGCTGTTATGAGTAACAATTAAAATTTAGTTTATAAAAATAAAATATCTTAAGGACGTTTAAGGGTGTCACCAATCCAAAATTAGTCCTTTTTAGTTAAAACCACTCCCAATACTGTATTTTGCTATTTCTGTCTCAAGCCCCCAGTATTACTGCTTTGCTTATTGTATGTTTCCTGTTCAGTAAGATAAGCATTATTAAAGTTGTTCTGTTGCATGAGAAAGGTAAAAATTCCCAGTTAGTTTTAAGCGTTATTATAAATTTTCATAATAAGTGTGTAGCATTCATGGTTATCACATATTGATCCTTCACATTAGCAACACTTTGCCACTTCGACTTATAGTTTGTTTTAGGGTCACAGGTGCTGCTGTGTCCGTATTTTGATTTCTTTGATTCACTGTGCACCAGTCTGTTGGATCTGTGGACAAATGTAATTTATACAATATTTTCAGAAATTTTAATCTGTTAATAGATTCAGTAATGTTACTCTATTATTAATCAATTAGCTATTAAATGTTTCCATTGCTGGCAGAGGTGGGGAGCTGTGGTTAGGGATCTGGACTGCTAATTCTAAAACACCTGTGCTACTCCAGTAAAATACCCAGTAAAATACCCTACTCCAGGAAACTCTCAAGATAAAACAGCAAATATTCATGAAGTGAGACCCTTTGACTTAGTCTAGGCCTTTTTCACATTTCACCAATATATACTGCTATTTCTGTCCTACACTACCAGTATCGTTAGGAAGATTTATGCTTTAGCTAGCTCATAAGCATGATATCCATTACTGATGGCTTTATTTTAAAATTCACTGGATAGAACCCAGACTTAATACATTAAAAATCTAACCTAGTGCTATATTCAATATCTACATAAGGTGAAGAAAAAGGATACTATAGCAATTTAGACCCAGGGTTATACAGGACAATCTTACATTTATTTTCTATATTTATTATTATCATCACATATATTTAGTATTCATAAATGCACTTCTGTGTAAGGACCTTGCTCACTGACTTTCCCATACACGAGAAACAAGACATGTACAGTATACCTTTACGAACAGAACCATACATTCACTTACTTGGATAATCTTTGGATAGTTAATAAGATTTATACAAATGAAATTACTGTGTGAGGTCTAGATAGCATGCGTGTAAAATGAAATTTAGAATGTTTTTTTTTTATTACAGTATATTGCGTTCTTGTAGTGATACCATGTCATTTTGTCATATCCTCTTCATTAGTTCAGTCTGGCATTTTAGCAATGATGTGGTCCTAATTTTGGAATAAATAGTACTGGAGCTGAAATTTGAAAGAGAACCCATTACGGGGCAAAATACTTTGAAAGGAATCTCTTCTTGTCAAGAGTCTCAACATTTTTTTACTTGTTTAGAGCAAGGGAAACAGCCTTTCTGTCTGATTGCCCTTAATGACAACTCCTCCTGCTAAAACACCTCTTGTCTTTTTCGATTTAACGGCAGAAGATCTAAACTGTTTAATTTTTAATTGCGAGCTGATACCGCAGCTTACTTTGAGAGGCTAAGGTTTGAAGCACTCTGCAGGAAGGACACACTGTACTTATTAGACATTTTCTTAATTGTCAGATCTTTACAGTGGATTTGTAAATCTTGTTCATTAGATGGGGTTTTGTGTACCTCTGGTTTGATGGGAAAGGAAGTGTACAGTTTGTGCTATTGTATTGCATAGTCATCTGATTCATGAATGCATAACATGAGGTGTAGAGCAATTACAGCCGCTAAACTATACTTTGCTTAACTGAAGGCAGGGTAAGAATAGAAGCGATTTTATCAGTATGAGTTGCAGCACTTAATACTTTGTTCTGTTTCAACAGCAGAAAGGAGATATTTAGTTGTCCTGTAATCTAATATCATAATGTGACAACCAGACTTTCAAGCCCTGAAATGTTCATTTAAATTAGGAAATGAAAGGTAAATTGATCAATGTGCCGAAACATTAGCAGATCAAATACCAGTCCAATTCTTAACAGCTCTGTGCACTGTATTTGGTTTTGTTAATCTTTTTTGGATCGCATTTCAAAGATTTTTTGGTGGCAGAAAACAAAAGCTCTCTAATTGCAGTTTTTTGAGATTCATAGACAACGAATAACATGTTAAGTAGATATCTTTAATGTGTTTCAGAGTACAGTATCCATGGATTTACTGCTATACATGTGAAAATACTAACATTATTTAATAAGCAAGTTTAGTAATAATATTGTACAGCACAACAACACAAACATTAAAGGATTAATTCATAAATTGTGACTCAAAATATAGTTTACATTATATCTGTGTTAATTCTAAATATGATCTAGGTGACCATTGATAGAAAAGTAAAACATATTTTTTATAAATTACTTTATATTAATATTCAATTACTTCTCCATGCTTCTTGGCTAAAAAATATGAATGTATATAAAATACACAAGAAAAAAAGGACAAGAAGTCAGTTTAGGCAACTCTTTTTTACAACATTTTGTCATGGTTTTCAAATATTTAAAAAATGTTTTGTTTTCAGGTTTAACTTTTGTCCATTCTTCTTTCTTTAAGCTTCTTTTTAGTCAGCTAAGTTTGATAAAATTCAGGAGAAAGCTGATAAGTAAGAAGAAAGATGCGTTTCTGAATTGAATGAGCCTGTAACTGTGTTAAAAGTAGTGAATAGACAGAAGATGGCTTAATGGTGTATTAGCAAGCTCATTGTATATCCCTGATCCCATTTCAAAACACTTTCATACTGTTACCAGGAGAAAGTATTTTAATATTTAAAATAAAATTTTGTGTAAACGCTGTAAGTTTATATAGTTGCATTCATTAAGACATTGTGTTATGCTGTCTAAACCACAGTTTGGTAGGTTCAAAATAATCAGTAATAAGTTTTGTTTTTTATATTTAATACTTTAAACATATTTAACTGTTTCGTTGTAGTTTGAAAATACTATTTCAAAACATCTGAGCAAGGCTAGGCCTCATTAATATTGTTGGCCTTGTTAACATCATACTGTGAAAAGTCAGGCTGCTGTTGTCACTGGTGTTGGCGGACCAGTAGGTAGCGCTCTTCACTTTGAACTGGATTTTCCAGTCTAGTGCTCCAGGACTATGACCAGAGATTGTGTGTTGTAGGGAGTGTTGTCCTTAGATGAGGTGTTAAACAGTGGTCCTTGTGGCTTGGTCATTGCAGATCCTGTGGCATTGTTCCCAAGAATAGAAGTATTTCCCCTGTGTCCTGGCTCAGTCCCACGCTGGACTTTCTCTTCTCTACCTGGTATTCAGTGCTACGAATCTGCCAGAGTGTAGTGACAGCTCCAGTGCCCATGTACAGTAGGTGATCACTTCAGTGGGGGTGAAGTGGGCCCCCTTCTTTATGTGCAAAGGGCTGTGAGATCCTTCAGAATGAAGGAGCTACAGTATGTAAGTGTAAGATATTATTATTTTTCCACAGTCCCTAACAGTTGATTCCCATTAAATGTAGAATTCCTGAAATTTGGCAATTATTTCTACACATACTCTAATCCATCCAATCTTTATTTTTGAACTACTTTATTATTTTGAGATGTTCTTGTCTTGCTTCAAATGATAGATTTTAAAATGCCTTGAAATCTCTTAAGAATTAGGCTACATTTATTCTGACTTCTTTTGAAATCAAACCTTCTGTTAATTTACTTTTACTTTAACCATTATTGAAAAGTGTGCATGGTCATTCACTGTGGCAAATGTCAAGGCATGACCTGAGGGTATAGTTTAATTAAATATTCTTTTGATTTTTACTCAGTTACAGTACGAGTTCAGGTGAAAACTGCTTGTGTGCAGATTTAATATTTAGCAAAAGTGCCAGTCAGATTCTGGGTCCGCCAGGCACTACCTCTTGCCGTTGGATACGTACTTGAAAACAAGTGGCTGTAATTGATATTAAATTTAACATGATATAAGAATAGATCAGCCCACTTAAAAGTCCCCGGCACTCCACCCTGACTTTGTCATTATTACCAGCCCATGCATAAAATAGAGCTTCTCAGCTCATTGGGATGTAAGAGGATAGGTGCTATTCTCAGGTACGTTGTTAGATAAGTAAAGCAAGAGTCAGGGCTGCCCACAGTTAAAAAAAGTAACATTTCAGATAAGGGCTGGTAATTCTTTATCGCCTGAGTTGTAAAGTCAGTCTTTGTGTACTGATGTGTAGTTAATCTGATTTTAATTTAATTACACTATTATTAGGAGAGGGCACATACATTCAGTATTTGTTATAAGAATGTTCTGACATTGCACAGGTATGGGGCAGCAAGCATGTTAATTAATAATGAACAATCTGACAATATGCAGAGGCATGACAGCATTAAGCCAGTCTGCTGCTGGTTCCTTTGCATATTAATAGACCCCTCATTATTATTTAATATGACAGCTGCTCCAAGCACAGAGGCTACTATCAGCCTCAATCCCTATTATTTGTTATTTGTGCTCACTTTGACAGAACAATGCTTTTCTTTATTTGGTTAATGAATTTCATTGTTAATAAAGTGTTTTTAGTAACCTTTCCCATTGGTCCTTTACAATGTGCCCTATTTCTGTCTTTCTGTATATGCAAGATAGCCCGTGGTTTTCTAAAAATTGTAGACATTTTTATTTTTACCTTAAGGGAAGGTAATTGATGTGGACATCAATTAAACAGGGTTTGTTTATTCCATTTTTGCTAAAGTTTGGTTTTCAAGTCTAATTCTTCTAATTACTATTACACTTTCTGTGAGAGATGTAGATGTGTGTGTGTCATAATTGTGGGCCGCAGGCTTGTCATGCTTGTCATATACTGTATGCTGAGCCTGGGTCACTTCCCTGGGTCCTCAGAAACAGATCCTTTGTTTCAGGGTCTAATATTGTGTGGTAGTGGGTTTGACCTTCATTTGCAGCCTGGTTCAAATGCAGCCCAGCAACATTCTCTTTGGGAGTAAGCAGTGTCTCAGAGATTGAGTTATTTACTAACCAACAAATTGCACTTTTGCTGTGTATTTGACACCTTAGCAGTCAGAGCAGTCACATCTGAATGGATTTTATGTACGTTAAAATAGGTCCACTGCATACTGTCGAACCTGGGAGAGAGAAAAGAAATGTTCCATTGCCTTCAACAGGATGCACCGATTCTGCTGCACAGATGAACAGATGCTGAGTGTCACGGGCTGACATCCCGTTGACAGTCTCTCCTTACAGACAAATGAAAAATGTTCTGTACTATTTAGTTGCTGATAAAATGTGGATGAACGAATGCAGAAGACTAAATCAGTAATGATTCATAAGAGGTCTTTATTTAACCCATGGTATTGAACAGTTGCAGTAAGCTTCTTACACTTACGTGTTACATGTTCTTACATGTTAAAATGTGTAAGAAAATGCTGATGTATGCAACATAATTCAAATTTCACACTCACCTTACAGAATCATTCACCATTGGCTCTCCTGAAAGCAAGCATACAATTTGCTATTATTACTGCAAAAACAATGCAGGTATAGTTTTTTTAAAATGAAGACAACCTTGCTGTATGTCAAAGCAGCACGGGTAGTTTTTGGTCAATCGCATTGTCAATCCCATGCAAACGACAGTGCTGATAACGCTGCACTAAATTAAGTGGTGGTTAAATACGATAGAGTGACAGCACTGGGGACTGAAACCCTCTGTGGATACAGTGGGGAGTTACAGTATTGGAAGAACGAATGCTTCAAGTGGCTAATTTAGTCCCCTCTCCCCAGAGCCTGCTTTATATAAAGACCTGTCAGTTTGCTGCATAGTGGTGCAGAATGATATAAACAATTTGGGGACTGTTTCAGATTGACTTAAGGAGAAATCTCTGATACACTCCTAGAAAATCAAGCACAAGCCAGCAAGATATTTAAAAAGCAAGCAAATGTCTTTATTAAGGCGTTTTGCTGATAAATACATACAGTGCCATCCAGATTTATTCTTACCTCAGATAAAGGATCAAAAACATTTATGGATTAATAATGGGGATAATGTGTCTTGCTTAAAACTATTCAAAAAGTGTTAAAGTGGAGTTATGACATCTTTGCACATAGCAAAGTCATATGTGGTCATAATTAATTGACTATTTATGTAAATACAATTCAACAAAAGCAAATTTGCAATATAATTTTTTGGAAGAGAAACAGGCCTTCAGAGGTAGAGTAGTGGAGTGGTTTATTGCCATATGTACACATACATTGGAATTCTTAATCGCACTGATCTCTCGGGACACACACAGTACAACAGACAACACTGCACAGTGTAGACAACAGGAACAGTAAATATATTGTAGAAAAATAAATAAATATGTAGCAGTGAGACTGAGAGAAAAAAAGGGTAGACTTTGTATTAAAGTGCAGGTGTGTATTGAGTCTGAGGCCCTGCAGTTAGCTGTTGAGGATGCACACTGCAGTGGGATAGAAACTCTTCTTCAGTGCAGTACTGCTTGCCAGAGGGAAGGAGGGAGAACAGTTTGTGGCTGGGATGGTTGGGATCCTGAATGATGGATTGGGCTTTATTGCGACAGCTGATGGTGTGGATCTCACCGATTGATGGTAAATCGCATCCTATGATCCTCTGTGCCGTTGACACAACACTTTCTATTGCATTTCTGTTATCCATGGTAGTACTGATGTACCACACAGTGATGCCACTAGTGAGGACACTTTCTATAGTGCTGTGTTAAAAGTTCATGAGAAACTGCTTCCCCAAACCGCATTCTTTTAAGCACCACATAAACTGCACTTTATTGTTGTGCCCTTTTCAGATTAATCATTGTTGTGAGTCCAAGCCAGGTTGATGGAGATCTACAGGCCGAGGAACCTGAAGCAGCTGATAGTTTCAACTGCTGTGACATTGGTGCTGATGTAGGCGTGACTCCCTCTGGGTCTCCTGAAGTCCACAATGACTTCTTTTTCGACAACATTCAGGTCCAGATTGTTGTCAAGGCACCATCTTGTAAGAAGCTCCACCACACTCCTCTATGCGGACTCATCGTTGTTGTTGATCAGCCCAGTAATAGTGGTGTCATCTGCAAACTTAATGATGTGGTTGCTGCTGTAGGTGGCTGTACAGTCATAGGTGAACAAGGAGTATAGCCTAGGACTGAGACAGCAGCCTACTGTTTAGGATCGCTGTAGAGGAGATATTTTAGAGGAGATATTGTTGCCAATTTTCAACATCTGAGGTTTGCCCATCAGGAAATCCAGTGTCCAGTTGCAGATAGAGTTTTGAGACCAGCTTGGCAGGAACAATTGTTGAGCTGAACTGTAATCTGTAAACAGCATCCTAACATACTGTAGGTACCTAACATGGGTTTCCTCTTTGCCTTGTGTATAAAGAATAACTCACTGACTAACAACAGAGTAAGGACAGAGAGCTCTCTGGAGCCTGCAGGTACAGGGTCATCGACCTCAGCAGGCTGGGAGATGGCTGGAAAGGAATCCACACAAGCTGACAACACTGCTTTCTTTCTACTGTAGGGTCCATTACTAAGAAATGTAAGGTTATTGCTATAGTGGCCACTCTGCCATGAAAAGGACATGGATGTATCTTGCCACTGTGAGACAACTGGTTCAGGAGGCAACTATTGGAGATCTCCAGCACAAACTGATGTCTTCAGGATTCAAAGTGTCAAAAATCACAGTTTTACTTTGCCTGCAAGAATGTGGCATTCTGCCCAGTTGCAAGAGAAAAGCCGAGAAAGAGGTCACTTGAATTTTCCTGACAACATCTGAACAACAGTTGAAACTCAGATTAAATTAAAAAGGAACTTTTAGAAATATGCCCATCAGCTTTATGTTTGGTGTAAGAAAGGAAAGCTCAAAGGAAAGTTCATGCCCACTGTGAAGAATGGGAGTGGGAGGTCTGTTATATTTTGGAGTTGTTTTGCACCTGCAGGTTCTGGAACTCTTGTTAAGACAAGGAGAGCCATGAACTCCCTGATCTCCTCTGCAGAGAAGCTCAAGCTTGGCCGAAAATGGGCATTCCCGCATTTTATAGCCCAAAGCATATAGTGCATCCACATTAACAGAGAAGTGGTAAACTGCACACACACATTCTTGACTGTCCATCTTGATCTCCAGACCTCTGTGTAATCTGATAGTTGTGGTTCTTTTTTGGAAGATCTTCATCAGAAGTCCCATAACATTATAACATACTATAGGAAGTGTTGTCTTAATATAATGTATGCCAGATGCAAACTTACAAAACACTACCTACAGGTAGTGTGAATACCTACATGGGTGAGAATAAAAATGATTCACGTGTTTTGTGTTCTAAAATTATATAAGACAAATATAAAGTTTACAATACTATTAAGATTACAGAATTACATTTTTTTTCCAGGTCTGATCATACAATTCATAAATCTTTCTCATGCAGTATGCCTTAGAGGATGGTTGTTTTGTTCCCATATGAATAAATCTGCAGGGCACAGTATATGTAAAAAAGCAAGAACAGGAATCTTCAGGAAGCAATGTTCATAAATGTTCTTGCATACAGTATTTACTCTTTTTCTAAAAACTGCTATTGAAAGTCAGTTAAGGAATCTCTCTCTCCTGCTAGATTATCCCTGAGAGTTATGGAAATTTCTTCCTCAAATGGCAGGTTTTGTTAACGTGTGCTTCTTGCTGGACAGGTTGAAGAAATCCTTGTCTTTCATTAGTACTGAATATGTTTTGAGATAGAATTATGTTTGTTTTGATAGTTATGCAAAAAGTATAACATTCTGTATTGCTGATATAGAGTGACTTTTTAGTTCATCTTAAATGAAACATGAATTCACAGCCTGTATAATTGTTGGTATACATGACTGGGTTTAGGGAGGTGGTGTTTTGATTACCACTGATAAAGAAAGCAATCATTGTCTTCCAAAAGCATGTCTTGGGTTTATGGGTCTTAAACAGCGTGACACCGAACTATTTTTTGAATTGCCCATGTAAAAAACAATGCAGTTCTCTTAGTGTGTGCTGGGAGTTTTAATTAAGCCACAAGACAGTGTTTATAGATGTGCATAAAAAAACTACCGCATTGTACTTCATTTAATTTACACAAAGAATGGCACCATTAATAATCTCTTTTAATTCTGAACAAACTACATGTTAAACACAAAAAGTGAAAAAAGTTTAAAAAAGTCACTGCTCCCTTTTGTCACAAATTCATTGTAAATTAAAAAAATGAAAGACAATCACTCTTTGTCTTTTTTCTGAAGCCAAATGTTTCAGATAAAAAGCACAGATGCTTTAAAACTCACACATGGCTGTAATTTAAGATTTTTTAACCTCCTTGTCCGCAACAGTTGAAAGAAACCTGCATTGAAAGTTTATTAACTAGGCCATTGCCTGAGGCTGAACCGTTTCATTTATTATAAGTGTCTTGGCAGTATTTTTCTTTCTTTTCAGAAACAGGCTTAAAGAGCAAGATAATACCATACAAAACAAAACCTTTGACTTTTTAACAAAGTCAGGTTTCGAATGATTAGGTAATTTACTGCTCACTCTATGCAAGTAAGCACAATATGACACTCTATTTGAAACATTTTTACTGATTTTCTTAATGTACCAGAAGCATTCAAATATCTTTCTATTTCACATCAAAATGTTTATTTCATAATGGTAATTAATGTACTGTAAAGATGAGCCAAGATTTTTGTTAAATGATTTTCACTGATATTTTCAAGGATCAAGATCATTTAAATATATGATCTAAAGATTTGTATATATACAGTACTGTATATAGCTGTGGTTTCCTTCTGCAGTCCAGGGACATTCTGGTAGGTTATTTGGCCCTGGTGTGTGTCTGTGTGTGCCCTGAGATGGACTGGTTGAGAAAATGTTTGGATCCACATATAACTGATGCACCTGATTTGTATCTATTGTACATGCAAACTTATGACGTGTATAAACTAATATCTGTGGAAAAATACAAAAATACATCAATGCATCATTCCCATGTAATTGGATTCCAGTCTTCTTATATTCACTGCCTGTAACTTATAATGGATCCCTTAAAGAGCACAACTCTGTATGTTTCAACTGCGAATGGCATAAGCCAAAGACAAAGAAATCCGTGCAATACGTACTGAGCTGGTGGTTTAACCAGCCTTCATTTAAACCAGTCTAAGAGTGGCTGGTTACAGGGTGGAGTTGTGGGTTTGATCCCTGTATGGAGCAGCAGTTCCATATCCATACTTCAGTGGGTCGAGAGGCTTGTTTGAAACCTTTTCTTGTGTTCAATCCCATAGAGTTAACACATACAATTGTTGGAATTAGCCATTACTTTTATGTCTTTAATTGATTTGCAAGTTATAAAATATTTTTCTAGCCCATATCAAAATAACATAAGTCTTGTGTGTCATTTGTGAGTCAAAACTGCTCACACTACCTGTTGCAAGACTCTGTGAAAGGAAGACCATATTACCTAGATTTAGCAGTGAAAATTGAAATTCATTGAAAAATCGAATTCATTTAAAGTCATTGAATATTAAATAAGATGATGTCCTATAATTCAGTGAGAAATTGAGATATTAAAATAATGTCTATGTTTTCCAAAAAACTGAGATAATTATCTCGTGATTTTGAGATAACAATTAAAAAATAATTTTAGGATAACAGCCCATTTTTGTGAATACCTTACTTGCAAAGAATATGATTGCATCCTTCTCTTGTGACATTAGATTTCATGTACTATATCACTGCATTGACCTTTGGCTCTATGGTTTTAATGGATTTCTGTAACATTTTGTCTCCCTGCTTTTAGGTATTCTAATTGGAAACGGATAGATCAGGTTATATCACAGGCATTTCTACTATCTTAAACCTCTTTGTGAATTTTATTTCTTATTTTTTATACCTACTGTAAAGCACTTTGAGATGCTACTTTGAAGGCACTATAAGTTTATTATTATAACTTTGAATGGTCTTGTGGTAGGAAAACAGTCACAGCTTACACAAGGACTATACTTGATGGAATACACTTTGACAATTTTTAACAGAGTAAAATCTTGTATGTTGTTGCTTTTAAAACATCAGCACACATTCTGAGTGAAATAAATAACCTTATCAAAAAATATGGGATGCTATGACTATGAACATTGCATGTTCACCATTTATCACAAATCCAATAAATGTCAATGCAGTGATTCTTGCATGAAATCAAAACCAGACATTAAAGCACTGATTGTTTGACTATTTAAATGCAGTTAAAAGGTGCATCTCCATTTGATTTATTATTTAATTGCACTATTATGTCTAAACTAACGACCTAAGTACAGCATATGTTTTATTAAAATTAAGATACAAATTAAAATTAAGGTACAAATACCTATTTCATTATTGTAAACATAAATATCTGATATTTGGATTAATATTACATTCAGTGTTAAATGAGCACAGAATCTAGGGTTAGATATAGTGCTTGGTTAAGGGTTAGAAAAAGGTATTCTACATTGTTTAGCTAGGGACAATATCTTATTAAACATTTTCTGTTGGTTGGATGCAGGATTCTGTTTCAATACCCTATATTAACATGCTAAGTACAGGTAATGGATAAAAAGTGGATACACTAATGTAATAATTAATAGTTAATATATAATATATAAATATACTATTAATAGGGCATTGGGTCACCATATGCAGCCAGCTTGACCTGTATGTACCTTTAAGACATAGAGTCTTACCTGCATGTGGTACAAACACAAATTATACCATCAATATAATCCATTTCTCAACTACTATCTAACTGGTTCCACTGTAACTCTTCTCAGTATGTTATGCAAATTACAGCAGAATGACATGTACTGTGGCAGGTCAGTGCTGAGTTATTTGTTCTCCGGTAATAACTGACCTCTTTATCCCCAATAAACACAATGGTGTTGCAGTGAACTAATGGGTTTAAATATGTACTATGCATCATATTTTAGAACCTCCATTTATTTAGAAAACAGAGAAACATACCAGTGCTCCTGTCTAAAACAGAAGCCCTTAATCATTATCTTGCATTTTCAGTGTGTTGCTTAGTAGTTATTAGAAGCTCTTTCTCGAGAGATATGGGGGTGTGTGGACTATTGGCTGTACTTAGTGGAAAATGAAGAGTAACAGTGTCTGCTGCCAATATTTTTACACATCTAATAAAACATGATTGATCTGAATTGATGGATTTCCGATTAACTCAATGAATTTCTGAAATTCGGAAACTATTTTTCAGAATTGTCCCAGTGTTATGATGGGACATGAATTGGGTAACTCTGGCTGACATTAAGCAGAGCATATTCTGATAATGAAGGTTTTTCCATGCTGAAAAGAGAAGAAAGGCAACACAACATTTCGGCTGTGACACACCTTGGTTTTCTTTCTTCTCTTTTCAGCATGGAATAAACCTTTACTTCTTCCTTTGCAGCCTACACATGTTGATGCAGCTCCTCACCTGAACATATTCTGGTAATGTTTCTTAAGAAACTATTGAAGAGTATTTTGATTAGGATTTTACCTTCATTATGAAAACAAACAATAGCAACACAATTGCTGCATTCAGTTCCAGAAGTAGGACATGGTGACAGTGACAATTTTTCTGGACATTCATTCCGCATGCTGTAGCTTCATCTGGAGCTTTCATACTAGAGGGAGCATTTTGTGACAGGGAGCTTTGCCGAGAGCACAGGATACGAATAATATTGCTTTTTTTAGTAACAAAATGCTGTTTAGGGAAGTGCTGAAGAATGATTTGGAAAACCTGATTGTGGTGGCTCACACCAGAAAAAAACCCCACTGATGTTTTTTTCTTTCCGGAGGATAGAACCAAGCAAAGAAATACTAATATTAGATCTAGGCCATAATCTTCAGTGGTCTGAGGGAATTTATGACGACGACCAAAGAGCTACACAATTGTTTAGTGTTCATCAGTTATTATTTAAGATTTCTAAATAATGTCTTTTCTGTAACAAAAGTCACATGAAATATGTTTTAATAGTTCTTCCAGGAAACCTTGCTATTTCAGATTTCACAGACGACAAAAAGGACTTGAATGTTTTGATCAGATTATATCCCTGAAAGTTTTTGGATAGTCTTAATAGTCATGTGGTTTTGTTACTTGTTGTCTGCTTATGACTTTGAGTAGGTGGCCCAGGGTTGGTTGTTAATGGACAGTTTTAATTGATTGATATTAGTACTTGGTTATGCATCATCTGCTCCCTTGATCAGGAAATACATTATATACTAACTATACATATTAATAAAGTCAAACTAACATTTGTAGGTTTTGTAGATGTTGAAGGATGTATACACCTTGTAGGGATGCAAGGAGTCCCAGCACAATTCAGTGAAGGTTTGAGATGAGATGAGTTTAATTTGTGACAAAAAGAGTCATTTGCGACCATAAATGTTTGAGATGATTCACAAACAGATTTGTCAAAACATGTTTTAAACAGTAATGTGTTACTGTAAAAGCAAAGTTAAAGCTTCTGGTGGGTTTGTAGGGGTTAATTTCCATTAACATTAGTACCATAATGCTCCTTTGCAAACTGCAGGTGGCACTAAGATAAGTACTTGGGCTGATTCCTGCCTGTGTAAAGGGAGGGCAATACCAAGTTGTTGGGGTATAAAGCATGATTATATATCAATTCAGATTTTCTACCAGCTGGCAAAGACTTTAAAGATCAAATAACATGTTTTGCATAAATAAATCGATGGGTCTTCATGTAAGTAAAGTTTGTTTATACAGTTCCCACCAGATTTATTAATACCCCAGATGAAACAGGAACAAAAGCCAATTTACAGCAGAATGAGTTATGGATTAGATCATGTATCTCAAAAAAATTCAAATAATTCTATACTGTAATCATAATATCATTGCACAGAGCAAACCCATATTTGTCATCATTAACTGAATTTTAGAAAACAAGAGGGTCAAATTTATTAATACCTTTAAGTATTTCTTCCAATATAATTCTGCAAAACTAAATCTACAGTAGCAGTCTGCCCTTTGGAACTGTATTGGAAGCCTCGATGACTATCTAGTGGCCTCCAGAGGCTGTGAAAAGGGTGTTGGGGTGTAAAAGGAGGTACAGTGATACATGTAGTAGCATTGTATTGTGAAATGGTGAGAGCTGACTGATGTTCAGTCCCATAATCCAATTCTAAGCAATACTTTGTTGTGTAGTTTTACAGTTATGAAAATAAGTCCCATGCAAGACAGCTTGAGGGAGACCAGCTTTAGACAGTGTAGCTCATCAGCTTCATGAAGGCCAAGGCCTCACCAGGGTGTCCCAGGTTCATAACCTCAGAGAAAAGGTTGTAGAATAATGTAGTGTATTTACAGTACAGTATATCCAGAATCCTCTCATTATTTTTCATGATTAAAGTAATCAGACTGCATAGCCCCTGTGTGGAGGTTCAAAACAGTACCATTGCTTGGTTTTACCTTGTGTGTACCATGGTTTACATCATGTTTTGTCCTCTTTATGTTAAAGAAGCATTTTACCATGGTTTTACTTTAATGTTCCACTGTTTCCTTTGACTTTCCTTTGACGCTGTTGGTATATCAGAGGTGCCTTAATGCTGCATTTAAATAACAGCGTAACAATAGTCCTGCTTGCTCCTAACCTCCCTCTGTCATGTGCCTTTCTTATACCTGGCAATCGAATGCTTACAATGTGACTTGAATGGCCTCTCTTGCATTTCAAAAGGTTGTTTATTCTTGGTCCCTCTACCCTATCATTGCCCTATCTCTGCCACCACATACATACAGAAATACAGATAGATGTAGCTATTCTAGGACAGAGAATTTACACATGTGTAATGTTCCATTTTAAATGGGGTTTTGATGATGACATTCTACACCTAACTAAACTTAAGGGTCAATATAATAATTTTAACCCACACTAAAATAATATGTGGGCACTTATTAACTAAGTTCTTTTGATCTGTTTTTATGCAGTGTTCACTTTGGTGATATCTGATTTAAAAAAAAGCAACTTCCTGTGCTAAATCTATGAGCTATTGTATTTTTATTTCATTTTACTTTTTGAAATACCTCATTTAGAATCACTTGACTCATGCAAATTTTACCTAAGAAGAGTGACCTTCAGCAGAAAGTGGAGGCCACATACATTATATTAAATAGCAAAGCCATCTTATGGGGTACGCAGTGACAATTTCTGCATACATATGGAATAGGATGAGGCGACAGCAAACAAGAGTGGCTATTAAGTTCTGTCATGATGTATACTGTACATCAATATGGAACTGATGTCTTTTAAAATGCAAACAAGGTTTTAAATGATGTGCCCCTTCATTTCTGCTGGAGAATCCGCTTCGCACCATCTGCCTATCAGATGGTTAGGAACCAAGACTGCGTATTAATGCCACATGTTCGATTTTCCTCTCTGTGTACTGGCTACATTCGCACAGCTAATAGTTGTGCTTGAGTCATGTCACTGAAATGTGTGTGACAGCTAAGTGATGAGATATTTATGAAGTAACTTGTCCCTTGTAATAAACAGCCATGAAAATATCAGGCATAAACTGGTTAGCAAAGGGGCAGCTTTTACCCTTATAAGTGATTAAAACTCAAAATGCATCCATGTAGGGCCATCTGTCATGTTCACATTTTAAAAGCATTCTATGATTTCAAGTTGGTGGAACTTTAAATACCTCCCAAGAAATGAAATTAGCCCCAAGGTAACTATAAGTAACCATCTTTACTGACAGATACTTTAGAGCATATGAAACAGTTTGAAGAATTTCTTTATTTCATAGCATTTAAAATAGTCATGTGAATATAAAAAAACTGAATTAAACTGCTGTTAATGCTGATACTCACCTTTTCATCTTTGGAAAGCATGTAGTAAACCAGTGCTTTATTCGTAAATATTGCATTTGGAAGTCACACTGTTAAAGCAGAGAAAGTTGTGTAATTCTCTAAGTTATTGTATAATAACTAAGTGAAAGCTGTTGGATAGTTTTAACTACAATTTAATTATGACATTTACCTTGAATTTTGGCAGCAATTACAGACTGGAAGTGTTCCTGACACTGTCTCCTAAATTTAAAAAGGCAGCTGCTACAATACTGCACTGCTCATTCAGATGCTCTACAAATTTAGAGATTTTTTTTTCATTCATTCAATTTGCAAGTCCGCTGCCATGTTAAGGCATCTGAGGGTGGCTTAGATAAAATAAGAGCTCAATCTCTGATTTGACAGGTGCAAAATTTCATCTTTATTGTCGGTTAGCCATAGACCCACTATTACTGTGAGGTATACAGTTTTATTGTAAGGCCTCTCTATCTTTACAAAATGGTTTAATCTACAAAATGAAATGTTTCACTGTTTAGATTAGAGTGCATATAAATTGAAAAAAACCTCTTTAGGCTAGTGAAAAACAAAATTTTAATATAATATGGTTGTTTTTATTTTTTAAATAGACCAGCCTATCTGAATTACTTTCATTCACTAATAGTTACTGGACATAAAAATGCAGTACAGTTAAGGAATTATAGACAGCAAGCAGTTCATTGTTAATTGGATATATATACTAGAAACATTTACTGTCTATATTATTCACCAGAGTTAACTGCTGCTTCAAGGTTAGTTACAGAAATGAAATACAATGATGCTGAAGGTCAAAGGATCATACCTTTCTTGCACACTTGAGATTTATTTGTGCAAGAGGATCGAATGTAGCATCTCTGTATGTTTCAATGTGCTTTTGCTCCCTCGACACCTCTGTGACATCTGTAAGAAAATTCCTTTATTCTTTCAGAGTTGCATTATGAATAATATTAGTTATGTGGATAGATTTTAGTTAGATAGGCATTGCGCCAGTAAATGCCAACAGAGGAGTATGCTGTAATGACTTCACTGGCACTCTAGAACAGAGGTCTGTTCTCGTTTTTTTCCAGCCTCTTTCATCAGTTGAAATGCCATAGCCCTTTCAAGTAACTCAGGGAGGAGAATCGAAAACTACTGTGAAGCTAAGAATTTTGCTCTTTAGGAAAAATTCACTTCCCAACCCAGAGCTGCCCTTTCAACTGTGCAAAATACAAAAGAGTGAACATTTTATCATCATTAAAGCCACTGAAGCTGGGAATTATGACATTCTTTATTTTGCTGGTTGTATTGATACCAGCTTTCTTGCATCAAAATGCCTTTACATTTCTATTAACATCTTCTTCCATACACTGTTGCTGGCACATTTCATTTACAAACACAAAATAAAGACAGTATGTCAGTTCATCTGTGTTAGTCTGACTCCATCTGTCACCAACAAAAAGCAATGGCATAAACACATTATTATAGAGCACACCAGTGTCCTAGGGGCACACAATATTGCAACCACCAGATACACAGAAACTATGTTCTGTGCCATATTTCTAGTGCCATTTAAAAGTGTACTCTCCTCATGCTTCCCCAGTGTATAGCTCATTACAAATCATTATTAGTTGCACAAGGAAACATCAGCTACACTGCTATCCTATAGAACAAATAATTGCTGTATAAAAGACATAGTGGTAGTTTATACAGTTTATACTGTATATATACTGTTAACATTCTATGCATGTAAAATAAGAGAAAGCATGTTGAATGTAAGACATTTTGTCTGAACCCCCCTCCCCTCCAAAAAAAAGATTTTATATTGATTTCAGCCTGTTTCTTTTTAGTTTTAACTTAGTTGTGCACTGCAGCTCAACCTGGTATAAAACCTATGTGTGTATGCTCTGTATGCGGACACACCTTTCATCGGAAAACTCCGATGAAAAAATGCCTTTTTTATATTGACATTCACACAGAAGCAATCCTAAAATAACACAGTACCAAAGCAATATATTTAGGATGGAATCTTTACTGCTGAATATTCCAGTACAGACTTTGCAACTCCAAAGTTTAGTAAATCACAACATGGCATGCAGCGTTAGGCTGAAAGAGCCATCGGATTGGGACGAGGCTTTGGAAGGAGCTGTGCCTGTGTTCTAGTGAAATTGGCACGGGCCGATCTGCGTCCCAGAAAGGCCCTGAAGCAGGGGGGCGCCGAGCGGTGCTGTCTGCCCCCGCAGGAGGGGAGCCCCCCAGTCCTGCCTCACGTGTTGTTTGTTCTCGGTCACCAGGCCTCACAGCCGCCGCGGCAGCGGCCGCGGCCGCCACGAACGCCGCCATCGCTGAGGCCATGAAGGTGAAGAAGATCAAGCTCGAGGTCATGGGCAGCTACCACAGCAGCAATAACCAGCACGCGGGCGACTCGGAGAACGGAGACCTCAACTCCAGTGTGGGTGAGTGCGTCAAGCACCCCTTCACTCCCGCGCCGCGGTTCTAACCTGCCTCGCGCGCTCATGCTCCGCTGGCGCAATCCCCCAGAGGCACGGCGAAGCCCCCCCCTTGCGGCGCCACAGGGGTCGGTCCGCGGGAAGAGTCCCGTACCGAGGGAGGGCCACGGTGCCGCACGACCCTCTTCCGAAAACAGCAGTCTGTCGGCGTTTAACCACTCCATTGCTTCATCAGAGCTATTAGGGTCCCACATAAATCAATATCATGATGAGGGCAGAGTTCCAACCAGAAATGTGAAGAGTTAGGAAGCTAATAAACATAATAATTACCGTTTTTTTCTGTGGCCAAGATAAGCATTGATGTGCACTGTATTGGTTTACAGTTGTGAGCGGGCGAATCTCAGTGTGCTGTGAGGGCAAAGAGGTCAAGTGCCGTGCAGGAGCAGTGATCGTGCCTCCAGTCAGCCGGTGTAGTTAGTGCAGCCGGGGAGAAGTAGTGGTTCATGTTCATTTTCATCACACCTTGTCTTTGGTCTGTGTGCACTTGAAGACTGATGTTTCTCTGACTTATTTATCCATCCTCTCATAGCTGATTCACCAACATCCATTCGCCAACAATGCAATGTGAAAAAAAAAGCATCTTTTGTATCACATCAAGCTGTTTCAATGAATATATGAATGCTTTAAATAATCTAAAAGCCCCGTCTATGGGGAAAAAAAACTTCCCAATGAAAGAAATAGAATGACGTCAATGCAATATTTCTAGAAACAAAGGAGAAATGTATTTCATAATATTTAATATAATAATATAATTATTATGATTGATATCATAATATTTATTATAATAAGTATTTAATTAAGTATTTAAGTTGTACTTTTGTGGTTATACTCTACTAAACTAAATGTTTCAGACCTTGATTTTAAAACCAATAAACATTTTATCCAGTGTAATACAGAGAAAAATGGTCCATTCTAACTGTTGGAACATAAAATATTATTTTTCTGGGAAAGAAATCACAGCTTTAAAAAGGATTAAAAATTCTTTTTATTAAATGGAATAAGATCAAATATAGGAATTCCTGGTAGCTTTTAGTGCATTTTGATTCTTATCTGAGAGAGGTCTTGATACACTGTAGCCAGTCTCACATCCTGAAATGGGATCTGAAAGGCTTGTGTAAGGGTAATTAGATTCCTTTGAATTCCCTGTTTAAGACAAACAGCACATTTCTAAACTGTTTTTACATCATGAGGTGGAAAAAATATTGTATATTGTATTACAGTACGTAGATTCCATTATTTAAAAAACAGAATTTATCTTGATAGAGAGGGGGATTTTAAATATCTCATACTTGGATCTTATTAAATTACTGCTAACAAAATGGGGGCTGCATTAAGACGTGCTATACACGTGGTTCACTGCTTGAACCAGAAAAAAATAGGCATAGTGTACAAATGTAAAATAAACATATGTTTTATTGTTTCTTGGGCTGTGGCTCCCAAGCTGAGTGTTTGATTTATCCTTCAAAAGTTTTGAATGTGATTATGATTTGCTGGAATTCGTAGTCAATCTTTGACACCGTGTGTTCTGGAAACAGGATGTATTATAAACATGTTTAACAAAGAAAATGCATGGGGAATGAGGTCATAACTGCGAGAAAAAAATGAGGCTAGGAGGTCACAGAAATAAAGATAAATGTGAATAAGAGCAGCGAGGCCATGGCAATGAAGCTAATAAGAAACTGTTTTATCTGCTACAATTTAAATTGTAACCTTGAGCACACAGCCTCCCACTAGAATAATAATTCTAGCAAAACAGCCACTGAAGGTGCAGAAAGTAAGGCATTAGCACTCTGAGTAAAATATATGGCAGTGACGCCTTTCTCCCCCATCCACAATCAATTGGATTCTTTTACTTTAATATTTACTTGCACCGATGAGATGCTAGTCTGCATGGTGATGAACAGTCTGCCACTGGCATTTGAAGGTGACCTGTCACTGCGTATGGACAAATCTCTCGCTTGCAGAAATGTACAAAATAAATCATTAAAGCAGGCAGCCTCTCATTCCTGGATTTAAATCACCTCAGATTTATGATTTGAATTAATGCTTCGTTTGGTCAAAGAAATGGTTGCCGAGACAAATGATGTGCAGTACTGAAGCCATCCTAATATTGATTACTGGATGTCTCTGCAATCTCTTGTTTATATCAAGCACTCTCTTGTGACAGGGTGGCCGATAGGAGCCACACAGACGATCAGGAGGAAAAATGTTGCAAGCTCTATTCAGCTAACTACACGACCAGCAGATTGCTTGGAAATATGATTGTCCATAGTATATTTCTGAAAGAAAGGAAGGGAGAAAGGTTTCGAAACTATGCATAAGGAGAGCTTTGATGCTACTTAATCTATTAGGGGCATTAATATAAAGATAGCCTTTAGCCTTAAAAACATTTTAAAAACCCACATCTGTCTCAAGAACATAATGTATAATGCACTTAATCACTGTTTTGATATTAAAGACTCTTCACATTACTTGCAGTGTGAAGCCACATTTTTATTTTTTTTCCTCTTCCTTTTATTTACCTTTATATTCCTAATGTTTTGGCATATGAATGCAACTGCACTGCAGAATAGAAGATTCTGCTCTTGGTATTTATATATATCATTGACAGATATAGCCATGACAGTATTCAGTGAGAACTTTTTTGGCAGCAATCCTTTCTGACTATAGTCCCTGTTGTTAACAATACCAGCAGGCTGATTAATAGGAAATGAGTTCATGCCTATTTAAAATAAATTGCTCAAACAGCTGCTTCCAGAAAAGTAAGAAATAAGTTCCTGTCTTTAAAAAAAAATAAAATATAATTCTTAAGACTGCAGTGTAGATGTGTTTATGTACTGTACACACCTTGCACTTTCCTGTTATTTGTGTTTAAATATAATTTACATAAAGAGTAGGAGGGACTAAAACGCATTCTGTGGGTATTCATTTTTTTTAAATCGATGGAAATGACCATACAGATTGCTATGATAACAAAGGAAGACTACTGCAAATTTAAAAATTACAATTTTGATGTGTTATTTCAGATGTTAGTCTGTACGGTATAGCCTAGATAACCAATCAAAAGTCCGAACATACATATGTAAGATACAAGAATAGTTTGAATCAGTTAAAAAGTTTAACAAGCTGTACTGATCATGTTTATTTTTATTTTAAATTCTGTAGAAATCCTTTTACTTTTACCATTGACTTTAAATTGCATAGATCTTTCATCTTTAATTACAGACCACTTTTACTGAAGGAAATCTATTGTGTTTATTTTGCTGCTGTGTTAAAAATAGCAGATATGGCATGTGAAGGACATTTTGTGCTCTACTTAAATCATTTGTGTTGTCTCTATATAGATCTAAATTGAGCTGGCCAATGTTTGTTCTGCATTAAATATTCAAAACAATTACTCTCTTCTGAGTGCATCAGTGTTGTTAATTATATCAACGAATTAAACTGAAATCCAACTTACTTTGTTTAAACTTTTGCTTAAAATGTTAGAATATCTAGGCTGTTGAGCCCATTCAAGAAAAAAAACAAACAAATTTTAATCTTTTTGATTTTCATTTTGGGCTGGGAGAGTGGGTTATTGCAAAGACTCACAGGAAATTCCCTAATTACAGCTTGAAACCAAACAAAAACATTCCTTTGACATACTTGCTGCAAAGAAAGAAATAGCGATTAATTCCTTCTTATTGAATTGACCTGAACAGAACCTTTATTGTCAAAAGTAAAGCTGTGGCCATTTCCCCCCTTCTTGCAGACACATGTGCGCCTATTTAAAGAAAGGGAATATTTTATAGGCTCGGGAAAAAAAAAATTCTCTGAGACCTTGAGCTGAAGAAAAGAAAACTTTGCCTTGCTGGCCACTGGGTGCAGTTTTACATCTGATTCCTCGCCTCGGCAACGTTAATGGACCTCAAAGACTCTCCATAATTAGATGAGGGAATTGCGTGTATTATCAAGCAGATGATGCTACTATAATGAAACGATTGACAGGGAATTTAGGGCTGTGTACAACAGTCATTTAACTCCAGAAGTTAGTTACAAAATGCAGCTTTCGACATGGACTCCATTGAAAAGCCCTAAGAGAGGGAACAGTGACGTGCACTGCAAGACGTGACAGGTGTCTCTTCTCAGTTAGGAATTAAAATAGAAGGAGAAATAGATGATGGGAAGGCATCCCACTATTCATAGGGTCATCCTGCTAATTCCAGCAGGCTTCTTTGCAGAAGGAGGCCAAGACTCGAGAGATGTGTCTGGATTGAGACCGCAGCTGTAACCACGATGAGCTAATTGGTCCTTATCTCACAGTCCCATTCATCTTCATTTTTTACCAATTACTGAGAATTATCTGTGTTCTCAGTTGGATATGAGAGTTAATCCTTTTTGGTTAAGCTGGTGGTACAGTTTTCAGATTTCAAATGCAGGGGGTAAAAAAGTCAGGGCAAAGCGAACTCAGTAAACACCTCATTGCCACTCACTGTAGTGTATCCATAAAAAAACAAAACAAATCACAAGAGATGAAAAAAGGGTTTAAAAAATATTTTGTCTCTGCAAAAGATGCATCAGAAAACAAGATAATTAGGGTAAATGTAGTTCAGGAGCTTTCTAAAAATTATCAACAAATTAGTCACTGCTTTGTCTTGGTTCAAGTTTCTCATTTCTGAATGTAGCATTTAAATGGATTTATCTTGTGCAAAACAACCTGCTCATTACTGACTTCTGGAAAGGATGTTAACTGAAATTTTAAATGGTGATGCTGTATAATAGAAGACAATAGTTATTTTACTGATTTGTTTTGCAGTTTTTGATTAAACAGAACATTCTATTAATCCTGATTTGTTTTTCCCACAATTATATTTCCCCTTTTGGTGATGTCAGTAACATTCATATATAAATTCATATAAATCATATGTAAAATATACGTATATTTTCTCAGATTCTTGGCATTGATTTTTGGCAATAGATAGACAAGGTAGGGGTTAATTAAGTTCTTATCTTATATTGGATGCATGTTCTGCAAGGAAAAGCTATAATGTACTCTGTGCCATACAGACTGCATATGCAATAGCACAGCCATAACTCACAGCAAGATAAAATAAAGCTGTTGATTTTCAAGAGTCCTGCTGACGAACGCTAATGGCATCATTACTGCTTTTATTCCAGAATCTAATATGGTATTGAAAGCTTTTGTAGACTGCAAAATACTTCAAATGTTTCTGTCTAGAACGTAAATGTTACACACCATAGAAAGACTGCATTTAACTTGGGGATGTCTAAGAACAGCTTATAGAGGCTGCATTGAAATCAAAGATATGGATCTGCTCAGTCACACACTGTACCAGCTGTCATCTCAGTCTGACTGCTGTGATTTAATTAGTCTGTTTATGTCCTTTCTAATAATATTTCCAACTCTGTAGAAGGGCAAACCCAACAAGAGCCCTTGTTTGTCTTCTATGGTACTGCACACACTGAGGAATGATGGTGTTTGAATTTCCACTGTGGAATATCTGTTTCTGACACTTCAAACTGTTGATAAGGGTTGGGCAGAGGGCTGCTACAGAAACCTCCACAGGGCGCATATTAATCATATAATTTGATGCATATTAACCTTAGTGCAGTAGGAAAACTAAAAAGAAAGCTGGAATGGTTAGGTTTTCATTTCTAAGCTTTATTCTTTCACAAAAAATAATTTAAGTAAAAAACTCAGTCTTTTTTTAAGACTCCTGTCACTTCTAATATTCCTGTAAAGACAAAACTGCATTTAACAGTAAGAGAAGTTTCTTGGGCTAACTTATTCAGAGCAATGCTGTTAGAGATTTCTGTTCCTAGGAAGCAGGTGCCTGATAACTGTAGAGCATTGCTAAGCTTTAATGGAATTTTGAAGATAACTTGATAATAATTTATTTTTAATGAAGTCGAATAGCTGTTATTAATTCTGGTTGCATTGGCAGTTTAGCATCAGCATAAAATTGAATATGCATGCCGAAGAATCCACACGCAATTGTTATGTACACAAATGTCTGCTACTGTGAAAATACTTCACAACGTGAACATGCATTTAAAATTATTTCTGTAATGATCCAGAGAAATTTCATTATGAATGATAGCATTATATCAGAAATATTAAGTGTGCTTAACTGGTACATGAAATAGTGCAGTGCTTTTTTTTCTTACTGCTGTCTCCTTGTGTTACCTCAAAAGATGAACACAAGTATTTAAGAAAAAAAATACTGACCAGTTTGCATGTCACTCCCAATCAGCATTGGGTTGCATTTTTCATTAATTGGATAAATTAATTTGGAGATGTTTGATTGCATGATGATGAATTCATTTAGCTGTCCCTTTTTAGTAATCTCTGTCAGGTTGAATTTACAAGTGGAACTGAGTGACCTTTGGAAGCTGAATAGATAAACAATTTGAAAAGACAGTGTCACTTGGTGTAAATTTGATACTAGAAATAAATAACATTCAGCCTTTCACAGATGATAAGCATTTACTTCTGTTTCATAATTTCTAATGTGTGTATAATCTATAGTAGTAATGCTTACTCAAGTTTTCTCATTAATGCAGAGATACTGTATAATAGTATCTTATATCACCCATTAAAAATAATAGATTTCAATTGTTTCAGTTGTATCTTTAATTAAAAGAGATTTGGGTGGAATTAACCAGAGTTAATGGGAGTCTCCCGTCATTACCACAGTTTTAACAAAAAGAAAACAGAAAAAGCATATCAAATAAGATATTCGAAAACTTTAGGATGGCTTAATGTCTAAATGCCAGCTTTATCATGGTCTAAAATTTTAACACAGTTCTGTTTGTTCCCTTTATAAGAGGTCTAAAGATCCCATTGGAAGGGAACAGGGACTTTTCTCTAGTAATAGACAATTTGGCTTGAGATGGAGAAAAAAATAATAATAATTGGTTGCAGGTTTAAATACCTGCATAAACAACATTAAATTGTTCTTGGTATTAGACGTCAGAGATATTGCATTATACATTATCTTGAAGCAATAGAAGAGGTAACAGATTGACACTTTATCATCAGTGTATCATCTGTGTTCAAACTGGCACTTTTTCTGTAGCCTGCTTTGGTTACATTGCAGTTATCTAGTTTACTGTGCTTAGTGTCAAAGGCTATTAAATTCGTTTTTGAACTTTTCAACTGATCACCATTGGTAGGATGGAGTAAATATACTGTATAAGGTGGCGTTGATGAGTTTTGGCTGTCATGACTTCTACCTCTTTATTATACAATTAAATTATTAAAATTGATTCACGTTGATTCACAGGCAGTCTCAGCATTTACAGTAATGTGGCTTTGTAGCTCTTAGTCCCATATTTGTATTTCCTTACAACCCTGAAATCTGTAGACTTTTCAAAATACAGTACATGCCATAAAACAATATAGCTACATGTATGTGCTGTTTGTACAACATTCTAATTCATCTTCTCTCCCAAATCCTCTGGCTAAATGCTTTTAGCCTTCCAAAGCAGTGCAATTATAAATGTACCTGTGTGGGAATTCCTAAATTGATTGCTTATTTCTACTTATTGTTCTTCATTGAAACAAGCATTTATCATCCTTGGATCAATAATAAATGATTTTGGTGTTTTCTCAATAGTGTAACAACTGAATTTGTGATCTCTCAAATGCTTAAACTAGTGTATTAAGAAATGGTCTTAGAGTTGTATTGTGTACTTTTACATGTACTGTATATTGTCGTGATACAATGTGTTTTTTAGAAATGCAGGATATTTCATACATAAAAAATACATTTTGCCCTTTGTTTTAAGGCTGACATGCTAAAAACCTTAATTTTAGTGGATAATGGATTTTGATTTTGTTAGAACTAGTGTGTTAGTATTGTCTAGTCACTGTCTTTGTATTTCATTTGAAGACTAGCTGATCATTCATAATTGATTAACTGGTTAGATATATATATTATATCGCTTTGAAAGTGGTTAAACCAAATTAAAGAGAAATCAAAATTCTCTTTTTCAAACACCTCCAAAGGCAGTTACTGTAGGTCTACTTTCTTCTTGTTCATTTTCTACTTCTGTGCATCCAAACGTTTTTCACAAAATAGAAGATGTTCCAATAGGACGTACAATAGCTGTTGTGAGTTATGGATTAGGATCGTGAGTTATGGATTAGCAGACTATGTCTGCTGCCTACATGTGACATTGGATAGACTAGTGTCAGCAAAAAAGATACATTGATAAATGAGTTATTTTCTTTTTTGTCTCTTTTTTCATCACCCAGTCTATTTTGCCACTGTGTGGGTATTTAAACAGTCACTGTCTCTTTAATAAGATAATAGTTCATCTGTGTGTTCCTTGTAGCTGGTAAGCAAAGACTTTTATTGCAGGTAGTAAGATTATCTGTCACAAAACATTAAATTAAAGCATATGACTACACTGTGGGGGATGTTTCCTTTTTAAAATGCTGGTCCATAAAAGCCTCTAACAGCTCCTTTGTGAATGTGCTATGGCAGAATCGAGGAAGAATCGTACAAGATTAAATCTGCATACTGTGATTTATATTGGGACTTTTTTGGGTTTTTGATGGTGGAAGCACAGCATACTGTACTGTACACCCTCCTTCTCTTGTTCACTTTAAACTATAAATAGTTTTCCAAATCCTTTAAAACATTGTCTATGTCATTTCTTTTAAAAGAAGATTATGAATAGAGTCATTTCTAGCAATAATAATAAAAAAATGACATCCATTATCTAATTGAAGGAGATGACCCACTGACCAGATGCAACTGGATTTACTCAAAAGCAATATGGTAGCAGGGTATTTAGTGATTGATAATACTGTTTAATGTATTTTGTTTAAAAGCCTGACCAGAATGACAACCAGCCAGCATTGACTGAAAGCAATCTTTTTAAAAGGGACTCTGCTAAGTATCAGATGAAAATGATTCCTCTGTCTGGTTGTGTGTCAAAGCCTGTGTGGGTTTTATTGATTGTTCTTGAATATATTGCACCCCTGATTGAAACAGCTGCTAGTAATGTCTTTTTCCTCACAACAGCGGCTGTAGTTTATTGTGAATGATAAAGGACAAATTTAAACTGAAACCAATTCAAATACAGATTAAAGCCTCCAGTCTGCAATGCATGCTGAAGGCCAGTGTCTTGGCATGCCTGGCCATCTGTAGACTACTAATTATGCTAATCAGATTGGGGTTACCACTGGTTCTGGAGCTAGGTATTCTCTGTGTGAGTTCGCCTTGGTACAACTGACATTAAACTTGTCTTGAAACACATAATTCTGAGAAGAAATGAATGACTGCAGACAAAATAAGCAATCACACACGGGTATACACAGTGTAATTTAAATAAAACCAACAAGGATTAGATTGGGATTTTGAATGGTTTATTTTGTATGCTCATGTAATTTTTTATTACCCCCTCTGGTATAACAGAAATAGTATTTTTATGCACTAATAACAGTATATGTTTAGCTTTTTTAAGGATAACTCTGTCATATGATCTTAACTTTATTCAAAGCACACAGACTTTTTTATTGGATCTTAATCAACTTGGCCTAAGTGGGATTTCAGGATGGAACAGTGGTCATTAACACTGGCCAGATTAGGGCTCTGTTAATTACAATCTGCAGATAAAGCAATGGGGGGAGGGAGTGAAGCTTGGAAAAGCTAATAAAAAGATGCACCAGATACATAATATGCAAATAATGAAAATACTTTGTGGATATATACAGTATATTCTTTCATGTCTAGCTGGCATGTTACAATACATCTGTTTTGTGCGATTGTTTACAAAGTGATTTGTTTTGCATTCTTTCGTTTTTGAGTTACCTGCATTACTAATTTAATTCTTATATACATATTTGTTAGTCTTTCACATAGCAATGACTAAAAGCAGATTAATTTTTTTTAAGGAGAAAAAAGAAGCACTTAAATTGTTTTTGGTAAAATAGTTGTTGGTAAATCTGTGTTTTTTGAACTGACTTTTCAATGCCAGTTCCATTAGGAAAAGTAAAAGAAAAGAACCATTTTAATGAAGAAAAAGCGATCACTTTTGTAGTGTTCTGGTAAAGTGTAGATATTTATAGAACTGCTTGACCAAAAAACATAAAAAGAATAAAACAGAGAACAATCATTACATGCACGTCTAAGCTTTTTGGGAATATTACTAGCCAACCAGTTTCTCATGAGGAAATTAGAACAAAATAAATGTTTACATTTTGTCACAATTCAATTTAAAATATGTACACTGTACACTATATATCCTTATCTACTGTACATGTCACAACCTTAGGGAGCACAGAGTGAAATCTAAGGTATCTTCTTTGTTTAATAAATGTGTCTCTAGTACACTCCTTTTAAATATACTGTAAGTAAACCAATTTTCAGCCTTATTTCTTTTTGAAATATTCCTAAGTGTTTCTTTTTTTAATGTTGGTCTCTTCTGAATGTCCTTTCAAATGGTATTAATAAAGCTCTATCACCTATCTCACAAAGGGAGGCTGTAAAAACAGCATTTATAGTGAGACCAATTTAAGTGTTGAAAACAGTTTTTTCTTTATTAATTCCCAGTCTGCACAGCAAGTAGTATTATTGGAACAAAATCATTAAACCATCTGCCGAGGACAGCTGCTACGCCTTTATCTTTTTGCTGAAAGCACAACTGAATACAACTTGCCTTTTGTAGTCTGTCTTCTGGATAATTCTTATGACGTGCTTTACTTTGATGGCTTAAATAGAAGAGGTGTTCTTACTTTAGCTTGCTAAATTCAAGTTTGTTCTACTTTTATGTTTTGTTTTTTTTTATTTTTGCTTCTTTCATTGGTGCTCATGAAGTGTATGTCTGTTTTTAATCTGTGACAGCAGTTCTATACCTTCTCATACAAATTATTCATCAAACAATGCTAAAGTCGGTGCCTGTGATAATTGAATGGGATTTAATTAAAATGCAGGGCACCTTGATTCCTATATTCTAAAGTAACTGAAGCACAAACGAATGGTTTTTACAAGTCTATTTACAAGTTTCTGAAACAATAAGGAATGAACCTTTTTGATGTTTATTAAGTAAAGGATAATTTTATATTTAATGACACTTCATTTCAACGTTAGATCCATCTCCAGCCTTTTCATTTATGTTTATTTTGAAAAGCATTGTGCGCTTAAAAAAATAATGATATGGTTAGTTAGAGCTTTCAGTGCCTAAAGGTTTAGTTTTTCATAAACCATCCACTTCCTCCTTTGGATAGCATAAATCTTTCACTTAACCACTACAAAGCCCTCTTTTCAGACCTAATGCACAGATTCCTGCTATTTGTAGCAGCACCTTAGTCTGGAACATAAACCAGGTTCTTTGTCACGACAACATTTTTTCATTTTATTAGGGCAGTTATTAAGTGCAGATATCTGCTTGTCTTCATTAAATGAATCCTTTTTCTTCGTAAAATGAAAGCTTATGTTTTGTTTCACATTTTCTTTGTCAGACCAGAGAATTGATGGAAATGAACTACTTGGGACATTCAGAATTACAGTATATACGATATAAACAATTACAGGAATTCTAAATATAATTAAATCTTGCTAAGAAAAAAAGCACAACAGCATTTTATTGCATTGTAAGAAGGGAGGAGGGGTAGTTTGGCTGTAGTTGCTTTACCTGACTCAGGCGGAGTTCCCTCTGTGATAGAGTCTGTCCCTAATATGAGTTCTGATCTCAAGTTTTCTTTCAATGTTTGGACCTCATTATTGATTGTTTTCTTCTCTTTTGGACTCAGATACTTTTGAGACAGGAGATGTATTGCTGTTGTGGGCATAAATTCAATTTCCTGAGTTAGTGACAAAAAACTATGATGCTTTCAGAATGGATTTTCAGGCTGGAGTTGATCAATATATTAGCCCTCCCACTGTTCACAAAATACAGATCCAGTACTTGCAGGGTTGGTTTCCATGTGGTAGACTGAAGAAACCTCTGGCAAACTAAAATTTGCTCTAGTGCCATCTTGGTAATTTGCCATTGGCTGATGTACTGTATGTAGTTTTTAATTCAGACCTTAATTACAGTTTTCTTTTAGTGTACCGTGCTGCTCAGTTACTATGTAATGAAACTATAATCATTTCATATGTATTGATTTTACTTGCACTTTGAAGGGTCTTCGTTCTGAAAAACTTGGAAACCTTTCTCCTTTTTTCTTATACCAATGAACGATACTGTTGGTGAATAAATGAAGCTCAATTTGTTTTCCCTCCAACAGATGTCTGTTACCTTAGATTTCTGTAAGGAATAAGAACTGATTCCTAAATCAAGAACATTTACATATATTATCTGTTAGTTTGGATGCTACTTTTAAAAAAAGATGATGTTAGTCTGATGATTTTTAAAAATGGCGATAATGACGATGTAACAGGCCTTTAAAAAACCGTGAACTTCAACAATCCAAGTATGATGCCTATAAAGAGTTGTAATATTGCTGTAGACTTTCAAACAAAGAAGAGATAGGCTTGAAATCAGTCATTTAATTAGTGTGGGATCATTGCTGTGGTTGATGCAGGCAGTTATACATTCCTCAGGCATCTGCTGGTTTTATTTCGCAGGGGAAAGCTAATATTTTTTTGGTTCTGTCTGTTATAGTATATCTTTCTTCTCCGTTTAAGAGAAGGTAAATAGCAGAGACAGACAGCTTCATTAGACAGCATCTGACGACCGGCAGGCGTTTTGTCGTTTAAATAGTAGGCTTTTACTAGAGGGCTCACCAGCGACCTCAGATCAATTACAGCTGACATTATTGTTTGTTGTGAGCTCTTCCAGGATATAGGACCAAAGACGAGGCCAGCTTGAACAGCGCTGAAAATGTAATTTTCCTCCTCTTTTGCTTTCAGCCTACAAACGATAAATCATTCAGTTGAAGAGATAATAAAGCACCAAACGGGTGCTGGTTTAATTTTTGTCAGGGGAAATCTTCAGCACTTACTGGAATAATGTAAAAGGAAAGGGGGCTATCACTACAGAGTTAGATCAAACACTGTGCAGCTGAGATTTCATTCAGCACTGCTGAGGTTTTTCATTAATTTTTTTTCTTTCCCAGAATAAAAAAAATGCTGCGTGTTAGCTTTAAATGTGTTTTCTTTCCTGTTAACTAACACAAGATGAAAAGAGCTGTGAATAAAGTTACCAGTCCTTAGAGACAACTGCATAAATAGCCATTAAATGTACATGATTCATCTACAAGTGTATGCAATAATATTTTACTGTTCTTTCCAGAGTTTTGTGATGTATTCAACGCATTAAGTTGTGTCGGTAATGAGAAGATCGGGAAATGAACCATTGAAATACATGGAAATGGGCCTCCCAAGAAGCTCAGCCAGTAAAGGACCGATCCAGTGCAGGTTGAGCTCTGTGATCGCAGGTTCGACTGGGTCATGTCACTAGCCAGCCACGACTGCCCCGGTGTTAGTGCATAATTGGCTCAGCGTCACCAAATGTTGTTCGTTATGTAGGAAGATGTAGGAATGTAGGGAGGTCGGCCAGGTCACACTTGGGTCTCGTCAACGCTGTGATCTCTCCTCCAGTCTGCGCTGAACGCCCAGCGTGGGGCTGTGGGACCCCAGACGTGTTGACAGGCGAGCAGGTGAGGAGTCCAATTCCACCTCCTCATCCTGCCCTGTGCGGCGGGGAGATCGGGAGGAGCAGAGATGTGCACAACACACAACCGGCTACTCAAAATCGGGCAGCAATCCGTGAATCTATTTCTTTTAAAAGAGAAAAAAATTAGGAGAGTTTTCTTACTAAATAAAATGAAAAGTTCACTTTATGTACTGGTAATATTTGTAATCTCTGTGTGAGAGTTCTCCTTCTTGTCTCTAGTATGTCATAGTCCATGCATCTCAAGGGAAGTCTTACCATGAGGGTTATATAAGGCTGACACATTTAATAAAATATATGTATCGTACTATTTTTTGCATAAATAATTTTTTGTTATAGGCAGACATCTGTATATTTTAGAATATCGTGAAACTGGCAGAGCACAGTGTGCCTCCTGATTTGGTCTTAAAGTTCCCTTCTTTTATTAGCTTTCTTTTGCTTATTGCACCACAAAATTAAATCTGCATATGTATGTACTTTAAACTCAAGTACAGCTCCGTTTATTGCAGAAGGGCTTCATTCTTATAGTAAACTTAAGAATTATATCTTTAGCTTCTTTTGGATGATAATTTGCTTTTTGTGGAGAAACACAATGTTTTAAGAGCCTTATTGTTTTACGGTTCACTGTAAACAAGCCTCCTGATAATTTACAAAAAAATCTATATGCTGACTTTTGGGATCAGCTATGCGTCATCAGTGTATTCATCACACTTGCTTTTCTGTTTGAATTAATTTACACCTTCAGATTTGAACTCACAGCTTCCCCCCGGGGGGAGCCTGTGTGTTTAGAACACACCTACTCTTTGTTAAATCTAGAACTGAAGCTGTGGCAAACTCTGGCAATTTTGTAATCCATTTGCCTGGCTGCATAAAGTCTTCTAATTTATACTGCAAATGGGACTTTATCCAACATGGTTAATTCTTTCTGATGAATCTTTTCTTCAAATAGCTCTTTGTTTACGAGAATGTATGTATTTTACTTGTATGGCATATGCTGTATGCAGATAATAGCACCATTTTTCAGAGAGATACCTTATATCCACAACAAAGAAATCAAGCCTGCATGTTGAAATTGAAGTTTTTCAAGTGTCCTTTTTGAAGAATTGTTTCTAAACACTTTTGTAGATCGCAGAACAAGCTGTTGATTAAAGTTTAAAAAAATAAACATTAGAGTGATGTGAACTAATGATCTGGAAACGATCCTAATTCTTCTTGGCACCCCGATAGAGTTTATCTAAAGAAACTGTTTATCCAGAATAGCCCAAACATGATGCTTCATTTCATTACAGTGGGGCCAACTTGAAGTCAATTTTACACATGGGTGGTCTAAAGCTCCAGTAACTTGTATGCATAAAGCAACAATTTTAAATTACAAAATCTTGACCTCGAGAAGCCAGTCCTTCCCTCCAGACTTCCTTCTCCCATAGTAAACCTGTTTCCCTGCAGTGTCACAGCTATTCTCTTATGTGTTTGTGCTGTTTTTCAACGGGAGCAGGAGCATTTTGAAGGGGAGTTGTCATGTAGTTGGATGTTGGGGAATGCGGCTTTAAAACTAAAAAAAAAAAGAGGTTTTAGCTTGACATGGTTTGGGTTTTGAAAAGAAGAGTGTTTCCACTGCAGTTGCCTGTTCCTCCACTAGTATGGTTTTAAGGATCAGCTGATTTATTTGTTTATACAGTATGTGGGGGATGCACCATTTAGAATGCTGAATGATGGTCATATATGAACGCTGCACAGAATTCCAATATTTCCATTCACAGGTACATCATTTTACAGGGCTAATTACAACCACTGAGTCACAAATGTGCATGCTTTTGTTTCTATCCTTAGGATTCATGTATGAGTGCAAACAGTACAATTTTACAGATAATGCAAAAAAAAAACACCCTGCAACCACTGCCAAAAAATAAGTTGCAAACAACTTATTAAAAACATTGGCAAAAATACAAATGTAGTGTTTGATATATGAATCTGTTTTCAAATCTAGTCTCGGATGTTTTGCTGCATGGCTGCCCTGATCCCATTCGAGTTGCTGAGAGACTCGGTCGCATATGGGATCGGCACTCCATAACATGAAGGCAGCAAAGAGAACCCCTGGCAAAGATGATGGAAATTTAGATCGGGTGCCAATGTTGCTTTGCACAGCCCTCGTTTCCCTGCTCATCTGTGTAAACCCAAGAAACAAACAGTAAATGTAAAAGCTTAAAGCGGGCAGCAAAACAAGAATGTTGGATTAGGTCATTCGGAACGACTTCCAGAGTTTGACTGCTGGAGATATGGTGTTATTTACCAATAATGGATTCATTACAGGAGCAATTGTCATTTTCTATCTAGTGCAGCTAAATTATGTACTCTTGGCAACTAGTGCATTTATATTGACTTTGTTTTTATTTTTTATTTGAATTAGTATATACTGTATACATGTCTAGTATTGGTTCCATTTGTCATTTGTTTTAGTTTTTGTGCCACTCAGTATATTTATAAATTATTATCATCTGTTTGTTAATAATACTAATATACAATAACAATCATTTTTGTTATCATCACCATCACATTACATGATCACGGGTCTAATGCTTTTTTATTCATAATTCAACATATTTGTCCTACAAGCTTTTTTTGTCCTGATATAAGAATAAAAATAATAAAAAAGTTAATAAAAAGACATTTCTGTGCAGTGCAGGATTTGACAGCTACATCTTTGACATTCCAACTAGTGTATGACAACATAAAACATGATAAATAGATTTTCTGTAATGATATCAGCATGTATGGATCTAATGGCATTACCACTACGCTTTCACTTGTGAATGAACAGAGCCAATGTTTCAGTCATTAGCTGGGGAGGAGCCTCAACCAGTTACATACATAGGCATATGCTCTCAAACTCCCAACAGTATCGCTAACTTATTTACTGTTAAAATAAATAAAACTATCTATATACTTAACAGTATGTCCTCCAAGGTCATTGAACACTATTTTATATGGAATTATGTCGTATTTATATGCTTCTTTTTAGAAATCTATGGAATAAGTAGAAATGTGAACAAGATATCCTAATTGCACTTTGTTAGGATGAACCTAAGATACAACAAATATTGATAAGAGGTGTATCTGCCAAATAGCCACGACAAATAATATCTGTTTACCAATGTACTGTATGTGCCTCTAGGTTAATGCAAGTATCGTAATGTTCCAAATCCAGGGGTGTATAATGACAATATGAATATACAGAATGCATGCTGGGTTTAGCACATGGATTTCAGCACAAAGCTTGGAGATTGTTCTATAAATGCATTGTTTTTAGAAATGCATTATTAAAATTAAATTTGCATTTATTAAGTTTCATTATTAAATAAACGTTCTGAAAACAGATTTCAAAAGGTTTGTGAGGTTACGAGCTAGTTAAACATTTTCAAAAACATATTGTTTGATAGTTCAGGTGGGGAGCTGCGTCAGCATGCGTAGGCTGCAAAGGAACAAGTAAAGGTTTATTCCAAGCTGAGAAAAGAAGAAAGAAAACACAACATTTCAACTGTAGAGCTTTCCCGAGCCTTCCCTTTCTTGTCTTCCCTATTACTTTCTCCATATTGTTATGATTATTTTTATGCAAAGCTAAATACTTCATATTACAGAAAGGGTATCTACAATACATTGCTATCCTATACTAAGTAAACCTGTTCAATCCTGTTTATTCTATTCCTTTCACAATTCATTTAAATAGTGCTGTTCTTGAGAAAGGTTTGAAAATTTTCAATCAAGTTATTCTGTTTCCAGAATCACCTTGCATTTACACTTGGCTAGATGTCAAACTTTAAATTCAGTAGTTCAGTTTCACAAACCCACTTCATTCTAAATTTCCCCAATAAAAAGAAAACAATAACTCGCTGTTTCATCATATAAGCCACCCTCCTCCTTTTTCTTCTTTCATATGATTCTCAATTCAATTAAATGGTGAAGCTTTTAGTAAATTAGATTTTAAAATTTCTTGCAAGTAATATACCATTTGCTACTGAAAGAGCCCAAATGTTTGGGCAAGATTAGTATACAGCAATGGCTTTGAGTTTACAGATGGAGGCCTTTAACAAAACCCAGAGATAATAGGGGTTTTGACCAGAACTGGCTTCTGTCCAAGCTCATTCAAATGGTGCTTTTCAAAGAATGGGTGTTAGTGTTCCCCCCAGCCCTGTCCCTGTCTTTTTCAAAAGTTGTATGCTTGTATGCTATCATCACAATCAGCACTCTTTTTGCTAAAGATAGGCTGAACTACTCCAACTGAAGCCAGAGGACATAGAGCCACAAGCAGAATATAAATGTAGTCAACCTTGTAAGTGAACCTAAAAACATACTGTTAAAAAAGATCTAAGACACTAAAGAGGCGTTCCTAACAAAGCCTAGCATTTAATAAGACCGCTGGTAGATCAATCCAGGAAGGGAATTTACACAAAGCAAATAATCTGGCTAAAGCTGTTATTCGTCCAATGTATGGACATAACCTTATGATCATTGTGTCATCATGTGGAAACAATGTGTTTTGTGTTAAGTGCCTTTTCCTCAGTCCTACTCCACTTCTTTTTTATTTCTGAATGAAAAAATATTTTTCCTTAAAATATTGTAGTGCTCTCGGGTCCACGTGGGTGTGCGCCCTTGCAGCTGCCGCCTCAGGTCGGCCCCCCACCGCTGGGCACTCGAACCCGGGCTCTCAACAGGACCCACGTAGTTGAGCTAAAGGGAAATCTCCCGTCAGCCCGGCGGCTGTGGCCCCTGCTATTCACAGGGAAGGGCGGTGACGTCACCTGTAATGTCGGCCGCATGCGTTACACTATCCAATATTAGGGAGTTAAGCAGTCTTTGCCTATTTTTATGGGTGAGCAGTGTATGATAAAAATTCAGATAAAAGTAACCTGTGTGCATAACAGAAGTGTGGATTTACCTTGTAACACAAATTCCCTTGATGCACTGTTTGACTAACATTTTATCTTTACAAAATTAACTAGCTGGTTAGTAAGCAAATCTGTGAGGTTGTCATCAACTGATTTGAATCAGGACAAGAGTTTAGAAAAAAGTTTGTGTCACTTTTTAACATTATTACATATAAGTATGTAATATATATGTGTAATAATATATATGTATGTTATAAGTATGGTGACATATATGTATACGTTTTTACTTACTATAAATGCACTGTCCCTCAAATGTCCTTTAACATGAAAATATTAAATGTGCAGCTTAAAATTATAACTGACAATTGTGAATACGTCTACAAACACAGTAATAGAATCAATGGTTACAATTCCCCAGGGGCCTGTATTTACAGTGTGTAGTGCCATTTCCATAATGGAATGGCAGTTATGCTTGTGAAAGTCATGTAAGTACTAGTTTTCTCATTTGAACAAAAGCTGCTTGTGTAAAGCGGTTTGCTATCTAAATATATGAGAACTGGTCCTTTTCAATTACAAGTGGATGATGTGTACTAAAGGCTGTTTAAATTAAGATTCAATTTCAACTCTGGTATGTGTGATTATACATATATAAGCAGAATACAGCACATTAGTGAGTTTTTTCCCCATATAAACTGCAATAAATGCTCAGTTGTATTAATAATGATAAACATGTTTTCGCTTTTTGAAGTCCCACAGGTTTACTTCAGGTAAATTACTACAAAGATGTATGCCCTTCAGCAGAAAATGTACTCAGGGGAAAATATCCCCCATCAGATTTGAATTTTTCCTTTAGAAAACAGTATTTAAATTGACATTGAGAAAACTTCTTGAATTGGTTGAAAATACAGATTTGTGATTGGACATTCCTCCACATTACTTGCTCATCTTTCCTATAAGAACTGGTACCATTCCCACCAGCCCACCTGCAGTAAACAGGGATGGGTGCTTTACTGAACAAACCTGTGTAGAACTAAGGATGAAAGCACAGCGTGTAATTTACCTAACCATTAGTGTCTAACAACTACTGTAGTTTCAACTTAATAAAATGAACACTTGTCCAGTCATTGAGAGCTCTAGTTATCCATTCATTTTCTAATCACTTTATCCAATTCAGGGTCGCAGGGAAGCCAGAGTCTACCCCAGCATCCCAGAGGGCACAAGGGAGGGTACACCCTGGGCTGGACACCAGTCCATCGCAGGGCACACACTGACACCAGGGCCAGTTTCCCAGAAAACAATTAACCTGCCAGCATGTCAGGTGGACCGGTGGGAGCACCTGGAGGAAACCCACACAAACATGGGGAGAACGTACAAACTCCACACAGACAGCAGCTAAGGTCTGAAGCTGAACCCAGGACCCCAGCACTGTGAGGCAGTACTACTAATCGCTTGCGCCACCGTTCTGCCTGAGCAGTAGTTATTCAGTATGTAACAAATTTATTTTGGAAAATTTGGACTCCTGTATTGACCATACCTAGGTTTGCCTTAGTACAGGTGTATCCTAGTAAATGCAGCAAAGCAATGTGTCGCAAGAGTAGCTGCCAAACACAGTCATGCCTCTGTATCCTCAGAACATTTAAAAAAAATGTAAGAAGTTTATACTTTGAGATTCTCAGGTGCCCTCTTCTTCTTCTTGCTCCTTCTCATCTTTTCAGCTCTGAGCATCCTCAGAGCCCCTGTGTACACTTCCCAATGTAACTGGACTGCCTCTGTAACAGCAGGAGTGAAGTTCTCTGTGTTTGGAGGTGGGTGGTTGTAAGCACGACTCAGGTGGTGCATGGTAGTAAAATGCTCCCCACACCTGCGTCAGCATTGCCTGAGTCTTCATCCATTCATTCCAACAGCCAGCTGTCAATCGGTCTCCAATGACAGGCAGGGTGGCTGGAGCCACAAGCCGTTAGGCTGAGCAATCTCTAGGTCTCACTGGTCATTACAGGCCTGTTAAGGACTGGTCTGGAGGTCATTTAATATTATTCTAATTTGTTATTCTGCAATTCTGTCTCATAAATATAATGAAAGGATATGCCTGTATGCTTACACATACAGTACATGTACTGTATTGGATTAAAAATGGTCTTTAATGTGAAATAAAGCAAAGAATGAGTGTCTTGGATATTTAAGGAGGCCCATGAGGTGATAAAGCATTTATTTACCTTAGTATAGTATTTTATTTATTATTAATTACGATGATGATAGCTCAGCTGATTTTCTAGGTACCCTACAAACAACACTATGTGCAGATATTTGTAAGAACAGGACAGATGTGCTTAAAGTGGAGCACGTTTTTAAGGAGTAATTTTATCTTTTTGTAATTTTTGTCAGTTATTACTACTACTTATTGGTAATTTTCCACTAAGTATAGCCTTTCAGTTTTTTGTTTTTGTTTTTTTAATCTCCCACTTTACCATTTTGAAAATTTCATTCCCAGCTGAACAAGCCTGGAGTATAAATTCATTGATGCAGAGTGCTGATAGTTAAATAGCATCCTGCAAAGAGCAAGTCAGTTTACATTGGAGACAACATTCATGGCAAAGAATGATAAAGGACAGCCATTTAAATGACAAAGGGAAATTCATATCAGTGTCTTTAATAGGGATTTTTCTTGTGTGTGTTGGTTTCCTGCAAACCAGTCAGAGGCTCTTTGTGTTTCTCTCTCAAAGGCTGGATATCACTCAGTCTGGCTTTTGTGTGTCTTTGAAAGGTAGATGTGTGCAAGAATGACTCACTCAATTTGTTCCTTGTGGTGGGGTAAGTATTCTGCAATCACACAGCTTCTGTGTGAGCTTTTAATTGAGTCCAGCCGAGTGAGTTGTAATTGATACGGAATCACTGTTCTACAAGAGCGGCAATAACAAGGTGGTGCTTGCCTTCTTCCGCTTTAATCTACTCTTCTCTTTTCTTGCGGTATTCTGTTTCTGAATTTGTTCTTCTGTCGATCTGCGTGCTAGCTTTCTTATGGAAATCAATCTTTTTCCAGGGAGAGAAAGAGAGAGGGGGAGCTTGTACTTCTCTTTTTCAAACACTGCAGCGATCCTTTTTTAAAGGCCTGGCATTCAGATCCCTGTGCCCCTTTATCCGCTGATATTTTGTTCAAAAGCAAAGTTAAATTGTTTTGTGGATCAACACTCAAGGCACAGAGTTTCTCTTTTAGCTGACCAAAAAACATGGGGCACAATCAATTTCAAGACTGAAGATGAAGTTTCCTTTTTAAGCAGTTAAGTAAAGCCTTTAAGGAAGAGAGTGAGTGCTGCAGAATGAAATGTTTCTGGACCCTTTTAATGTCTTGCCAGCTCAAAGTCAGTCCAGTTTGTGACTGTAGCTACAGTACAAGCCTGCAGTGCACTTAGCAGTAACCCTGTTGCTGTGTCACTCTACTTCAAAAGGGGAGTAAAATAGTAAAATAGACCAGTTTATTTCCAACCACTTAATCTCATTCTAAAGGGATTCCCTGGAGAAACATCTGCACCAGTGCCTTAGTGTATTTGAGTTCTTCATAATATTATTTTTTATAATTTCCCATAAATTGTTGGGAGGACACACTGCTGGTGATAGTCACATGGAAGAATGTGAAAAATGACATACTTAAAAAATAAAATAAAGCAATAACTGTCCTTGCCCCAGAGATTCCCACCATACAATATTATATTCCAAAACAAATATAAATAATTGAAAACTGTTTTAGCAAGGAACATGTGCTCACTCTAGCTTTTATATTTTAGGTATGACTGAGTAGTAATGATAGCGATGAAGATGGCAATTGGAAGTGGAAAGGAACTGTTAAACACTGAGAGTGAATATAGTTTAGCTGAATCCTAAATCCTAACAATAAAGAGAGCATTCCTGAACTCACTGTTGGACATTTGTTGCTAAATTAAATCATAGTATACCTGAAACTCTCATTCTAATTTGTTTTAAGTAGGAGTGCTAATTCAGATGAATATGCCCGCAGTGTGTAATTATTTCATTAGAAATGCCAAATTAATTTAGCATTTTTTGCCAAATCTAAAGATAAACATAAGTACAATTAATGTATTATTGATTTTTCCATACAAGAGAAAGTGATTTATAATACATGAAGGGCAAAATTATGTATTCATAATGACGCCAAAATGCTTAAAATTACATCCACTTTATTTCATGTACCATGTGTGTATTTCACATGTGTCTGTACAGTATACTTATAAAATTTACAATTCTATGATTCTAAAAAAAGTCAAACATGTTGTATCTGACTTATCACAGATCTAACAATATTCATGTAACAAAGGCTTTGATAGTGTTCAATATGAAAAAATAAACATTTGGATTAAGAAAGACATATAGAGCTGACTTTCATAGTTTAATAACTTGGATAGTTTAGAAGAGTACCAAAACCTAGTCTTGAAATACAATAATGCATAAAATTTTGACATTCTTTTTTAACAAAGGACTATGCAGACCTTTCTGCCTCCAGAAGGTAATTCTGTAACCTTATTTTAATATGCAAAAATGCCTCAATGGTTGTTCAGTTTATGAAATTGCTTTACATGATATATTCTGTTGATCAGAATAATTATTTGCCACACATATCTTTTCTCCCAAGTATGTAGTAAATCATCATTTATAATGCTCAGGAATGTATGCTGTAGGTTTGTTACTTTACAGTATCAAAGGTATGTCTGTTTATAAGCACTCTTGTGTGTTTTGTTTTAACAAGCCTCAAGAATGTTCAGTATCTGTACACTTCTTGACTGAGGACAAATGGTGATGATAATATGAAAATTGGACATGGTTTCAGGTGAAAAAAAGAATGTGTGATACACGTAAGAAAATAAATTGAAAGGTGGTGCTATTTCTTAGTTGATTTTCAGCCGTTTCTTCATTGATCAGTTGTGTTTATTACAATTATAATTTGCCACAGTTAATCAATATTATAATGGTAAGTCTATGTGTATGTTATTTGACTGAAGCATGTAAATGTAGAACTTCCTCCATTGAGTGTTTGCATAGAGAGCCCTATCTATACAAGGGAATCACTTGTTCTGAGCCTGAGCAAAAATAAACCGTAAGGTTAGTTAAAATGTAGCGATTTATTGACTCGCATGGAATCTTGCTCAAGTCCTAATATTTCGAATTGTTAGGTGTCTTACCTGAGTTTTGTCATGCGCAGCTAGGCCATCATGAATGCTGAAAAAAAACATGACATTTTCATTACCATTTTAATGCTGACAGGCACTGAACAAGTGCCAGTATAGAATGTACTTACAACTGACATTCGATGATGAAAGTGTGTTTCTTTATTCTTGGCTTGTGCCGTCATTCAGGCTCCTATTCAGGACATAACATCACTTTATTAGCCCTATACAATTTCTTGCATTAGGAATGTGTCTTTTCACATACCCCAGCTTGCTCTCCATGAGACACAGACACACAGACAGGGAGAGAGAAGCTTGGGGGTCAGAGCGCAGGGTCAGCACCCCCTGAAGCAGTTGGGGTTAAGGGCCTTGCTCAGAGGGCCGACAGAGGAGGATTCCTCTGCCAGCAGTGGGATTTGAACCAGCAACCTTCCAGCCACAGGCGCAGATTCTTAGCCACAGAGCAACTGATCCACCCAGAAGATTGGGCTCTAGAAGCAGAATCAAGCAAACTAGAATACTGTGAACCAGCTGTTTTGAGGGCTCATGTGACGTGGACGACAAGTGCTGTAGTGTTGCGTCTTGGCCTCCAGTATTTCCTTTAGTAATTGTCATAAACCTTATGGAGCAACCCTCATATGCATGAAATGACATTTCAGATTATAAAAAAGTAGGACATTGGTGAATTAGTCCCAAGTATTGTTAATTGGCTTGTAGCTGTTTTCATCTGATGATCTTAATGTTGGTCTATGGTAGACTTTAACTAGTCATCTGGGTAATTGCATTTATAATTGGCTTACTTTTACATGATTATTTTCAACACATTAATTATTTATAATTAACTGATTAGCATAATTTGTTATGTTATTCCTTACAGCTTAATTAATGCATCTTTCAAGATTATGAAACTTTGGACTTAAAATATTTCATGTATTTTTTGCTATATTAACTGTGTCACAAAAAAGTTGAGGCTGCAAAGAAAATATAAAGTTCTCTGCATTCCACGATGGAAAAGCTTTTATTGTTTTTCTGTCATACACAGTTCAAGGTAACACCTTGGATTTTCTTTTACAAGTGGGTTTCAATTATAAAGTAGTGAAACTGTTCCAAACGTAGTATCAATTAGTTTCAGTTTGAACCCTTTTGTTTATTTTATTTTCGCACTTATAATGAAAGCAAGTCTATTGTAGTTAAAAAGAAAAGATTAGGCAAATTATCTTGACAAATCCATTATCACTTTTTAATCTGTGCATTCATAATTTGCCAAAACACTATCCATCTTGTATTTACATGCTTTAAAAACTCGTTAGCTTTATGACCATTGATTATTGATGTTCAGGTTGTTTGAGATTTAGAACTCTCTTTGTGTAAAGGTTATCTTTAGTTTTCAGGTAGATTACAGAGAAACTGAAACTAGTCTGTGTAAGAACTCGAGCCACTAGTAAACCAGGATCAGGAATCCAGTGCTTATACTTTATATACTGTACCCGTAGTCCTTGCTGCATAAAGTGCTGTCCTGGTTCAGTGCATTCATTTTTCTTGTCTTTCTTTTTTCACTAAAAAATCACATGACATTCTGCTCACAGTTTACTATAAACGTAAACATGTTTTTTTGAAAATGTTTGGGTTTGGTGCTTTATGGATCCTGAGATCCTGTTTGACCATGATTAACATTTTAATCCAGAAGTAGTTTTCCTTATGGGATTAAAGTTTGAATTCAGTACCCTAGTGTTATGCATGGCACTGAGCACTGCACAAGGCAAAGGAAGGCCTGCATTACTCACACATCCTAATGGACTTCATTGGTAAATCTCTCTTCAGGTAGCAGTGATGTTTCCTGGGATAAAGAGAAACTCCAGTCTCCCAATGTCCAAGGATCACAGGCCTCAGTTACTCACCCCAGCCTACCTGGACAGCATAACCTTTCAGTTAGTCACCCCCTTAATCCTCTCCAGCAGAACCACCTTCTACCCAATGGTAAGAGGAAAAAAAACACATGTAATGTAGTCAAGAAATTGAAGGTCTTCAGTAGTCTTCTGTAGACCTTTGGCCATTTTTTAAATATGTAACCCTCCCTCTCCTAATAAAAAAAGCTTAGAAAAAAACAGTAACCGTTCTGCGAATCTTTCGATAATGATTCCATTCGTTGATTCCATTCGTTGCTATGGTCCTTGTTGTTCACGATACAGTTTTTGCTATTGTAACTGAAGACAATGTTGTCACTTCTGAGTTATATGTTATTTAAGAGTTTATTATATACTGTAAATCTATTGCCAGTTTATTTAAAATTGCAGTAGTTGTTATAAAAAGGGGGTTGATTGTACTATAGTCGAACCAGAACTGTGCTCTGCAGTTCTCTCCTATGCCTGTATCCTCAGGAGTTACATCAGTGCTGTCTGTGAGAACTGGCATGTGAGGCTTTTGGAGGAGGCCTCTGGGATACAAAATGAAATTGTTCATTTTGGTTGTGTTAAACACGGAGTCTATAAAAATTATGAATAATAGGCCTGCAATGCTAAATAGTATTGTTTTCCTTATCGTTTAATGAAGTTCTGTGTCAGAATATTTGAAAATGTTAACAATTCTCATTTTTTTAATTTTGTGAGTTAATGAGACGTTTTTTGCCTGCTGTTCCATGTTTTATGTAATGGATTTCCAATAAAACTGTAGCCCTCCAGCTTCTTACTGCCGCCTACATCCTGTGCTTTTGTTTACTCATTTGGTATGAGTGTGCTGTATGATTCAGTTTTCAGGATTCGGAAGTCTTCTGTAACTTAAAAACTGTTTCAGTATGTTTACATGGTTTTCATTAGTACCTTGCAGATGAAAAATTCCAACCATAAAAATGCTTTCACATTTGTTGCTTTTCATATTCAAAAAAAGTCTAATTCATAGATGTGTTACTTAAAAAAACAGCAAACATCTAACTATAGCTAATCATTTCACTCGAGTAATATAAAGCTGTTTTTATGCAACAAGTCCTTTGGATAATTAAAAATATCACTTTAGTATAATGAAAGTTATTTAGGGAAATGTGATCGAGAGCTAATTTGGCAAGTTAAAGTGTTTGTAATATTTGAAACATCCAAGTTAACAAATTTAGCTTGCCTGTAACTGCATACATGTGAAAGAACTACGACGTCCTTAAAACAAAAATCTTGTTAGATGAAATTTGTACTTACGTGTGTGTTTGTGTTGTACAGCACAGGCTGTCACATGATGCCTTAACCTGTTGTATCCGGTTTTTAGGCTTGGAGCTCCCTTTCATGATGATGCCCCACCCCCTGATTCCAGTCAGTCTACCTCCTGCTTCGGTTACCATGGCAATGAGTCAAATGAATCACCTCAGCACCATCGCAAACATGGCCGCCGCTGCCCAGGTCCAGAGTTGCCCCTCCAGAGTGGAGACATCTGTTATAAAGGTAACAATGAAGACCGCAGCCAAAGGCAGTCCATATTTAGAATCATCAAAGTCAGGATCCAGCGTAAAGTTAAGTATAATGGCGCACATTTAAGCTTCAAAGCATACATTTTCCATGCGTTATTAGTGCAGGAAAATCCATACTATCTAAATTATAAGATTAACAGTGTAATCGTCATGAAAGCATTTCATGAAAACGCTCTAGTTACTGTAATGATTAATAAAAATTGCTGATTTTTTAAATCATAATGACCTTGTACATTTGAAAAAATCCGGCAGCTTCAGTGTCTCCCTTCAGTGAGATTAACCTGCCATGTCTTCACATTCCACAGTTATAGGATGTAATGCGATGCTAGCTTGCTAACAATCGTGTTTAATTATCTTATAACGGGGAAAAAAGAAATTACTTCATTATTGCTACTGCTATGTTGCTGGTGTTCTAAATGGAGCAAGGTGTTTTATCAAACAGTAGCGTTGTTTTATTAATTAAATCAATGAAGTGAAAGTGATTTCAAACCAAATATATATCAAAGGTTGGGTAAAACATATAAGCTAGCCTTGTATTTAGAATAAATCATGTGTGCACTTCCAGTTTGTTATTTATTGCTATTTTTTCTTCTAATTTGCACAATATGCAGATACTATTTTAATGTGAATAGTTTGCATTACAAAATAACAGTCTGCCTTTCATAAAGCTTTCATGTGGCCACTCTTAAAATAATCTATCTTCCTGGACAAAAGGTCTGTTAACATGTTTAGTAGCTAATTAACAAAACCTTTTTTAAATTGTGTACCTGCCTGTAAAATCTCTGTGTCCTTCTACAGAAAAAAAAAATTCAACTCAAAATGTGTTCCTCACACATAGATATAGCAAGTAGTTTAAAATAAACTACTACACTGTTACCGACTTTGCAACTTATAGTACCTACCACATTTCAGAGTGGAAATCCACATTTTTAAAAGAAGTATTGCTGCAAGTTACTTTGTATAGATACTGATGATTGTATAGGTACTTCACTACTCAAACAAAAATGTGCATACTAATGCTTTCTCTTATGGAAAGGCACAGCGTGTTTCATGTCGGTTATATCAAGGGGATGGGGGAGTAATATAAGGTCCTTTTCCTTGCTTTGTTCTCGTTAATGTACGCAGCAGCGAAGGGGTTGTGAGGTCTAGGAACTGGGTTCCAGGTAGCAGCAGCTCCAAATAGTTATGAGGGAGACGGTTGTGGTTTGCAGAGGGCTTAGTCTGTTGGTGACTTTTTAATCTTTGTCCACACATGTTAATAATAATTAATAATAATTGCTTACACTTACTGTATATAGCGCTTTTCTGGACTCTCCACTCAAAGCACTTTACAGGTAATGGGGACTCCCTTCCACCACCACCAGTGTGCAGCCCCACCTGGATGATGCGACGGCAGCCATGGTGCGCCAGTATGCTCCCCATACATCAGCTATCAGTGGTGAGGAGAGCAGAGTGATTAAGCCAATTCATAGATGTAGATTATTAGGAGGCCAGGATGGGTAAAGGCCAATGGGAAATTTGGTCAGGACGCCGGGGTTATACCCCTACTCTTTTCGAGAAATGCCCTGGAATTTTTAATTACCACAGAGAGTCAGGACCTTGGTTTTATGTCTTATATTAAGGACGGTGCCTTTTGTACAGTATATTGTCCCCGTCATGAGGACCCCTGATATTAGGACCCACACAGACCGCAGGGTAAGCGCCCCCTGCTGGCCCCACTAACAACTCTTCCAGCAGCAAGCTTAGTTTTTCCCAGGTGGTCTCTCATCCAGGTACTGACCAGGCTCACACCTGCTGAGCTTCCAGTGGGCTGCCAGTTGTTTTTGTCATTCAAGGCTGGAACTAAAGAATTCTATTTCAGATGAAGGAAATCGCCTAAATATGGAAATAAAAGATGCATGGTATTAAAAGTCAAATAATTTACAAATGTCTTTGTAGTCAAAAAATTATTTAAGCCACCAAATGATTCTTCTGATGTTTTTTTTTTCCATATAGCCCTATACTTCTTTCAGTCAAGGCATCATGTGGAAAGAAAGTATGTGTTTGCACATAAATACTCTTAAAAACTGACAATTTATTTTGTAGAGAGGAATAAACATCTGTTCCCAACCATTTGGACACATCAGCTCAATCAAAATTAATATCCAGATGGATTTGAAAGTTGGCACACTGCTATTTTAACGATTTTATGGTGCCAGCTTATAAATCTGTGGTTACATCATACAAACGCTATTGGCCTTGTTTTGTGTATTTGTAAACACTGGTGATGCTCAAAAGCAAGTGAATTCCACCTTTTCCCCCCATTTTTTAAATTTAATCTGTTCATTCTGAAGAGGTCTGCTGTGTTGACTTTCTCATTGCCTTTGGGAATTTTGAGTACTTGAATCAAGTCCCCTCACAGAGGTCTCTTTGAAAATAAAACAAGAGTTTAATCTAGACTGATTCCAGAACAGTAGTATCCTTTAGTATTGTGGCAGTAAAGGGTGCACACAATATGTGTTCTACAGGTCTTACTATTGATTTGAACAATTTCAACATACCATCTCTGTATTTAGATTTTACATTTTAAATACTGTTTATATAGTATATTACGACATACCTTACATTCTTTCTTTTATTGCCTTATTGCCTTTTTATTGCTTTTCCACATTGTCTACCTGATCAAAATAATGTGCCCACCTAAACAAGTTGTTTTTATATGTAGCTTTTTCCTTGGTGTTTGATATTTAGATAGATAGATAAGACTTTATTGATCCCAAAGGGAAATTGATGTGTTACAGCAGTCAATCAGGATAGATGAAAAATTATGCAAAATAAATATAAAATAAATACATTTCATATTTATAGTTTATGTTTCTGCCACTTGCATATACGAGTCTGCACTTTAAATAATTAATAATTACATTTATAATAAATTTTTTAACTTAAAAGTGTTTGCCCAGTCTGTTCAAATCTTTGATTTACCTTTGATATATATCAGAAATAGTAGGGCTCCAAATACAGATCCCTGTGATACACCACCAATTACATCACTATAGTCCGAATGTTAACCACTTATAGTAACTATGTTTCACATCCATTATTCCAAATGCATTTATTTTCTTCAATGCTTACCACCTGCATTTGGCAATTATTCTTTTTTATGTTGAGTTTTAACAAAAGTCTTTCTTAAAATATAAATATACAGTACAGTATGCTCAGTTTGCATTGCCTGCTGTTATTGCCTGTTTAGATAACTCAAGTTACTTAAGCAACAATTACAGTATCATTTATAAATCCAGTCTGGCTATCCCCCAGAATCTTATGTCCAAAAGAAGATCATCTAGTTTAGTTCAAGCTGGTATTCCTCTCACCTTGAATGTAGTAGAAGTAATTACTGAGTTTTGTAATGCTTTTTACTAACAGGTACTACATTAGTAATTGTCCAGATAATGAGTGTTCCCTGTCTGTTTCAGTGTCTGTGTGAAGAGTTTTGCTAAAGGCCTATGAATCACATCTCTGGTTTCCTTAAGTTAAATGGGTAGAAGACCATCAGGCCCTGGAGATGTGTTTATCTTAAGCACGTCTAGTACCTGTAATACTTCTGCCTCTTCAATGCTAATACGTTTTTAATATAAGAACTTCGTCTTCCTCAGCCCGAGGCACGTTGATGATGTCTTTCTTGGTGAACACCTGAGTGAAATATCCATTAATTACGTCAGACTCCTCATTATTTAAATATTTCCCCTTTTATCTCAGCGAAGTCTTGCTTCGTTCTTCATTTTTTTTTCTTTTAGTATTAGCATTGGTATTATTATTTTCTTTTAGTACTGCAGTCGTCTTTTTGTGCCTCTCTCTTGGCCCTGAATCCTTACAAACCAGGAGAAACGGGAATCAGAAAAAATACATAGATCAGCTCCATGTGTTCCGGTGTGGTTTAGACAGGCACAATGACACAGCTCGTGTGATCTTTGCGGCAGGAACGTGTGCCGGACAGCCCCTCTCCTGCCCCTTCCCTTGAAGATGGAAGGAGACCCGGGAGCCATGCTTCCTCCCACCGGAGCAGCAGCGTATCGAGCTCTCCAGCCCGGACTGAAAGCTCCTCAGACAGAATCCGTAAGTCCCCCAGTCTCACCTGTAGGGATGCTTTCAGCTGAAGGATGTTCAATTTACTTACAGACTGCACCATTCATCCATCCCAATAGTAATAATAATAATAATTGCTTACATTTATATAGCGCTTTTCTGGACACTCCACTCAAAGCGCTTTACAGGCAATGGGGACTCCCCTCCACCACCAATGTGCAGCACCCACCTGTGTTTTGCAATTTTTTTTCTCCATTTTTATTGTTTTTTTAAACATAGAATAGAATTAATGGAGGATCTAGTAATATGTACCCTGACTCCATTCTGTGAAACTCACATTTAAATAGCGCACTGTCATATATTTTTAAATTCTAAAAGAGAATACTAGAGAACAAAGCAAATAGTATAATTTATTAAAACTCTATTAATTGTCTAAGTTCCTAAATACAATACATTTAAGCCTAAGGACTTAAGGCTGAATATTTAAGGCTTGAGGTTTTACAAGAGGAATCACAAAATGGGAATTAGGAAGGGGAAAATGAGATATTTTTAGCTTATGGTCTTTCCATCTCAAAACTCTAGAGGAGCAGCTTTTACCATTTCTGAAAATCCCATACGAAATAATTAAAAATATCCATAAATAACAATGTTTCTGACAAATTAGCTGTTTGTGTTTTCTTATAATATAAGTTATTCTGGTACCAGTGATTGACTGTGTAAAATACATCAAACTTCATGTTGTTTTGGGAGGCATCAAAGGTGTTTTTTTTAACTACATCTAGGCTGCATGAGAACAGAATATGTTCAGGAAGCAGTAATTATAAATGACACCAGAGATATATACTGTACCTTGACTGTCAGCCTCAAGAGCAAAATGTGCAGCTTTCACCTTGACAGTCACTGTAGCTGACCCCTGTGTGGCGTCACTATTCGTGCGTATTAGAGAAACAC